>NC_133617.1:710531395-711131395 GCF_048593235.1 Sminthopsis crassicaudata | reverse complement strand
TGACATTTTTTTATTATTGATGCTTTGTAATTGTCATGGATTATTTTCTTGAACAGAATAGCTGAATCTTTCACAACTGATCATCTCTATAATATTGCTGTTACCATGTACACCTGGTTCTGCTCACTTCACTTTGTTCAATTCATATAAGTCTTCTCATGTTTTTCTGAAACTATCCTGTATGTAATTAAAAAATATTTTTTTCAGATAGAACCAACACAATAATTTATTGTATTTGTCTGCAATTATTTCTTTTTTCAATGATAGCTTTTTATTTGCAGAATTTACTCCCTTCTTTTGCCTCACTCCCACTCCTAAACAATAATTAATCCAATATATATTAAACATGTGCGATTTTACTATATATATATATTTTGACATTTATCATGCTGCAAAAGAAAAATCAAATCAAAAAGGGAAAAAAAAACTCAAAAGAGGGGAAAAAGCAATTAAATAACAAAAGAATGGTGAAAATATTTTGTTGTTATCCACACTCAGTTTCCACAGTCCTCTTTCTGGATGCAGGTGGCTCTGTCCATCATAAGTCTATTGGAATGGATCTCAATCACTTCATTATTGAAAAGAGCCCAAACCATCAGAGTTGATCATCACATAATCCTATTGTTGATGTCTACAATGTTATCTTTGTTCTATTCACTTCACTAAGCAACAGTCTCTCCAGGTCTTTCTGAAATCATCCTGTCATGTCATTCTGATGAGGTTTAGATTAGGTGAACTCAAATGAAATTAGGGTTTCTGGTGGTCAGGGAGTTAAATGAAGTCTAGTGGTTAGGATGCAGGGTTCAGGGTAGGTTTGGCTCCTCTGTAACCCCTTGGGATTTGGTGCAAGAATAGGGAATTTTGGGGACTTCCTTCCATCAGTGTAGAGGTCCTTTGTAAAGGAATTTACGGACCCAAAAACCTAGATTGATAAAAGAGGTTTATTATGGGGATTGGAAGTAAGGTTTAAAGTCTGGTTAAGGAAATAGGTGAGGGTAATGAGAAGATGACAATGGAAAGAGTATTCCAGTGGGCAGAAAGACTTGGTAGTAAAGGACACTCCTAAGGTCAGTCAGCAAAAGCCTTAGTTGATGGAAGCTCATATTTGGGGGTTGGGAAGCCCGAGCAGATCATTAGAATGGGGGCTGGGACAGTCCAAGTTGGCTCAGATCTGATGGGGGCTGGGACAGGCCCAGATCTCCTATTGTAAATAAAAGGTATACTTTTGACCAGGATTTGTGAATTAAAGATGCAGGCTTAATGCATCAGCTAGGAAGGACTGGGAGTAATCTGAATCACAAATCAATCTGAAAGGGATCTTAAAGGGGCCACAATCTGCTTCAATTCTTATTGCACAGTTTTTGAATGGACTTTTTTTGGCAAGGTAATTGGAGTTAAGTAACTTGCCGAGGGTCATACAGCTAGAAGATGTTAAGGCTGTCTTGTCTTGTTTGAGGTTGGATTTGAATTCAGGTCCTCCTGACTCAGTGCTTTATCTATTTTGTCATTTAGCTGCCACATTGAGTGGACTTTTAAGGTCCTCCAAAACCTTAATATATCCTTCTTATTCAAGCTAAATTTTCAACTGTTCCCTCTCTTTTCTCACTCTTTCCTTCCTTTCCTCCCTCCTTCCTTCTCACTTATTTCACAAAATAACATAGCTTGAGATAGTACAGAGGGAACAGAAGTTACAACTATTTCCCCTTCAAAATCTGTGCTCCCACTTTCCTGATACAACCTTAGTCCCTGAGAAGAGTGAGTTTCAACTTAAATCAATTTTTACAAATTGGGCTATGCCATTAGAATTTTGTGGGTGAGCAAGGGATCCAAGCCTATGCTTTGCTCAGTGTAGGGAAGCTCTAGATAACTAGATTGGAATAGATAACTAGGAAACTCCTATTACTATAAATCAGCAATTGTTATGCAAGTTTGAGAGTTGCTTGGACCTTGTTTAGGATCTCAAACTAAATTATAGAGAAATGCAGGACTGAAATTCTTGCCTTCCCAAGTCTGGGGCAATTAATTCTCTAGGCCACATTGCCTCTCATGTCATCAAGATTGAGGCACCAATATTTTATTTTTGATTCAGTTATAAAGTTAACTCCTTAATCTTTCTTCTAACAACTCCATATTTTAGAATCATGGCCATTCAACTACCCTAATTTGAAGTTTATTCATCAGTGATATGGTAATTACCCACTTCAAAGGTTTGTTTTGAGATTCAAATGAAGTTTGTATATAAAACAATTTGTAAACTTTATAGTGTCATATACATTTTAATTATTATGCTTTAAAAATCTTGGTGTCAGTAGAAAAAAAAACATGATTTAACTCTTATGATATGTAAGCTCCTTAAGGACAGCAACTATTTAATTTTTGCCCTTCTGTCACCTTGAATACGATCAGGAACACATAGTAGGAATTTAATAAAATGCTTGTTGAGTTGAATTAGGGATGTATAAAGCACTTTATCTTTGGG
This sequence comes from Sminthopsis crassicaudata, assembly GCF_048593235.1. Taxonomy (NCBI): domain Eukaryota; kingdom Metazoa; phylum Chordata; class Mammalia; order Dasyuromorphia; family Dasyuridae; genus Sminthopsis; species Sminthopsis crassicaudata. The sequence continues at coordinate 711,128,916 of NC_133617.1, read as the reverse complement.
AGGTACATCATTTTTTAATTAACAAAGTGAGAGTAGTAATCCAAGCAGTTTTGTTCAAGAGCCTAGATGACAAACTTAGAAAAATACCAGGAGCAATGTTGTAGGGGAGATAATACATAGTGGGAAAGTGTTGACATGACTGGAAGGGGTGTGTAATCAGAGTGGGAAAATAGGTCACATTTTGCCAGTCATAGGTCACATCTCCAACACAATCCCATCAACTCTATACTCAATATATTCTAACATTCTGCCACCCTACCCCTCCTGCTGCAACACAAGTTTCCAACTTTCAATACTTCATCTCCATTTTGAGTTAGAAAATGATCCTTAAAGACAGTAATGATACAACTATGACCAAGCATAGCCACCCTCAAACACAAATACTAACCTGACTGCAGAATGTCCTTCATGGAGTTTGGGTTCTATGTTTTAGGGCAATGTTTTAAGAGCTCTGTCTTTCTCTTTTCATCTTACTGGGGACAGTGATTGGAACAGGATTAGCAGGTTTGGATCCAGATAACAAATTTCATTGACATCTCTTTAATCTGGCCCCCATTTAATTTTATAATTTCATTCCTTTCCTTTCTCCACTCAAGGACCTAATCAAACAACCATTCTTCCTGTTGCCTATAAAATATTTGCAAAAAGTGATAGTTTAATTTCCTCATTTCCTACTCTAATTCCTTGAATCTCTTTCTCGGCTCTTATTGCCGAGGCTAGCGTTTCTAGTACTATATTGAATAGTAATGGTGATAGTGGGCAACCTTGTTTCACTCCTGATCTTACTGGGAAAGGTTGCAGTTTATTTCTATTGCATATTATGCTTACTGACGGTCTTAAATATATACTCCTGATTATTCTAAGGAATAATCCATTTATTCCTATACTCTCAAGAGTTTTTAGTAGGAATGGATGTTGGATTTTGTCAAATGCTTTTTCTGCATCTATTGAGATGATCATATGGTTCTTATTAATTTGATTATTAATATGGTCAATTATATTAATAGTTTTCCTAATATTAAACCAGCCCTGCATTCCTGGAATAAATCCTACTTGATCATAGTGTATTATCTTGGAGATGATTTTCTGAAGTCTTTTTGCTAATATCTTATTTAAGATTTTAGCATCAATATTCATTAAGGAGATTGGTCTATAATTTTCTTTCTCAGTTTTCGATCTACCAGGTTTAGGTATCAGTACCATGTCTGTGTCATAAAAGGAATTTGGTAGGACTCCTTCATCCCCTATTTTTTCAAATAATTTATATAACATTGGGGCTAATTGTTCTTTAAATGTTTGGTAGAATTCACATGTGAATCCATCTGGCCCTGGGGATTTTTTCCTGGGGAGTTGATTAATAGCTTGTTCTATTTCTTTTTCTGAAATGGGACTATTTAAGCAATTTATCTCCTCCTCTGTTAATCTAGGGAGCCTATATTTTTGGAGGAAGTCATCCATTTCACTTAAGTTATCAAATTTATTGGCATAAAGTTGGGCAAAGTAACTCCTTATTATTTCTCTAATTTCCTCTTCATTGGTGGAAAGATCCCCCTTTTCATTTGTAAGACTATCAATTTGATTTTCCTCTTTCTTTTTTTTTGATCAAATTTACCAAAGGTTTATCTATTTTATTGGCTTTTTCATAAAACCAACTCTTGGTTTTATTTATTAATTCAATAGTTTTTTTTTACTTTCAATTTTATTGATTTCTCCTTTTAATTTTTGTATTTCGAGTTTAATTTTTGGTTGGGGGGCCTATAAAATATTAAAAAAAACAATAAAAATATCCAAAGTGGAGTAAGCAATTAAGATATCATACTGATGTGGGTTGTGGTCCCTTTAAGACGAGTCTTTTCAGATTGATTTATTCCTTTCTGATTCCCAGCCCCTCCTAGCTGATCAATTCAAGAAGCTAAGATCTTTGATTCACAAATCTTGGTCAAACACACCCCTTTGAATTCCAATAGGAGATATCCAGGCTCTCACAACCCCCATCAAATCTGAGCCAACTTGGGCTGTCCCAGCCCCCATTCTAATGATCTGCTCAGGTTTCCCAACCCCCACCTAGCAAATTCTAGCCCTCCTGAAACCCAGTGAGGAACCACCAAGGGACTCCACCCATAGGCCCCTTCAGCTAAATCTCTCATTATAAAAGAGCCAGACTGGAGCCCTCTCTTTGCATGTCTAAACATGCCAGCACCATGCCTGGCACCAAAGACTTTCTGCCCACTGGAATCCTTTTTCCAGTGCCTTTTTATCTCTACCTTCACCTTTTACTAAGTAGACTTTAACTTTACTTCTAAACCCCAAAATAAACCTCTTTTTATCAATCTAGGTTTTCTGGTCTGTAAATTCCTTTATAGCAGACTCTTGTGGTGCCACTAGACCTCATTTAACTCTATATCCTTATGTCAAATCAAAAGGGGTTGCAGGGGAGCTCCATTTGACTCACTATACCCCAAGCCTGCCACTAGATGCCAATTAAACCCTAATTTCATTTAGGTACCCCAATTCTAAATCTGATCAATACAGGTGATATAGAAAGTAGAGCATATAAAAAAGAACTAGTTTATGATGAAAACTTTCTAATAAGTTGAATTGAAATAATTCATTTTTACTTACTTTCCCACAGATGTGATCAGTCAGTCATTTGCAAGTGGTGTGAATATGGGTGAGCCACTTAATTTCGAAGTGTTCCAGTGATCTTTTTTTTTTTTGTTTTGTTTTTAGGCAAAACAATACCAATTAATTGTCCTTTGCCACTGCTGGAGGGAAATTATACACTGAGAGTTACCTACATCAAGGAAACTACAAGTTTACATCCCTCTCAATCCATTCCCCAAACATCGTATTATTTATGTTGTTAAAAATCTGATTTAGATTAGGACCTATTCCACATAATTTTGTAACTTTCTTAGTCAAGGTGAGGTGAGAAAGAAAGCTAAAGTAGGGGAGTACTAGGTCTGAAGTAGTCAATTTTAACAATATTTTTCTGCTTCTCAGAAAAAGTGAGTGGTGGGTGGTATGATGGTACCAATCTTTTGTTGTAAACATGTTTTATCTCATGCTAGGCTAGCTGATTTTTTCATTTTTATTCTGCCTGAAGGTTTTTCTATTTCTCTCTCTTGGTGCATTTGGTCCTTCTTAACAGAGTCTAGAAAATAGTTTTCAAATAGTATCTTTGCAAAGAGGGAGTAAAAATGCATCTGTTGGGTTAGAGCTATTTTTCTATTAGGCCTGCCCATGATGGACAGGCAGTATATTTTCCCCAAAGAAATCTTTGCCTCATTCTCACCATGTCCTTTTCATTTTCTTCACCCCTCTGATGACTGGCAGATGCTTCAATTTCCATAAAGGAATGATTATGTTTTTTATTTGCTTCAGTCTGTCTTTCCCATTTTCTCCATCAGGAGACTTCTTTGAATTTTTCTAGTTGTCAAATCACATGATCTGTTCACTTAAACTATAAAAGTTCAGCGTTCTTTCCCTGTGGGCCCATAATGGACACTTTTATATTTAAAATGCTGTTAAAAAGTTCTCTATTGAATGTTTTTGTCATTGCTGAATGCAATTCAAAGTAGAACAGAAAGATGAAATCTGTTCCATTGTATGTGAATTTCTACTTATTTAGATTTAGATGCTTCTGATGAGGTGGAAATGATTAGCTGTAGACATTCAGATTATTTATTCTAACTAAAAGCATTATAGAATCTTCTTAAGACCTAAATTCACATTTTGGCCCCAACATTGTGGGACCATGAAGAAACGATTTAATCTCTCTGGGCCTCCATTTTTCACTTATAAAAGGAGAATATTAGACTAGATGACATTAAAGGTCCCTTCCGGGTATAAATGTATAAATCTGTAATCTTTACCATCAAAACTGACTAGACACAATGTAAAAGAACCCTGCCATGGAAATCAGAAGATGGAATTCTAAGACTTGTTTGGACTCTCCTAGGTGTATGTTAAAGTCAGCTCAAACTGCACCAAGAAAGCCAATTATAAAATTTTCAGTTGTAAATCTTTATATTTTGGAAATTTGCAAACTCCAAAACAGGTCTTGATTTATTATTGTGTTGATTTCCAAATTCAATGAAGTAATAGAGAAAATTTTAATGATGCAGATTAAATTTACAGTGTGTCATTTGCACAGCCCCCCATCTCTAAGAGATGATTGTTACACTTTTATTTAAACTTCAGAATACTATCTAGCTATATAACTGACCAAGAAGCTTGTCCTTTATCAGACTCAAATGTCTACATGGTTGAAATGTGTTAAAAGCTTCCTTCTGGCTTAGCTCAAGTTAGTTTTCCTAAAAACCAGCAGTAATTATAACAAAACAATTGGTAAAGCCCTTTCCAGATATAAGATTCTATGATGCTATCTTGCTTCTTTTCTCCTTATTTCAATAAAATCTCTTGAATGTTCCAGGAAAAAATGTACTCTTTTTGACTTTGACTGAATTCTCTTAACACAGTGTCTATCTATTCATGGAACACATTTTACATATTGCTGACTGTTGGGAGTTATGTCTGTCTTATCTCCTCAGCTAAGTGGTAAGCACCTGTCTTTTAGTTTCTCATATACTTCACAAAATATTTTACATTGTAGTATTGAATAAATATTCAGGGAATGCATGAATAAAGGAGAAAAAGAGAGGAGGAAGGGCCCTTTTTCTATCATGACTTTTTAATGGAGGGGTGAGTAGTTTCAGTGTCTATATTTAGGAAGTAGAATTGAAAAGTAATGACTCACTCAGTGAGTCAATAAGTATTTATTAAGTGCCTATTATCTGCTTTATACTGTGATGTGTTAGGGAATTCAAAGATAGGCAAGAGAGATCTTGCCTTCTAAGAGCTAACAGTGTAAGTCTTCACTTACAACATGCAAACATATACTTTCAGACAATGTATTTACAAAATGACTAAAATAATCAATAGAGAGAAAGTGCCAGAATTAAGAAATAAGGATTTACAACAGTAACAATCTTGCACTTTGAAAGTAGATAGGTAAAAATAACAGAATTAATAATATCATTGTACAGTATCAAAGCTGGAAAGGACCTTGGAGACCATGTTGTCAAAATTATTTCTTTTGCAGAAGAAGGATATTCCCAGAGAGCAAAAATAACTTGTCTAAAGGTACACAGTTACTTTTGGTTATTGACCATTCGTATGTCCTCTCTACTTCCCTAATCCCAAAAGCAACTAGAGATAACAGTGATATCCTGTCCTTTGGATCCAAGTATATGTTATTTTTTTCTTTTCTTTTTTTTATTAAAGCTTTAAAATTTTCAAAACATATGCATGGATAATTTTTCAACATTAACTCTTACAAAATCTTGTGTTGGAAATTGGAATTTTTCCCTGCCTTCCCCCACCTGTCCCCTAGATGGCTAGTAACCCAATATATTTTAAACATGGTAAAAATAGATGTGAAATCCAATATATGTCTACATATTTATGCAATTATTTTGCTGTGCAAGCAAAATCAAATGAAAAAGAAAAAATGAGAAAGAAAATAAAAATCAAGCAAACAACAAACAAAGTAAAAATGTTATGATGTATTCTCAGTTCCCACAGTCCTTCTTCTGGATGTAGATGGCTCTCATCATCACAAGATCATTGGAACTGGCCTGAATCATCTCATTGCTGAGAAGAGCCAAGTCCATCAGAATTGATCATCATATAATCTTGCTATTGCTTTGTACAATGATCTCCCAATTCTGTTCATTTCACTTATCATCAGTTGATGTAGGTCTCACCAGGCCTCACTGAAATCATCTTGCTCATCATTTCTAATAGAATAATAATATTCCATAAATTCATATACCATAACTTACTCAGCCATTCTGACAACTGATGGGCATCCACTAAGTTTCTAGTTTCTTGCCATTACAAAAAGGGCTGTCACTTTGCACATGTGGATCCTTTTCCCTCCTTTATGATATCATTGGGATACAAGCCCAGTTGAAACACTGCCAGATCCTGGGCTATTTTGATAGTCCTTTGGGCCTAGTTCCAAATTTCTTTCCAGAATGGTTGGATCAGTTCACAACTCCACCAACAATGTATTAGAGTCTCAGGTTTTCCACATCTCCTCCAACATTCATCATTATCTTTTCCTGTTATCTTAGCCAAACTGAGAGGTGTATAATGATATCTTAAGAGTTCTCTTAATTTCATTTATTTCTCTGATCAATAGTGATTTAGAGCACCTTTTCATATGCTGAGAAATGTTTTTAATTTTTCATCTGAAAATTGCCTGTTCATGTACTTTGACCATTTGTGAATTGGAGAACAGCTTGAATTCTTGTAAATTTAAATCAATTCTCTCTATATATTTTATAAATGAGATCTTTCATTGACCCAGACTTAACACTGTACACCAAGATCAGGTCAAAATAGGTTTGTGACCTAGGCATAAAGAATGAGATTATAAATAAATTACAAGAGCATAGGATAGTTTACATCTCAGACCTGTGGAAGAGGAAAGAATTTATGACCAAAGAAGAACTAGAGATCATTACTGATCACAAATAGAAACATTTGATTACATCAAATTGAAAAGTTTTTGTACAAACAAAACTAATGCAGATAAGATTAGAAATGAAGCAATAAACTGGGAAAATATTTTTACAGTCAGAGGTTCTAATAAAGGCCTCATTTCCAAAATATATAGAGAATTGACTCTAATTTATAAGAAATCAAGCCATTCTCCAATTGATAAATGACCAAAGGATATAAATAGACAATTCTCAGATGAAGATATTGAAATTATTTCTAGCCATATGAAAAGATGCTTCAAGTCATTATTAATCAGAGAAATGAAAATTAAGACAATTCTGAGATACCACTACACACCTGTCAGATTGGCTAGAATGATAGGGAAAGATAATGCAAATTGTTGGAGGGAGTGTGGGAAATCTGAGACACTGATACATTGTTGGTGGAATTGTGAATGCATACAGCCATTCTGGAGAATAATTTGGAACTATACTCAAAAAAGCTATCAAACTGTGCATACCCTTTGATCCAGCAGTGTTACTACTGGGCTTTTATCCCAAAGAGATTTTAAAGAAGGGAAAGAGACCTGTATGTGCAAGAATGTTTGTGGCAGCCTTCTTTGTAGTGGCCAGAAACTGGAAACTGAGTGGATGCCTATCAATTGGAGAATGGCTGAATAAATTATGGTATATGAATATTATGGAATATTATTGTTCTGTAAGAAATGACCAGCAGGATGATTTCAGAAAGGCCTGGAGAGACTTACATGAACTGCTTCTGAGTGAAATGAGTAGGACTAGAAGATCATTATATACTCAACAACAATATTATATGATGATCAATTCTGATGGACGTGGCTCTCTTCAACAATAAGATGAACCAAATCAGTTTCATTTGTTCAATAATGAATAGAACCAGCTGCACCCAGTGAAAGAACTCTGGGAAATGAGTGTGAACCAGTACATAACATTTCCAGTCCCTCTGTTTTTGTCTGCTTGCAATTTTGATTTCCTTCACAGATTAATTATACATTATTTCAAAATCTGATTCTTCTTGTGCAATGATCATTCACTCCAGAATAAAGCTCCCATTATCTACACAATATATTTTTTCACATGGATAAGCTTAAGGAGAAAAAAGTGAACCATCTAATTCTGTCAGCATATCAATAAACATTTATAAAACACCTATAATGGGCCACATATTGTGCTAATTAATAGGGATAGAAAAGAAAATGACTTCAAGGAGCTCATACTCTCATGAGGGGATACAACTTGTAAAAATAAGATGCAAACTGGTGATGTTGAGAAGGATAGAAGGATATATGGCATAGGAATATGATACAGTCTTGAAGACAAGGAGAAAGTGATGAAGAGATGCCCTGACTCCCTTAAATAAAGAATCTTCAGATCTGCTCTCAACCCTCTCCATTTAGAGAGAGAGAGAGAAGGCCCCAAGTGTTGGAAAGTATTGAGGGGGAGTTTTAGCACTGATGCAATCCTTCAGGAAAATTAGTTTCTGGATACAATGGCAGCCAGATGGGAAATGCTGATATGGCGGCCCTGAGTTGTTTTGCAGAAAGAATGAATGAAATCATGATGCTACCAAGTGGATTAGCATGCTTGTTTCTTTCTGTAATCCCTCAAACAGGGACTAATTCAATATTCTGACATCTTCATAACTTTGTGTAAGACAAAATCTTAGAGTTTAATTGGTATTTTAATTATCATTAATGTTCTAATAAAGCATTTCATTATTTTTCATTAACAATTACTTTTAGAATTATTTGTTTACATTTTTGACAACTTATTTCTTGAAGAATTGGTCTTGGTTCAATATATTTGTACTTCTTTCTTTTATATACTGGGTAGCAGATCTTTAATGGAGATCTTTAACGCTCAGAATTTTCCCAATAGAAAATTCATCTTATTATCTTTCATGCATTTATTTTTTTCATCCAAAGATTTTATACTTTTATTTACTCAAATTTATCTAAAATTATTTTCTCTTTGATGATTCTCTCTATCTCTTTTTTGGCGAACAAATTTCCCTTAGCCACAATTATATAATATAACATTTATCATTTTATTCTAATTTTAAATGATTTGACATTTTGAATTTTGCTTATATATTAATTTGAAACTTGCATGACCTAATTTTATAGTTGAAACTTGCTTTTTTGTTAAATTTTCAGTTTTCTTAGTAGTTCTTGCTGAATAGGAAATCTTTCCCTTGACCGTTCTTAGAGTTATAGAATGTCAAGTTGCTGATGTCAATTGCTTCTTATTCTAACTGATCTATTTTGTCCTTCTAATCTATCTTCCCCTATTTTAAAAATCACTTTCAAATCATTTTAATCTGGTGACTGGTAATGCTGGTGATATTAGTCTGATGTCTGATAATGCTGACTTCATAATTCCTATTTGTTTGCTGTTTTATTTCCTTTGAGATGCTAAGATTTTTGTTCCTCCACATGATTTAAAAACATTATTTATAGCTCTCCACAATATGGATCTCTACCTTCTCTGTCTTAATTTATAATACTCCCCTTTATGAACTGTCTATTTATATCACTGTATCCTGGCAGTTGTTACCCAGAGATGGCAACTAATCTTCCACTTCTATACCTCTGCACAAATGATTCTCTACATCTGTAAATACTCTCTCCTTGTCTTCACCTGAGAGATAGTTACCTAGCTAGCTACCTAGCTAGACAGGAGGATTTGAGGAGCAGCTAGATAGTGAAGTGGATAGAGCACCAGCCCTGAAGTCAGGAGGACCTGAGTTAAAATCTGGCCTCAGACACTTAACACTTCCTAGCTGTGTGACCCTGGGCAAGTCACTTAACCCCAACTGCCTCAGCAAAAAAAAAAAAAAAAAAAAATAAGACGAGAATTTGGTAAGATTTTGTGCCATAAACTGTAAGCCACAATCTGGGGATTATAAATACAAATTGAAAAATACAGACCCAACCCTCAAAGGTGTTTGTTGTAATGGAGGAAGACAACATATAAGTGAAGGTAGAAAATTAAATCGGTAGTTTTATACATATCAGTCCTACTGACTTTCCTGATTTCCTGAATTGTTGGATCCTTGACATTACTTTTTAAAAATTTTATTTATATGGTGTATGTGGTATTAAAAGAGAAGTAGTCTTCTGATGTAAGCACTGGCTGAGCCATTTTTCAGGGCTGCTTATCCACATTTGATTTCTATCTGGCATTAAATTCTCACCTGTGATCACAAGAACTTATAGCATGTGCACCATGCATACCCCCAAAATATTTTCATTGATTTCAGTATTCACAACCACCAAGATGACAGATTCTATTTATTTGTTCATTGGGAATTATTGGAGGTAAGCACCATGGCATCTGGACAGTTGACAGGCTGACATTAGAAAATGAGAGAGAAAAACTAAAACTGATAAAATTGGATTAGGGAGCAATTTACCAATTGTTGCTCTTAATGATTGCTCCAAATCATCAAGAAAACTTTAATTAATTCAGTTTCTTCTCCCTAAATCTTCTTCTACCTCCTTAAATGGAGGTAAAATCATATTTTCCTAAAATCATTATCTGGAAAAAAAGAAAGGGGATGGCAAACAACAGAAGGAGGTAATTGGTGGTGGATCATAATAGTCCATGTTATTATTGTTATCCACAACATGTCAAAATAACAAAAAGAAGTGCTCAGCCTGTTAGTTATGCCTCCTCTGGAGAATTTAAAGGAAGGACAAGCCTAAAATCTGTAGCATGGAAAATCATTAGAGGGAGTATCATATTGATTAGATTGTAAGATTAATGTACTTTTGTAAAGTTCTGTAGATTAAAATATTTTTTAAAGTTCCTACGTTTGAATGAGACAAGCTTCAGTTATTTGGGAAAAATACACTTGTGTGAAACATCTCACTTCTGAATAATGCTTAAATAAATAAGGAAGGATTATATACTAATGAATTCAAAAGGAAAATTTTTCTTAGCAATTGATGCTTGACCTATTTCAAATAAATCACTTTTTTTCTGACCAGATCATTCCATCATCCCACATTTAAAACAAATGTAAATAGGTATTTTTGTCAGAAAAAAATATTCATAATTAAATAATTTTCCTCAAATATTTAACATGTAATGGGCTTGCCTACTTAAAAAATTAGGTTAGTAATTAATGAGGAAGCAAAATTGTAACCAATTAGAGACTGAGGTTATAACACACATATTGCCATTTTCCAGCAATTAATTGATAACTAGCTTACCATAGGCTATCTAATAATTAACTGAGAAAACATTCCTAGGAAATTGAAAGCATTAATGTAAATGAGTTCTGGATTTATTCTTTTAAATTCATTTGCCATGTTATCTAATCCAGCATGAGCAGAAAACCCCCAAGTAAGATTAATATTCAAATAGATGGAACAGCTTGAAAGCTTTGGGGTTCTAGAAACCTTAGCTGTTTCGACAAAAAATAAGCTTTAACACAGCAGAGCAATTTGTAGAAACACAGTACAATCCCTAGCAGCAAGGGGTATTTTTCTATTCTTCTGTCACAGGCTGAAACACCAAAATATCAAAGAAAAGTGAAGGAAAAAAATCAACATGATAATCCAGATGTTGCAACTGCATTACAAAGATCATTCTGACTTCTGATTCTATAGCTTCCATAAACTATGTCTTTACTGTCCCCCACATCTAATAAAAAAAAGTGCAAAAACCAGTTAGTTATTCTGACAATCTTCTAAATATGTTTCCAAATATCCAAATGCTTAATGTTATCACATAGAGAAAACATTAGGATAATTGAACAATGTGTACTTTTCATTTACATGTTCGGAGTATTATGTAGCCCCAACCTGTTTTCCAAAACAGATACTGTTGTAGTCACTTGTCAGTTGTAATGACTTATTATTTTAAGTAATGAAAAAAAGAATATACACATATGCATATATATGTATATATTCAATTAACAAAGCAACAACAACAAATATTCTTTGATCTGACTAGAATCATTCTAATTGAAGATATGGTGTTATCATCTTCCACAATCAAGATAAATATATCAAATGTCAGACAAAGAAGATCTTGATTTGCCAAATTTCTGGATTAAGTATTTGGAGCCAAACAGAGTCTATTGTTCTATGAGGTGTATCATTAATCACTGAACAAAGGTTCTTATAAACAGTAAACATCATCATCTTTGACTTTCAAAACACAAAAATTGTGAATATTCTGTGAGAAAATAGTCTTGTGTTGACTCAAATTTCATCTATTTATAACATCTTCTTCATCCAGATAGACAAAAGAGAGAAATTACATGAATCCTATTAAGCTTTAAACACTACCCATCCATCCTAATAGAACAGTCACAAAAAAGATAATTTTTCTTCATATTGCCATTACCTTCAGTCAGTGTGAAATTATTATCTCCATCTACAGAAAACCAATGGACCATTTTAACTATTTATTCCACTCAAGTTGTCACCCTAAAACAGAGTGAAGATGCCATAATTTACAGTCAGACATTATTGCACTTCTATGGTATCCTGGATTGGTACTCAAACATGATATAGATACCCTCTGCCAAAGAACACAAATAGGGAAATTAACATGTAACCAGGAAAGGACAAGATCAACTTGAGTAAACATTTACCCCAAAACTTAGGATTCAATTTTTGAATTATTTTTAATTTTAACTTTCTCTCAACCCTTTCCCTCTTAGAAGGCATCAGCTCTTGCTATTTACAGGTAATTTTATTTTGATTTTCAGACAAGGCTGTGGCAATTTAGTTATATTAACAAAATGAACTATTTCTATTAAGATTCAAAAATTCCAAATAAACAGATCAAAATGTTAGAAAAAGGACTTCACCTTGTATGGATAAAGCTGGATATAGTTTTGTTATTTCTATTCTTACCAGTAGTTCTAGTATCTAGTGAACTGTAAGTCAAAAGAAGGCAATATTCTGCAAATTATTTTTTATGTGACTTAGGTTATTAATGCACCTTTATATCCTCATCTATAAAATGAAGGATTAGATTATATGACCCCTTCCATCTTACATATATTATCCTAAGAACCTAAAGTTAGTTAATTCACCTATATGGGTCTTATTCTCAGCTGCTGCATTGGTAAGATGAAATGATCTCTAAGATCTCTTCTAGTTCTGTTTTTGTAATTTATGTAGTGTTCATTTTACAGGGAAATAAACTGAGGAAGGTTGAGAAAAATAAAATGACTTGTTTGTGGTTAAATTGCAGGTTAACAATAGAACTGGGCCTAAAATCCAGTGGCAGAGTTGTAATTTCCATGTGACAAATAAGTCTTTTTTTCCTAGTAAACTGATAGATAGCAAGAGGTCATGTTTTCATGTTTCACCATACATCGTCTCATGGACTTCTGGAACTAAAAAGTAAATCATTCCCTACCAATCTTCTCAGGAAATAAACACCAGAGGTAAAATTGGAAACGTCATCATTTTGATCACAAGTCTATTACACTATCTTCTAATAACAATGCAACTTCTCCCTATGTATTCATCATTGTAATGATTTTGGATGAAAAGGACTCTTAGAATTGTCATTTCAGTGATTATCAAAATAGTATTAACACTCTGATAGTAGAACAGGAATCACTTAAAGATTAAAAGTATCTTTGCTTAGTGAGGAAATATTAAAAAAAATCATTTAATGGGGAAATTCTGAAAAAATAATAAAATGCCTTTACCTTATCCATAGCAATCTAATATTTATAATATCTACATTTGTAATTACCTTGTTGATTTAATATGTGTAGTTAGTTATTTTATTTTATTTTATTATTATGGATACATTAACCTTTGGAATAATACAACACCTAGACAAACTTCCTACACAATTTTTTCTTCTACATCAGTTGAACAAAAGTTCATAGGAAGGTGATTGTGACTGTCATTTTTATTGAGGTTTTAAATGTATTTAGATGATAAAATTATGAGCAATTTTTATAGATAACAGGAAAATTCACAAATTAAATGCCACTTTATTTACCCTAGAATGTCAAATAACTCAGGTTGGTCTTACTCACACTTACAACTTGTATGATTATAGACAAACTAATTGACCTTGCTGGCTTAATTTTCTTATAAGTAAAATGAATGCTCTGGAACAGGTAGCTCTTAAGGTCCCTTCCAAGTGAATATAATCATTTAAATATATATGTTGATCATCATCATTATGATGATGAGACTAATGATGATGATACTGATAATGAGGGCACTTAGGGCATTAGATTTAGCACAAAATACTGAATTACAAAATCTATCTCTTGCACTCATTGCCTATGTGAATTTGGGAACAATTTCTTCATTTCTAAAATAAGTGGACTAAAGAAAATGGACTTGAAATTTCTCTCTAGTCCCAGATTTATACACCTATGACTATATTTTGGAAGAGTAGCCATGAAATTAAGGTTGGGTCATATCTTCCCATAAAATTAAATAGACAATGGTAAACAAAAGCAAAGAAGTTGAAAGATTATCCAAAGAAAGAAAAGAAAGCTGAAAAACTGAATCCTAATCATTTCACTGTGAGACGTCAGAAGAAAAACATGACAAACATGTTTTTTTATGAAGAGAGATGAATAGAGACAATTTTGATTTTTACTGATAGAAAAATGAATTTAATTAAAGTAGGAAAAATGTGGCATATTCCAAATAGTGCTCATATGGTTATGAATTTCACCAATTCTGACTCTGATGAAATGTGACTTCTATTATTATAGTATTACCTGAACTTCAAATTCTTAGAAACCACATTAATAGCACTTTGAGGACAGACTCAGTAGCCTATATTGCTTTTTATGAATTGCAGATCATATGCACAGGATTGTTCTCATTAAAATAGAACCCTTTAGTTGGAAGATAATTTATTAATGTGGTCCAATATAGATCATTTTACAGAGAAAGAAACCAAGTTAGATCCAAAGGTCAAATGATTTGTCTGTGGCTGTATTGCAAATTAACAGCAGATTTGAAATTAGAAACTATTGCTTAAGCTATAATTGCCATATAACAATGGGACTTTATTCTAGTAAATTGACAGTCAGGGGAATTTCTCTTTGGGAGAACATACAACCATGTTTCTTTAAACCTCATCTCTTGGACTTCTAGAGGCAAAGGATGTCATCATTCATCATTTTAGAGATACCGAGATGCTATTGCAAGGACACCTCCCTTCTAGGCTTGTCTTACTGCATAGTTCTTATAGTTCTAAGGACTGTTAGTTGTTGAACTCATATTTTATTAGTATCTCTCAGTTAAACTATCTTTTTCATTGCTTATTATTTGCATGTTTCTTTCCTTTCAAATTAATTTTCCCCAAGTGTAAATTCACCTACAACTCTGAAGACTTTTCTTTGAGAGAAGAAAAGGATGTTGATAGAGTTTAGTAAAGCATGAATCATTGTTGTAAGAATCTTTGTAAACATTTTGTTAGACTTGGTCATATTTAACAGATATTGCAAGCCTACTATTCATTATTCCTTGTCTATCATTCTTCATGAACATTATTTTACATCGAAATCATGGTTGATAGGTCACAATTAAATGCAATAAGACATTAACAGTAGCTTCAAGGCAAGAAAATCCTTCCATTTTTATGATATAAACATTGCCAACCCTTGCACTCATAGCTAGTAAGCCCTATTGTTCCAAGACATACTATCTAATTCCAATAGGTGTATGGATTTCAATATATACCAAAAACAACCTCAAAGATTAATTAATGCAAAAAAATTAGAAAACAACAAAATTGCAATGTATAAAACAATTCCTGCCAATGTTTTAAAAAGGGGCCATCCTTTTGAAACCTGTTTTTTTCCCTGCACTGATGAAGTCACATTCTATGAAAAAGGCAGACACTTTAATTTATATGTGTGCAGAACCGAATATTTTTTTTTGTTGTTGTTGCAAAGGAAGAATTGGATTCAGAAGGTAAAAATAACCTGGGAAGAAAAACAAAAATGCAAACAGTTTATACTCATTTCCCAGTGTTCCTTCTCTGAGAGTAGCTGATTCTGTCCATCATTGATCAGTTGGATCTGAGTTAGATCTTCTCTTTCTTGAAGATATCCACTTCCATCAGAATACATCTTCATATAGTATTGTTGTTGAAGTGCATAATGATCTCCTGGTTCTGCTCATGTTAGTGTTATTTTCAAAGGAGATATGTAAAGTTGCTTTGAAAACTTTAAAAAACTATATAGATTTTTCTTCCTGCTCCTTTCCATTCTCTTTCTTCACTTCTTCTTCCTCCTCTCTTCCTTCTTCCTCTTCTTTATTATCATGTATATTTACACCTTATATACTAGACTGCCAGGTTTGTGGCTAAAGTAATTGATGGAGCTATCAGTAGATACAAGGTGTAGTTTGTGATTATGTTACTACTCATTATTTGGTGTTGAGAAGTTCTAGAGGACTAACAGTCATGAGTTCTATTGGTGATACTGGACTGGCTACAGCTCTGATGAATTAGTTGGATTTGGCTATTTGTGAAATGGAGAATCAAACTCGCTAGAGCATCTGGGGCTCATGAAGGATATTACTATGGTGCTGATTTTGGCAGGGCATTTCTCTGAAATGAATGTTCCTATGTGCTGAGTCTAGTTTATCTGGCCCATTAAGCTATTCAAGGCAGCTGGGATAGCAATGTTTTTCACCCATGTTTTCTTTTCTGGGTATCTCATATGCTATGAGTGTATTTAGTACTTTCCCCAGAGGGAGGAAGGGTAGCTGGTGGGGTGCAGTGAATAAAGTGTGGAGTCTAGAGTCAGGAAGATTCATCTTCCTCATTTTAAATCTGATCTCAGATAATCATCAGCTCATCAGCTGTGTAATCCTGGGAAAGCTACTTAATCCTATTTGCCTCTTTTTTTTTTTAATGTATAAACTGAACTGGAGAAGGAAATGGAAACCACTCCAGTATCTTTGCCAAGAAAACCTCACATGGGGTCATGAGAAGCTAGACATATCTGAAAAATTACTGCACCAGAGGAAGAAAACAGTATTCCCATAAAGGTGAGTCTGGGATGATGATCCTGATAAGCCTATTCAGATAGATTCCATGCTGTGTTAATTAATGGTTTGAGTCTCCCTAACTCCAAGAACACTAGTTCCAAATATAGTCCATTCTAAGCTCTTTAAAACAAGGATCATATTTTATTCCTGGCCACAACATTTAGGTTTTCTGAATCCCAGATTCCTGTAAAATGGCAACAATAATATACTCTCCCTTGCAGGGATACTGTGAGGAAATATTTTTTCTAAGCCTTATGGCACTGTTTTGTCTTTATTAGAAATTTAAATTTTGAATCAGATGATTTGGGTTTAAATCCAGACTTTTCTACTTATTTCCTGTATGATACAGGGCAAATCTCTCTGGGATTTTATTTCTTTATATGCAAAATGAGGGGATTTGACAAAAATCTTGGGTCCTATGATCCAATTTTTATCTAAATTGTGTATCTCTATTAGTGCCTGGTGATATTCTCTTCATATACCTAGTTCTTAATGTTTAAATAATTTTTTCTTAATTCTCAAATATAGATTTTTTTGTGTTGTGGTTATATTTATATTTGTTATCATTCTTTAAAGACTGAAGGTAACTGGAGGGCAGCAACTTTCATCTTTTTGTCTTCCCCTTAACTACTACCTCATGCATGTGTGCATGCAAATAAAATAGCAATACAAATTAGTACATGATGACACAATTATTTTTTAAATTGGTAAAAATCATTTTTTCTTTCTTTTCATACATTTCTTTCTGATTTGTGATATTTAACACATTATATTAGTATTATTCTGAGATGTTAGTTTTCTGTCTTGTATTTAAGTTGGTGCCAGCTATTTGGGATTGAATAGTATTGCTTCTTTGCCATAAATTTGGGAAAGTTTTAAAGGCTAGTGCATATTTCCCTTATCCAAATACAATGTTTTCTTTTATTAAAGCCATAGCTATAAACTGACTTCATTGATCTCTGATGGATCAATCATGATTAAGATAAAATAGAATTCATGTAGAAAGATAAATCAAACAGATAGAATTATACTTTAGCTGAAGACCTGTGAAATAGTTATCTTGTTAAATGTAATGTTACCTGACTACATCAATTCCTTTCTCCTCTTTCACTTTTTGTTGCTCAATCTGTTTTTCTGTTTTTCCCCATTTCTGTCTTTTTGCCTCCCCTCTCTGTGTGTGTATATATGTATATGTATATATATTTCTAAATATAGATTACAGATAGATATAGATGAATAGTAATGTACATCCACATATTACATATATGATTTCATGATTTTAATGATTTCATTGGCTTAGGGAATTCCTCATAAGACACTTTTGCCACGAAGGTCAATCCAAATCTCATTTGTCTTGCATTGTAGGAAATTGCCTTGAGTACTGAGAAGTTCATCTTGCATAATCAATATGTGCAAAAGATAGTCCTTGTTCTTGGCCTTTCCTGATTTCAAGGCTGGTTATCCATCCATTATGCCAGTTTGCTTTTCTAAGTCACTTAACAAAAATATTGGAAAAATTGATAAATAATATGTTACATTTTTCTCTTTCCTTTTATGTTTCCCATAAATTATTTCCTTTCATTTTCTGTCACTCTTATTCTTCTAATATCAATGGTAGCCTTCCAGGAAAGGAAAGTATATCATTGTTCATGGTAGTTGTAGGGTAGAAGGAGGGATAGGGAAATGGAGAAAATACACGAACAAATTAGGTACATGTCTATGGAAAAGGCCTGGCTGTGTCCTAATTGTTGGTGACAGCATGTTACAGTACAGTCTCTATGATCCAACATCTTTCATGCTGGAGAGTATCTCTTAGTGCATTCGCTATGATCTTCCAGGTAAAGACTTTTTTCATAAATAATGTCAACTTCTTTTTCAAAACATGAAAAGCATCATTGTTTTCCTAGTAACTGAATGCAGGATCAGGTATGCAGTTCATACATTTTACCTCTGCTTAACATGAAATAATACCTCTTTCCCTACTTGTGGCTCGACATGTGGTAGGTATGACATTTAAATATAACATCTTTTAATGTTAGATGAATAAACTAGAAGAGGGTGTTCATCTGGCCCTTTAGGTTTGTTGAGCTATGAGAATGATTCTCACCTTGGATGAACTAGAATTAGTCTCTATCTGGCATATTCTCCCTTTTTCACCGGTTATTACTTCTCAAAATTGTACCCCAGGTTTGGAATGCATGTCTTCTTCACCATTTAAAAGCTTTAGCCACTTTCAAAGATTAGCTCAAGTGACAAGTCTTACATCTCTTTGTGATTGCTGAAGATCCTTATTTCTCATTTCTCCTCCTAATTTGCATTTATTTTTTCCAGAGTTGTTTATAAGTGTAAATATGTATTCTTGTCCACAAAATGAAAGTTCATTATAGGCAGGGACTATTTCCTTTTTGAGTTGACATCTCTAGGGCCTAGCTTTGTACCTAACACAATATAGTTGCTTAATAGGTTCTTGATGAATAGAATTAGGTGATTAGTCTATTTGGGGTCACTAGACTAAACATGCAATTTTATTTCCAGATAGTTACTTATATTTTTATGTATTCATGACTGTTTCAGAGGCTCTATTAATATAAAATTCCTGTATAGCACCTTGATCCCCTATCAACTCCAGGGAGTCTGTATCTCCATTCCAATTATTAAGGCCTCTGCTCTCTTTCAAAATTCAAATATGAATTTTCTGTGAGATATGTTAAAGCTACTAACCCTAAGGAATATGGGAGATATTGCTGATATTCTTTTATCATTCTAAGCCTTTTCTTAGCATCTTCTGGGAGGGGATAGAGGGATGTTTACCTGCCTGATGCCCACTGAATAAACAGAGCCAATTTTGCTCAAGAGAGAAGAGAAACATTTATTATAATGAGAAGCAGCAAGTCCTTTCTGAGGAATTTTTATTTTAACAAAAATAACAATCCCCCCACAAATCTATGAAAAATGAATTCTACATGAGGAAAAGTTACCCTTACCAAAATAATTTTGAAGAAAGGTATGCAAAATTTCTTGGAAGAGGCTAAACCTTGGGGCAGGTAGATGATGCAGTAGTTAGAGCACTAGCCCTTGAGTCAAGAGGACCTGAGTGCAAATTCAGCCTCAAACACTTAACACTTATTAGCTGTGTGACATTAGACAAGTCACAAGTTATTCCCAACTTAACCCCAATTGCCTTACAAAACAAAACAAAATAAAACAAAACAAAACAAAACAAACAAACAAAAAACTTGATTCCACTTTTTGGGATCTTATTTGGATTTGTCTGGAATGGAAGACATTGTTTTTAAAAGTCTAAAAAATAGAAGGAAGAGGAGAAAGAGAAGAAGGAGCAGAATGAGGAGAAGAAAAAGAAGATGAGAGGAAAGTGGAAAATAAAATAAGGGAGAAGCTGCTTTGGAGCATCAGAGGCCTCAGAGGTATCTCAGCTTTTTCCTTCATTTCTAACTGGACAGTCTGATAGATGTCAAAACATCTATCTAAAGGAAATAATTTTGTCTTCCTTTAGCATTAATTCAATATTAATTGCTTGCTCTATACTGTAGGCATTATAATAAACACTGGAGATACAAGGAGTGAGGAAATAGTCTTTATACTCAAGTAAGTTCCCTTCCAATAAACATCTATCTTATACCACATCTTACTTGATAACTATGATTAAATCAGCACTGCAGTTTCTTCTTCTGAAAAATATATTTCAGTTAACTATCTTGTAGAACCACTTGCTATACCATGCTTTCATAGACCAGACTATGATTTCTTAGCCATCACTCTTAGGTATGTATTTTTCCCTTGTCTATAGAAAGTATGCTTCTTGAGGGGCAGAGCTAAAATGGCAGACAGGAAATATGTCTTTTTCTGAACTCTCCCTATATCCCTTGAATTAATACCAAATCAAGCCTCTAAACTGGTTTTGGAGAGACACTGAACTCACAAATATTTGGAATATAATAAATTTCCAAGAGAAGATAATTTGGAAGATCTTCATAAAAGGTCTCTTTCAATGGGGCAGGGAGGGAGGAGACAGCTGAGATCGAGATCAGGCACCAGAGTGCAGGCAGTACAGAGACCCAGGGCAGTGTGGTGTCCTGTGGCCCAGGGAATATAATGAAAGGAACTTACAGTAATGTTGATAACTTTGTTCTGATTGCAAGCCATTAGATCAGCAAATAAGTTATAACACATGCAACACAAATACAAAAGGCAAATAGTGAGTCCATTAAACCCTAGAATATTGTAGAACCAAACTACTTCCTCCTAGTACCAGACATTGTGGCTTGTAGAGGAAGCTTGGACAATCTCCCTTTTATCTAAAAGCAGACCTTAACTGTTGGGATTACTAGGTGAGAACTGAGGTTGTCTGGATGGTGACAAGGTGAGAATTCAGGTTTTCTGGACAATTACAAGGTGAGAACTCAGGTTGACTTGATAGAGGGGGCAAGCTCATTGGCTGGGGTGGTTCTTCCCAGAAGCCCTTGCATTATCCCACGCCCATTCTCTGGGAGGATAAAAAGAGACAGCAATGGGCGCAGAGAGCAGATCGGCCTGGAGAAGGATAAGAGCTGGCGGAGATTCAGAGCCAGGATTCAAGAAGAAAGACTCTCTGCATTACATCAGGCCTGACGGGGCTCTCTGCAGGAAGGGAAGTCACTTCTTTGGACAAGAGTTAACAGCATCTGCCTGGAGACAACGGTTCGTTACAGGAAGAAGAATCTATCTGAGAGATTTGAGTAGACACAGCAGATCTCTTCCCAGAGAGCGATCCAGCAGCTTCTGGAGACGACAGCTCGTTACACTTAACATTTTAAAAAAATGAGCAAAAATCAAATACAACTTTGACCATAGATAGTTTTTTATGGAGAAAGAGAACACATTTTAAACCCTGAAGACAAGAAAAGCAGATCATCTCAAGGTGAAACTCCAAAGGGTGATATGAATTGGTCCCCAATCTCACAAGCCTCTCTTGGAGGAAGTCAAATAGGATCTTAAAAGAGAGTTAGAAATAAAATTGGGAAAGGAAGCGAGAAATTTGCAAGATGATTTGGAAAAGGAAATGCAGAAATTATCTGATAAAAACACCTTACAAAATAAACTGAGTGAAATGGGAAAAAAGCAAATAATTCCTTACAAAATAGGCTTGATGAAATGGAAAAAAATAAAACAACTCCTTGAAAACCAGAATTTGTAAAATGGAGAAGAAAAAAATTCAATTGGCCAAATACAAAAGGAGCTAAAAAAGGTAACTGAAGAAAATAATTCACTAAAAATTAGAACTGAACAAATGGAAATCAATGATTCAATGAGACCTCAAGAATCAGTAAAACAAAACCAAAAAATAAAAAAAAAAAATAGAAGAAAATGTAAAATACCTCATTTGAAAAACAACTGACCTGGAAAATAGATCTAGGTTCCCTAATGAATATTGATGATAATATCTTAAATAAAATATTAGCAAAAAGATTACAGAAAATCATCCCCAGGATAATGCACTATGACCAAGTGGGATTTATACTAGGAATGCAGGGCTGGTTCCATATTAGGAAAACTATTAGCATAATTGACTATATCAATAACCAAAAAAACCAAAAAAAAATGATCATCTCAATAGATGCAGAAAAAGCATTTGACAAAATCCAACATCCATTCCTACTTAAAAAAAAAAAAAAATGAGAGTATAGGAATAAATGGACTATTCCTTAAAATAATCAGGAGCATATATTTAAAACTGTTAGCAAGCATTATATGTAATGGGGATAAACTGGAACCTTTCCCAGTAAGATCAGGAGTGAAACAAGGTTGCCCACTATCACTATTCAATAGTGTATTAGAAATGCCAGCCTTGGCAATAAGAGTTGAGAAAGAGATTAAAGGAATCCGAGTAGGTAATGAGGAAACCAAACTATCACTCTTTGCAGATAATATGATGGCATACTTAGAGAACTCCAAAGATTCTGCTAAAAAGCTATTAGAAATAATTCATAATTTTAGCAAAGTTGCAGGATGCAAAATAAATCCACATAAATCTTCAGCATTTTTATACATTACAAACAAAATCCTACAGCTAGAGATACAAAGAGAAATTCCATTCAAAATAACTGTCGATAGTATAAAATATTTGGGAATCTATCTACCAAAGGAAAGTTAGGAATTATATGAGTAAAATTACAAAACAATTGCTACAAAAATAAAGTCAGATTTAAATAATTGGAAAGACATTAAGTGCTCTTGGATAGGCCGAGCAAATATAATAAAGATGACAATACTCCCTAAATTAATCTATGTATTTAGTGCTATACAAATTAGACTCCCAAGAAACTATTTTAATGACAGAGAAAAAATAACAGCAAAATTCATATGGAAGAACAAAAGGTCGAGAATTTCAAGGGAAATAATGAAAAAAAATTCAAATGAAGGTGGCCTAGCTATACCTGATCTAAAACTATACTATAAAACAGCAGTCACTAAAACCATTTGGTATTGGCTAAGAAATAAACTAGGTGATCAGTGGAATAGGGTAGGTTCACAAGACAAAATAGGGAATAACTATAGCAATCTAGTGTTTGACAAACCCAAAGATCCCAACTTTGGGGATAATAATTCATTATTTGACAAAAATTGCTGGAAAAACTGGAAATTAATATGGCAGAAATTAGGCATGGACTCACACTTAACACCACATACTAAGATAAGATAAAAATGGGTCCATGATTTAGGCATGAAGAACAAAATCATAAATAAATTAGAGGACCATAAGATAGTTTACCTCTTAGACTTGTGGAGGAGGAAAGGATTTGTGACCAAAGGAGAACTAGAAATCATTATTGATCACAAAGTAGAAAATATTGATTACATCAGATTAAAAAGCTTTTGTAGAAACAAAACTAATGCAAACAAAATTAGAAGAGGAGTAACAAACTGGGAAAACATTTTTATAGTTAAAGGTCCCGAATAAAGACCTTGTTTCCAAAATATACAGAGAATTGACTCTAATTTATAAGAAATCAAGCCATTCTCCAATTGATAAATGGTCAAAGGATATGAACAGACAATTCTTAGAGGATGCAATTAAAAATATTTACACTCATATGAGTGTTCCAAATAACTATTAATCAGATAAATGCAAATTAAGACAACTCTGGTATACCACTACACACCTGTCAGATTGGCTAAAATGACAGGAAAAAAATGATGATGATGAATGTTGGAGGGGATGTGGGAAAACTGGGACACTGATGCATTGTTGGTGGAGATGTCAAAGAATCCAACCATTCTGGAGAGCAATTTGGAATTATGCCCAAAAAGTTATCAAACTGTGCATACCCTTTGATCCAGCAGTGCTACTATTGGGCTTATATCCCAAAGAAATATTAAAGAAGGTAAAGGGACCTGTTATGTGCCAAACTATTTGTGGCTAGAAACTAGAAAATGAACGGATGCCCATCAATTGGATTATGGTTGGGTAAATTATGGCATATGAATGTTATGGAATATCATTGTTCTGTAAGAAATGACCAACAAAATGAATACAGAGAGGCTTGGAAAGACTTACATGAACTAATGCTGAGTGAAATGAGCAGAACCAGGAGATCATTATACACTTCAACAATAATACAGTATGAGGATGTATTCTGATGGAATTGGATATCTTCAACAAAGAGAAGATCTAATTGAGATCCAATTGATCAATGATGGACAGAATCAACTACACCCAGAGAAGGAACTGGGAAATGAGTGTAAACTGTTTGCATTTTTGTTTTTCTTGCCAGATTATTTTTAATCTTCTTAATCTAATTCTTCCTGTGCAATAAAAAAGTCAGTTGTGCATACATATAGTATATCTAGGATATACTATAACATATTTCACATGTTTGGGAATGTCTGCCATCTAGGGGAAGGGGTGGAGGATAGGAGGAGATTACTCAGTACAAAAGTGAGTGCAAGGAATAATGTTGTAAAACATTATCCATGCATATGTACTGTCAAAAATGTTATAATTATAAAATTAATAAAAAATAAATATGTGCAAAAAAATAAACAAAACAACAATAAAAAAAAAAAGAAAATAGATCCAGGAGAGTCAATTTAAGGATTACTGGACTTCCTGAAAACAATGGGAAAAAAAAAAAAAAAAAAAAACAGATCCTAGACATTATCTTTCAGGAAATCATCAAGGAAAACTAGCTTGATGGCCTAGAATCATAAGGTAAAATAGCCATTAAAATAATTCATTGGGGCAGTTAGATAGCATATTGGCCCTGAAGTCAAGAGGACCTGAGTTCAAATTCGGCCTCAGACAGTTAATACTTCCTAGCTTTGTGACACTGGGGAAGTTACTTAACCCCAAATACCTCAGAACAAGAAAGAAAGAAAGAAGGAAAGAAGGAAAGAGGGAAAAGAAAGAAATCTCTCCTAAAAGGGGCCCCAAAATGAAAACTCCAAGGAATATTATAACTAAATTTCAGAATTAGTGGACCAAGGAAAAAATATTGCAAGCAGCCTTAAAGAAATAATTCAAATATTGAGGAGTCACAATCAGGATTGCTCAGATCCTAGCAGCTTCTATCTTAAAGGATTAAAAGGCATGGGATCTGATATTCTGAAAAGAAAAGGAACTTGGCTTACAGCCAAGAACCAACTATACAGCTAAATTGAACATCATCTTTCAGGAAAGAAGGTGGACATTCAATGATACAGGTGAATTTCATTTATTTCTGATAAAAAGAGTAGAATTGAACAAAAAAAAAATCAATTCTCAAATACAGAACTCAAGAGAAGCATAAAAACTTAAAAAAAGAAAAGAACTCTTGAGAACTATGCCACTGTTATGGGTACTTAGCACATACATAATTTAATTTTACTTTGATAATTAAAAAAAAAAAAGAAACGAGAGATAGAAAGAGGATTGTACTGGAAAAAGAGGCAAAAACATTATAATTGATGGAACAAAGGGAGGGGATGAACATTTTGTGAGTCTTATTCTCATCAAATTTGGCTCAAAGAAAGACTATTAGACATGTTTAATTTCACAGAGAAACTTGTTTTACTTTATAAGGAAGTAGGAGGGGAATAAAAACATTAGAGAATATAGGAATAAATAGAATATAGGATTAAATTTCCTTAAAATTATCAGTAGCATTTATTTAAAACCATCAGCAAACAAGTAAAACCATTACATTATATGTAATGGGGACAAACTGGAACCATTCCTGATAACATCAGAAGTAAAATAAGGTTGCCCACTGTTACCATTACTATTCAATATTGTATTCAAAATGTTAGCTTTGGCAATAAGAGAAAACAAAAAAGAGATTAAAGGAACTAGAGTAGGTAATGAGAAAACTAAATTCTTACTCTTTGCAGATGATATGATGGTATATTTAGAGAACACTAGAGAATTAACTAAAAATTATTAGAAATAATACATACTTCAGCAAAGTTTCAGGATACAAAATAAATCCACACAAATCATCAGCATTTTTATATATTACCAACAAAATTCAACAACCAGAGAAACAAAGAGAAATTCCACTTAAAATAACTGTAAATAATATAAAATGTTTTAGGGTCTATCTGCCAACACAAAGTAAGGAACTATATGAACACAACTATAAAACACTTTCAACACAAATAAAGTCAGATCTAATCAGCTGGAAAAATATCAAGTGCTCATGTGTAGGCTGAGTAATTTAATACAAATAATACTATTACCTAAATTAATCTACATATTTGGTGCCAGACTAATCAAACTCCCAAGAAATTGTTGTACACATTTATAAAAAAAAAAAAAATAATAACAAAGTTCATCTGAAAGAATAAAAGGTAAATAATTTCAAGGGAATTAATGAAAAATAAAATGCTGAGGAAAGTGGCCAAGCTGTGCTAGACCTAAAACTATATTATTAAGCAGTAGTCATCAAAACCATTCAGTACTGGCTAAGAAGTAGAGTAGTTGATCAGTGGAAGAGGTTAGGTTCACAGGACAAAAGTCATTGATAATAGTAATCTAGTGTTTGATAAATCCTCAAACCCCAGCTTTTGGGATAAGAACTTACTATTTGACAAAAAGTGCTGGAAAAATTGGAAACTAATATGGCATTGACCCACATCTAACACCCTATACCAAGAGAAAGTTGAAATGGGTTCATGATTTAGACATAAAGTGATATTGTAAACAAATTAGAAGAACAAAATATAGTTAACTCTTCAGATCTGTGGAGAAGGAAAGAATTTGTGAACAAAGACAAACTGAAAGTCATTACTGAACAAATAGATAATTTTGATTATATTAAATTAAAACATTATTTATTTATTTATTTTACAAACAAAACCAATACAGATAAGATTAGAAGGGAAACAATGAATTGGAAAAACGTTTTTACATTTAAGGTTCTGATAAAATAGATAATTGTGATTGCATTAAGTTAAAAGCTTTTGTACAAACAAGACAAGATTAGAAAGGAAATAATAAATTGGGAAAATATGTTTACATTTAAGCTTTCTGATAAAGGACTCTTTTCTAAAATATATAGAGATTTGACTCAAATTTATAAGAATTCAAGCCATTCTCCAAATGATAAATGGTCAAAGGATATGAACAGGCAATTTTCAGATGAAGAAATTAAAACCATTTCTAACCATATGAAAAGGTGCTCTCAATCACTATTGACCAAAAAAATGCAAATTAAGAGAACTCTAAGGTACAACTAATACACCTCTCAATTTGGCTAAGATGATAGGAAAAGATAATGACGAATTTTGGAGGGGATGTGGAAAAACTGAGAAACTAATGCATTTTTTCTGTAATTGTGAAGTGATTCAACCATTCTGGAGAGCAATTTGAAACTATGTCCAAAGAGTTATCAAATTGTGCATATCCTTTGATCCAGCAGTGTTTCTACTGGGCTTATATTCCAAAAAGATCTTAAACGAGGGAAAGGGATCTACATGTGCAAAGATGTTTGTGACAGCCTTTTTGTGGTGGTGGGAAATTGGAAAGTGAGTTTATGTACATCGGTTAGAGAATGGCTGAATAAGTTATATTATATGAATGTTATAGAATACTGTTCTTTTTTAAGAAATGATCATCAGGACGATTTCAGAGAGGCCTGGAGAAACTTATATGAACTAATGCTAAGTGAAATGAGCAGAACTAAGAGATCACTGTACACAGCAACAGCAAGATTATATATACATGATCAATTCTTCTCAACAATGACATGATTCAGGCCAGTTCCAATAATCTTGTGATGATAAAAGCCATTTACGTCCAGAGAGAGGACTGTGGGAACTAAGTGTGGATCACAACATTGCATTTTCACTTCTTTTGTTGTTGTTTGCTTGAGTTTTATTTTCTTCCCAGTTTTTTTTTTTTTTTCCTTTTTGGTCTTCTTTTTCTTGTGCAACAACATAATTGTATAATTGTATATGTCCATATTGGATTTACATATATTTTTATGTTTAATATATATTGGATTACTTGCCATCTGGGGGAGGGAGAAAGAAAAAGGAGGAGATTAGAACACAAGGTTGCAAGGGTTAAGGTTGAAAAATTGTCCTGTCATATGTTTTAAAAATAAAAAACTTTAATAAAAAAGAAAAAAGTATGCTTCTTGAGAAGTTACATAATGTCTTGAGTGAGTCCCTTGATTTTACATGTGCATACCCATTCATTAGCAAAGCACTTGGCACATGGTGAGAACTTAATGAATCCTTTTTAATAGTAGCTAATTAATAATTCATTTAATCTACACTCTATCATGTTCTTTAATGGACATGGGGAGCATCTTCTTGCAGAACATTTGTAATCTCTCTTGTTCTTCTTATTTTTAATGGTTATTATACATCTATAAGTCATTCCAGAGAAATTAATGTGGAACTTATGGAAATAAAGTGATGAGAAGAGGTATTGATCCTAAACACAAATATATGTCTCAAAAATTTGTAGATCTCATCCTAAATAGGATCAATATGCTTCAGAACCTGGAACTTCAGAGCACCTGTGCAGTAACTGTACAGTAGGAAAGTCTTTGAGCCTCCATTTGGTGCAATACTACTGATAACTGCACAGTGTCATAAAATCATTTTGTAGTTTGAATGAAATGGAACATTTTGAGTTCTCTGCTATTTCAAACTTTCTGAAAAGTTCCCCAAATTTTAATAGCACATTTTATTACTACAATGAAAATGGTCCCTTGAATCATTTCTCTGGCACCTAGGGTAATATAGTGTGCCTCATAAATTTGCTTCAATGTTAACTAACTTCCAATTGCTTTATTATTTCTCAATTGAAGATACTAAAACTTTTATGTCCTTGGATGACATAGGAAACTCTTGAGAACCAAGAGTGTTTGCTGATAAGCTCTTCCAATGCTGGATCTTTTGTTTTCCTTTTTTGTATTCTCTTCTCCATATATCTCCTAGAAGAGGAGAGAGCATTGGACTAAGAGTCAATAACCTTTGGATTAACATCCTATCTTCAGCATTTATTGAGCTCTGCCACCTTAACTAAGTCATTTATCCTTTATTTGCTTAAGACAAATCCCTTTCCCTTAGCTATTAAATCACAAATAGATTTCTTCCAACAAGAACTTTCCATGGAGATGAAATAACAAATCCTTCACAAATTCACATATGTATCTCTCTTGTTTTTGATATTTAATGATAAGAATATCAGAGCTGAAAAACACTTTAGAAATTATATAATACACATTATTTTTGAGAGGGTAGATAGATATGATGATTTATGAATACCTTTTATCTTAACAACTCTGATTTTAGCCAAACACTGTATGTGAAACAGTGTGGTACAATGAATAGAAAGACAGGTACAAAACTACTAAGTCCTAATCCTCTTGGCTGTGGGACCAGTTGATTTCTCAATATCCTAAGGCAACTTCTGGGACAAAAACTGCTGATTACATGTTGATTTTCATAAGAATTGGGAGTTCCTCACTTCACATAAAGATAAAATCACCAGTCTACTTAAATTTTTTTTTACAAATCTAGTAACCAAACTCATTCTTTGCATTTAAGGAGATGAGACAGAGATCCAGACATCCAGATGAAGGTACTTGACCAATTTACAAATTTGGTTAATTATAGAGAGCTGAAACTCTGAAAGGTTTACTTGAATCTGAGACAACAGAGCACTTAAAGCTAATTACCTATTTGAAGTGAGTGAGATAATGGTTCTATATACATATATTTAGATGAGATGGTGATGTGATGGCTCTGCTCAGCATTGATGCTTGCTGAATGTGTGGTGGTGAGGTAATCGTAGGCAAGAATTGGAAGGCTGAGGGAGAGAGTTCAGAGTTGCTCTGCTGCAGGACAAGCATGAGAGAGACTTTAGGCACCAGACTCTGTATGTTCTTTCCTCTCAAGACATTATGGGTTTAGTTCTTCAGAATGTCCACAACTCTCACCAGTTAGTGTCAGAAGTGACATAAGATTATAGGTCTCTAGACTTCCCAGTTCAATAATTTTTCTTCTTGATCATAAAGTATCCTTTTCCCCAATCAATTTTTTTCTCATTCCAGAGATTTGCCCTCACTATTATCTTGTTATCTCTACCTTTTTTTTTTCACCCTTCCTAGTACCACAATACTCAAGTCTTCAATTATATATGGCAATTCTAAAATTGAAAAACTACTACTGATTTGATCTACTGATGTACAGCCTGGATCCTATTGGACTTAAGTTCAACTTAAATGCACTTTTAGTAATGACCTTGAATTTGCCCACATTTGTTTATCCCCATTCATTTAGAAATTTCAACTTTAATGGACTTTTAGTAATGACCTTGAATTTGCCACATTTGTTTATCCCCACCCATTCAGGAATTTCTGATTGTTTACTCATGTTTCAGATTTCACTGGTGCATTATATGAAGGAGGAACACAACTGAAACAGTAAGCATTGAATTGGGACAGAAATAAAAAAAAAAAAGGAACATAAATAATATTAGTACACTTTCTCTTAGAAATATGGCTCCATTCCAGTTTTCCACAAAAAAAAGTAATTTAAAACAAGCATCTCTGCATTAATAACTTCTGTGGTGATTCAAGGGTCATAGTCTACGTCTGTAATGTTCTGGTTGTTTTTTTCTGGAGGTCTTTGGGACCAGCCTTTGTTTTAGCAGAGTAATCACCATGGGAATAGCCAAGAATAAAGTCCAAATTCTTTACTGTCTCCTTCACAGTCTTGTCTTCTTGCCTGTGATCCAGGCTAGCTTTCTGAAGATCTTCTGGGGTCTTGGTTTCAGTGGAGAAGGGAAGGAGGAGAGCCACCACAATGGTGTGAGATGGATTGAATGTCTGAGTTCCAGGGCTTGTGCTCTAGCTTCTAGCTACCACAAAGGTGGGAAATGGAATGAATGTTTCTGGCTGAGTTTGGCTCAGCTTATATACTCTATTGTAATTACATCATCGTAGATGTAAATATTGTAGAATAGATGTCAATCTTGTAGAATTATATTAAGAAGTAAGTACATGTACTGAACTAGAGAACTATTAATCTCCATGGTAAACTAGATAACCATTGTCTTATCAATTCCACTGAATCAACACCTTGTTGTAAGTATATTTCTTCAGAGTTCTTGCCCTTTATTTTTTTTAGAACTCTCATTTTCCTTTTCTCTATCTATATGATTGTATCTATCTGTTGATCTATCTCCCTCTATCTTCATCTTGCTCATATACTTGGATAGTTCTGGACCTAATAATGTCAATGAAGAGTTGAATTTGTGGCTAGGATTAACTCTCCCCATTTTTCTCTCTCATTTGCCTGTTTTATAGGCTTCCCATAACACTAGTGAATTACTTCAGATACTCTTAGTCCTCATGTGACAGTTCTCTCCTATTTATTTTTTTTTCCACTCCCCATAACCTTTTCCCTGAGAGGAGTCTGTCTGGAAAAATGTCTTCAACCCATCCCAAAAAAAGAGGGGGGAAAAATAGAATGGAGAATTGCATCACTTTTCATCCCTTATTCTCACCACCATTGGTGGTGGTTTAATATGTTCTTTATGTCACCTAAGGTCATTTTAGTTGCGTAGCTGGAACGGGTTAACATATATAGTTCTCTCTTCTTACAAAAGTTTTTATACAGGTGAAATACAGAAATTTTGAGTGTTATCTTCAAATGTAAATGAAGTCACAAAATGTTACTTTGTGTAGAAGGAAAAGAGATAAAATTTCTAGAAAAGATGGTTGACATGAGGAAAATGGAAAGAATGAGTGCTGGGGAAAGAATGGGATGATTTTTCTTTGTTTTAATTTGTAATTTTGACAAAGTAGAAAGATATCCAGCTTTAAGATTAGGAAGTCTGGCTTCAAGTCTTGCCTGTAACCCAACAACAGTAACAAAAATGTGTGACCTTGACAAAGTTATTTAACTTTTCAGTTCCCTAGGTTCCATGCTAAATCTGTGATTGATCAGCATTGGTAGAAGGCTTTCTTATTGTGAATTTCATACACTAAGGCAATTACAGTTCCAGAATTCCAACCAAAAAAACTCACACACACACATACACATCACACATGAATGTATGTATATCTTCATGAAATATATATATATATATATATATATATATATATATATATATATATATATATATATAAAGCAAGTGTTTCATTTTTAATTATAAGGAGACAAAAATTTAAGGTTCAGACAAGTTAAGGCAAATGATGATCACACAGTTGTATAATCAGAACTTAAACCCAGGTTTTCTAATTTCTAACACACTATTTATTCTTTTTTTAAAATTATTTTATTTTTCTGTTATACATGCATATTAAAATTTTTAATACACATTTTTTATCAATCATGTTGGGAGAGAAAAATCAGAACAAAAGGGAAAAATTACAAGAGAGAAAACAAAACCGAAAAAAAGAAGTGAATATAACATATGTTTATTTACATTTAATCTCCATAGTTCTTCTGCATGCAGATGGCATTTTCCATTCAAAGTTCACTGAAGCACTGAGAAGAACCAAGTTTTTCCAAAGTTGATTATCACACATTCTTGCTATTATTGTGTACAATGTATTTCATAAATTCTTCCCTTCTCCAGATATTTGAGGGACGAATTATCCTTTGCTCACTTAATTGGATTATGGTATCACCCTTTATGCCCAAATCATGTACCCATTTTGATCTTATTTTGGTATAGGGTGTGAAATGTAGGTCTATGCTGAGTTTATGATATATTATTTTGCAGTTTCTCCAGGAAATTTTCTCAAATAGTCTGTTCTTATTCTAGAAGTTGGAGTTTGGGGGCCAATACTTTTTTTTAAGATATATTGTCTTCCTAAATCATATTGTGGATAATTTGGAATCAGACACCTAGGATTGAGTAATTTGTACTCTAAATAATTTTAGCATCAAAATAGTTAAGCTAAAATATTGAGCCAAATCAAATAATATGAAATTTAACCCCTCAAAAGTATTGAATGGAGGAAAAATAGCTAAATATTTTCTAGGAAAAACCAACCAACAAGCAATCTGGAATTGTTAATGGACTATCAGATCAATATGAATCAATAGCATTCTCTGATGACCAGCATCAAATAAACAAAACAAAACAAAATCCAAAACATTGTGATCATTTTTTAAAAAATCACAAATTCCAGAATCAAGGAAACAGTAGCTCTATGATATTCTGATATAGATATAGTCAGACTATAGCTAAAATGTGTTTAGTTCCAAGATTACATTTTAGAAAGGGTATTGATAATCTTAAAGGTACAGTGAGGAGGCTAACCCAGATAATAAAAGTTTCCAGAAAAAGCCATACAAAATGAATTGAAAGAATTGGAGGGGAAAAGCATCTAAGCAATCATGATATCATTTGATGTGAAAAAAGGTATAGTTTTAATCTTGACCCAAGAGATCAGACCTAGCAGTAATGAATGGCAGCTATAAAGAGGAAAATTTAGGCTTGATGTAAGGAGAAAAACTCTTCTAACAGGACTATCTAAAGGGTGGAATAGATTGCATTGAGAAATGCTCAGTTCTTGAAGCAGCTAAAAAAGTGCATTGGATAGAACACCAGCCCTGGAGTCAGGAGGACCTAAGTCCAAACCTGGTCTCATACATTTAACACTTACTGCTAGCTATGTAACCCTGGGTAATTAATTTATTCCCAATTCCCTCTTAAAGAAAAGGAAAAAAAAAATTTTCCCCCTTGGATATACTTAAACAGAGGATGGATGGTTATTTAAAGCTATGTTATAATAAGTATCATTTTTATGAGTGGATTGGACTATAGGATCATGAAGTTCCTTTCCAATTCTGAGAAGCTGTGTTTCTCTATTCCTCCCTGTCAAACTATGGAGGTATCTCTTAAGCACTAGATACCACGAGTGAAAGATTTGAGGTAACTAGGACATAAATTAAGCTGACTAGTCTGACCTAATCTGACTATGTTATCTCTAAAGTCTATTTCAGAATGGACAGATATATGCAAAGGAGGCATATGATGCAGAAAAAAACATGAAAAATCCCATACAAGGAATTTTTATAAAAAAGCATACATTCATGTTAAGACAACATGTCTCTGATGTATAATGGTTGTTGATATCTTTTGGTTGGTTGGTTAATGTCTTCTCCTTTGGGGATGGCTTCTCACTGGTATTATATGGTACATAGTCTTAAGGATGCATTTGGACATTATATATTATGTAAGCCAGATGTTTTATTCTGAAGGTCTCCCATCATCACTGCTTGAAATAATTCCCTTGGTCCTGTGGCAAGGTCTGATTGTTGACAAGCTTTGCTCCATCAAGCATGAGATTATGAATATTTGTTTTTGCTTCCACCTTTGGAATACAATTAGAGTAAGCATTTGTGATATTGCTTCTTCCACTTAAGAGAAGTAGGTTATATGATCTCTCTTTTAATTAAGAAGAAAGTATGTATAGACTCAGATCTTGAAAATGGCAAATTGTTCACATGCTGCTACATAGGACAGAGAATAGGGTGCCAGACTTGGAGTCAAAAAGACTCCTCTTGATGAGTTCAAATCCCTTCCCAGACATGTACTAGTATGTGACACTAGGCAAGTAACTTTATACTGCTCCAGTTTCCTCATCTATAAAATGAACTGGAGAAATAAATGGTCAACCAGAAGAGTATCTTTGCCAAGAAAATCTCCAAATAGGGACACCCAGAATTGGATGTGTTTGAAAAATGACTGAAAAACTATAAGGAAAGAAAACTCTAGGTACTTTTTTTCTCCCCACATAAAAATTATTTTTGTCTTCCAACCCTTAGGTGTGATGATTGTCTTCTCTTAGAGAGCTCTCACAATATGGTGAATATAGCATGAATAATCACTTATTTATCACTTCTAGGCATTGTCTGTTTTTAAATTTCAACTTTGAATTCAACAAGGGCAATTTCTTTGCCCCAAGACTCTGGTGCACATAGAGCTAGAAAGTTCTTATAATTCTGTATAATATATATTGTCAAATTATACATCGGCTTACTTTGGCACAAACTCTCTAGAACTATTATTGTTGGAGTCTCTCAATTTCCACAACTTCAAGATACAGTTTTTGTTTTCTATGCAAAAGCACAGAAAGGGTGAAAGTAAATCAACAAAAGTCACTAATGAGGTATGGGGTGGAGAGATGGAGGATTGCAGCTTCAAGCTGTTGTTCTTTGCATAAATATTCTATTTCAATTTCTTTTCTTTATTATGCATATATATATATATAAATGCCCACAGATATGCATATATATACATTAACATACATATTTGCACAGATTAGACATCAGTACTTATGAAGATATACACATAGACATAGATACACTTACAGAAATTTGAAAAGGCAAAGCACTTTGTGTGTTTGAGCTCTGCCTTATACAATATATGAGTGTGGATATGGATGCATGTGATTATGTGAATGTGATCATTTTAGTTTCATATTCTTTTTTAGTAGTACCTATTGGTATTGCTTTCTTTTATACAGTTCACTTACTTGCTTGAATTATAAATTCAGGATAGCTTACTACTTAGGTAAACAGAAATAAGTCTTTTATTATCTTTAGATCTCAGTTTTCTTATCTATAAAACACTAAGAATTTGCATATACATAAGAACATAAACTCCTTGAGGTCAGGAGTTGTTTCATCTTTCCTTTTGTATCTCTAGTGCCTAATGCAGTGTCTAGTACATAGTAAGTACTTAATAAACACATTGATTTACTTAACCTTTTTCCTACAACAATCCTGTCATTTCACAAGTATAAACAGTAATCTAATTTTAAAAACAAAGAAACTATGCCTTGTATTCACATAGTTGAAATCAAAGCTTACCATGAAAGCCATGCCTCTTGACATTAGATCCAGCATTGTTTTATTCATATTGTGCTAAATATTAAATGATAAAGCTGGTTTGGATAATCTAGTGTTCTTTCTAGTTCTGAATCACAGATATCCTACTGGTACAAGGCCAAGCTATCATTGTCATCCAAAAAGATAGTTCTGATCATTTTACTCAGTATAGTAAATTAAATACAGAAAACCTCATCTACATTGACATATTGTGCATGTATGTGTGTTTGTGTATGTGTGTGTGTGTGTGTGTGTGTGTGTGTGTATGTGTGTGTGTGTGTGTGAGATAGAGGCAAAATAAACTTTGGATTTTATTTCATCCTATTTTTTTTTTGACAGATTCACAAATATCTCCATTTCCTAGACTTCATCAAGATGAGAAAATAGAGGAAACTCTACATTCCCTGCAATGAATGGAGAAAGCATATCTTGAAGGTTTTCCTGTTGAAGGAAGATGCTAGACTTTAGGGGAGGGTGGATGTTTACTTTGCATAAACCTCCTTTAGAGACTTTATCCTGAATAGAAATGTGTAGCTTTACCACTCTATTAGACTGATCTAAGAACAAAAACATAACCTCCACTGCAATTGAGAGATCAAAAGCAATTCAGAAAACATTAAATATTGAACATGTCTGTCTGTCTCTAATTGGATTCTTTTTGCCTCCTTGGCACACACATTTTCAACTTTGTCAGTATCTTTTCTTCCAGCAGGGTGCATTGTGGTTGTGCTAATCAAATCATCTTTGAATACAATTCTATGGAAGCATTGCATATGTGTATATTTGTGCGTCTCCATATATATGTGTGTATACATGTGTGTGAGGCAGACAGTCCATCATTTGTATAACTCAGGGCTATATAACCTTTTTACCTTGTGTTATAGTACAAAGTTAATGTCAACAGGAGAAAAATATCTAACAGAGTCATCCTATGTTAATCCTGAATGTGTTTCTTTCACATGGATCAATTTGCAAAGAATCTGAAGAAATTACAGATACCAAAATAATGCAGAAAATCTTAGATCTCTTTCAAAACAAAAAAGGGGGGCAAGAGAAAATCAACTTCTAATATTCTGACTTTTGTATAGAATTCTAATGAGAAAAATTTCATAGGAATTGATGATATCCTTGGTGAAAGTATTAGTAAAAGGATGCTTATATAAATGCTATTGAACCGAGACAGCATCTTTATTATCATACAATTGATTGAAAGATTAAAATAAGACATGGTTCCACTATGCTTGTATGGTTACTCTCTTTGCATATGTGTGTACCTATATGTATACATGCACACATTCACGTATGTATTTATGAACTTTGACTCAGAGGAACAACATACTAAATCAAATAGAATTTTCAAAATAGTACTCCTAACTCCATCATACAATGAACTTACAAAAGATTTCTTGAAAGATAATTAATGTTAAACTTGTTCAGGGATCTTCATTGAGACATAAATCGGGGAGAAATGTGCTTGACAATGGTGTTCATCATTTTTTATGGGGGACATTGAATACAGAGTTCAAAGCATACATAAACACAGTTGAAACAATATTGTCTATAGAGAGTGAGTCTTTTTTACCACTTTTATTTTATTCTGAACTTAAGAAATTAAAAAAAATAATTGCATAACATAGTAGGAGAAAAATGATGGTTACATATGTAATTGCAAATCTATTATGAACAACCTGCAATTCTTTTAAATATATTGTAAAGTTATCATGTAACTTCTTTTTTCTTGTTTCTTCCCTCCCTTCCTAGAGATGATAACCATTAGACACAAATATTTATGAGCACCTATGTAAAATCATTCTACACATACTTCTATTTGTCAGGTTCATTCTGTGGATGCAGATAGCATCTTTCTCCATAGATCTTTTTAAAATTAATATAGATGTTTTTAATAGTCAAAGTGACTTAATTACTCAAAATTATTCTGAAAACAATATTACTGTATGTGTGTATGTGTGTGTGTGTGTGTGTGTGTGTGTGTGTGTGTGTGTGTGTGTGTTTAGTTTATTTTAGGCAAAACAATTAATTGGGGGTGACTTACCCAGGATCACAATCTAGTAGGTGTTAAGTGTGTGAAGTCAAATTTGAACTCAGGTTCTCCTGACTTCAGGACTGGTACTCTATCCACTGTGCCATCTTGCTGCCCCATATTATGTTTTCTTGGTTTTGCTCATTTTGTTCTTCATTATTTTACATAACTCTATCCATGTGCTCTTAAAATCAATGAGCAAGGCAGTATTCTATTACAACCATATGCTGCATCTTTAGTCATTCTTCAATTGATAAGCATTTCCAAAATTTCCAGTCATTTGCCACTACAAAGAGAACTGTGATAAATATTTTAGAGTCTTGGTTCTTTTACTTTTCCCCTAAACATCTCTGGAAACAGACCTAGTAGTGATATTGCTGGGCCAAAGGATATAGACAATTTACTAATTTATTGATATAATTCCAGATTGCTCTCCAAAATAATTGTCATTTTACAATTCCATCAATAGTTAATTAGTGTTCCCATTTTCCCACATGCTCCCCAACATTTGTTGCTTTCCCCTTTAGTCATATTTGATCTTTTTATTAGCGGTATTTACTTAATCAAGCCACTGGATATCATAGGTTTCGGTTTCTTCATTTACCCAATGAAGATATTGGATTATCTCCAAATTCTCTTCCAGCTTAAGATAATATAATGATATCAATTTCCAAAATATTATTTTAATTGGATCTCTCTATGATTTGGATTCTATCTTGAGATAATCACCATGAATTAATTTCAGCTGATGATTAGAATTTAAATTTAGAGCACTATGTTCAGGTCTAGTGAAGAAACACTCGTTTTCCCCAAAGTGTATGAATTTATTTAAAATTATTTTTGCCCTCCATAGTCTCTCATTTCAGCTGCTATCAATGAGAACTGAACATGGATATCAAAAAAAAAAAATTCTCTAGTTCTTTCTCATCACATATCAATTTCAGGAATATGAAAAATCAGAAACACTATTTCTTTCAGCCATTAATTATCAAGAATATATGTTGTGTTTTGTATATTCCAGGTACTATGCTGGGCACTGGAGATACAAAATAGTAATTGAAACAATCCTTATTTATAAGAAAGTTACAATTTGAAGAAGAAAAGAAAGAAATATCCTGATGAGTCTGGAATTACTTTCCAAATGAGCAACATAGTTGATAAGTGATAAAGTATAACTATGTGCATTTATTCTTAATTTTTCAAAATATGTGGAATAAAAAGAGCATTTCTATAACATGATATAATAAAAGATGATTATATATAAAAATGTAAATTTACTTTGTATAACTTGCTATTCCTTTCAAAAATATAGCAAAATCATATAAATGTCTTTTTTTCTTCCCCCCCTATTCTAGAAATGATTACCAGTACAAACACATACGTATATATATGTAAAATTATTGTACATATACTTCTATTTATCAAGTCTTTCTTTGAATGTAATTAGTGTCTTTGTTCATAGGTCATTTATAGTTGATTTAGGTATTTATAACAGATAAAATAACTTAATTTTTTCAACAAATAGGTCAGGACTAGTTGTTAGAAAGAAAGGTGCCATGATCTAGTTTAAAGAGTATTTGATTAGCAATCAGAAAACCTGGGATACTTATAACATCTTAGCCACTTCAATTTAGCAATCACCTATTGATTACTATACATAAATCCCTGTTAGGCTAAGAGACAGAAAGAAAATAATGAAAAAAAAATTGTGACCTTGAGGAATTTATATTGTATTTGCCAGTTGTGTAGGAGAAGTATACAAAATATACACCAATAAGAATAGTATAAGGAAATTTGAAGAGATATCATAGAGAGAATACTACAAACACAGATAGAAACATGTAGATCATAAAAGGTCTTGAGTATTTAGATAAAGATGAATTAATTTCACATGCAGTGGGGGAATTCTTCAGTTAGGGAATGGCATGATCAAACCTATGGTTTTTAGAAAAATAGTACAAAAAGTACATTGAATAAATTGGATGAGGTCAAACTTGCAGATGATAAAATCATCAAAAAATTCATTGTTATGATTTAATTGAGAGTTTTTGAGAATCTAAACATAGGTTTTAGTTCAGGTATGAATCCAAAATATTCTAGACTAGGGTAGAATCATTGAGAAAGGAGGGGGTGTAAAGGATAGAATTGGTGATTCGATGTGGAGTTCAAAGAAAAGAGTAAGATATTTAAGACTTGGGTGATTAGGACAATAATGATTACTTTGGCCCTACTGCTCCCATGGTTCTCTGATACTCTTGACAATGCTTTTGTGTGTGTGTGTGTATATGTGTGTGTGTGTGTGTGTTTGTGTAGATTTAATCATTGACATGGGATCAATTGTCACTGATTATGTTTCCCCAATTAAGAAAAGCATGCCCATTCCATTTAAGCACTTAAGAGTCAGATTAGTTTTTATAAAAGATTATTTACTTCTAAGATGAAGGAAGAAGAAACATAGAAATCATCCTTCCACCCCAATCCTCCCTCCATCTCTGGGAAGTAAAAGAGAATAAAGTTCAGTTCGTTATTCATTTTTCTAGTTTAGTTATTATAAATCATCAGTCCCACTATGTTCTTTGTCCAAAGTGCCCTGGGCTCATATTCTGCTTCTCTGGCTTGCCAGTGCTTTCCTGCTGGACAAATATCAACATCTGCCTTGGAATCCTGACTCCAGTCTTGCCATAGCTCAAATTCCTGGATTCAGGGATTCCATTCTATGTACTCAGAAATGAAAAGGCTGAACAAAATAAGACCAAAGCTTAAGTCCATTTTTTTTTTTTTTTTTGCAATTATAGGGCCCAAGGGAAAGGGAAAGGATATCCTTTTCTACTTTGTTCACAGTAACTAAGCTTTACTGTTCAAGACGTTAACCCATTATACTGCTAGAAAAAGATTATCCTTTAATCATAATTTCAAAGACACAAGAAGTTTCTACTATGCAGCCAATAGAAAAAGATTCCTCTCACCTATATTCTTGGGGAACACAGAATATCGTTTTTTTGGAAAGAGTTCCTGGAATTTCCACACTTCTACTGTAGATTCTCTGGGCATGTACTAAAGCCTGGTTACACAATCCTGGAAGTATGAAAGTTAAGGAAGAGTCCTCTTTAGAGGGAAGATAATGAATTCAATTCAATTTAATTAAATGGGCTTTTATTAAATTTATATGAGTCCCCCAGTAATTAAAGTATTGTGTGCATATGCATGTATCAAAAAATATCTTAATTCAAAAGAACCCCAATCAATTGTTTTCTATTGTTACAACTAAATCAATACAATTCAAATAAAAAATACAATAGAATTCAAATAAATGGTATTTAACAAAATAGTTTAAGAAAAAGAGTAATAATAGAGTATTTCCCCTATAAATCTGGAGCAAATGCATGCAAATATAGCAAATATAGTTACAAGCAGGGAATCTTATAAAGAAGGATATGCATGGGAACCCATGAGGAAGGAGCCACGTATAGTGATCACACTGATTGTTGAATCACTGTTTTTGATATTAAATAAAACCTTGGATAATGAGAAGCACATTTTATTGGACTGAAGAATATCAAATATTATCTTGATTTCAACAAAAGCAGAGAACAAGCACCTTGGTTTTGTTTTCCAAGAAAATAAGTGTGTACCATTAAAGAGATATTTATTGAATATTTAAAATTTGAAATGATGATTACAAAGTGTCATTATGGCTTCATTAAAAATGGGTCATCATTTAACCTTAAAATAAGATTAACCTTATATTTTTCTTGATAGGTTTATGAAATTAATGGATCAATGTAATACTATAATTGAGTTTGCCTAGATTTTAGCAGAGTATTTGATACATCATTTCATGTTATTTTTTTTTGGGAAAGATGGAGAGATGTGGGTTAGAGGATAATATAAATGACTAGGAAAAGAACTGATTGAATGGATAACTTTAAAGAGTAGTCATTAATGGATTGAGTCAGCTCAGTTGACCAAAATCTGCTTGAAGTTCTCCAAGAAGAAAGAAGTTCAAGGTAGCTCATTCTACTTTCAGCCAATTCTAATTGTCAGTAAATTTTCCAAGACATCCATCAAGGTAAAATGTGTCATTCTGAAAATTGTACTCTTTGTTCCTTGTTCTGCTTTCTGAGACTAAACAGAAACCTAATGCCTCTTCCACATTACAGTTCTTTCAAAAATATGAAGATAGCTGCCACGGCCTCCTTTCTTCAGTATTTCTTCCTCAGGCTATGCCTTTCTATTTCCTTCAATTGTTCCTCACCAAGCATCAGATGAGTATACTGGTTTCTCTCCTTGGATATTCTCTAGATTATGGATATCATTCTTAAATTACTTTACCTAGAACTGAATCCAAGAGAGCAGATATGTTGAGAGCAGAATACAGAGGGGACTATTTTGAGAAGCTCACTCAGAACAC
The DNA here is from genome assembly GCF_048593235.1 of Sminthopsis crassicaudata. Lineage (NCBI taxonomy): Eukaryota > Metazoa > Chordata > Mammalia > Dasyuromorphia > Dasyuridae > Sminthopsis > Sminthopsis crassicaudata. The sequence continues at coordinate 711,086,562 of NC_133617.1, read as the reverse complement.
CCCAAATTTGTATTTTAAAATATGTCACAGTCTTTTGACTGACTATTGATTCATATTAAACTGAGTTAACATGAAAATCTAGATATATTCCGGGACACAGTCTAAAATGACACCTCTTTCATATTATACTTAAGACGTTGGGCTCTTAGGGGGCAGCTAGGTGGTGCAATGGATAGAGCACCAGCCCTGAATTCAGGAGAAACCGAGTTCAAATCTGTCTCAGACACTTAATACTTCCTTGCTGTGTGACCCTGGGCAAGTCACTTAACTCAGAAAAAAAAAAAAAAAGTTGGGCTCTTTTTTTGTACCCAAAGTGTAATTTTTAACATTTTGCTTATTAAATTTCATGTGATCAATATCAGCTCAATTACCTAGCCTATATGTATGAATATCTTTTGGAATTCAAATTCTGTCATTTAATGTTTTAACTGTCCCTCCCATCATCTGTAAATTCAATGAATCTTTTTTTATCTAATATATTGATAAAAATATTAAATAGCACAGGGCCAAATATACATGGCTAGGGTGCTCAATTTGATATCCCCTATTCTTCTGACTATGGACTATTAACAACCGTTCTTTGTATTTGGTCATGGAATGAATTCCAATCCATCTAATTATATTATAGTGAAAGTTGTATCTTTCCAACTTCTTCACAAGCACAAGACAAAGACCTTTATCAAAAAATATTTGCTAGGATCTAGGCAAACTATAATTACAGCCTTCACCGTCTATTTAGAAATCTTGTCAAAAATAGGAGACCTGTTCTTGATGAAGTTAGAATGATTACTTACAACCACCATTTCCCTTTCACAAACAATATTATTAAAGAACTTCTAGAATTTTCTCAAAAACCAAAGATAATAAGTTCACTGTTCTATAATTTAGTCAGGAAGAAGAGCCTAGTGGGTAAGGATTAAGACTTTTTAAAGTTTTGTTCATCCTGAAACCTCAAGGATTTTGTACCAGAAGTACATGTAGATGGAAACATCTACAAGTTAGAAGGAGATGCAAAACAAATTGGAGAGAGAGGTTAAGATACAAAACTAAGGAAAGAACCTTCCAATGCCAAATTATAATTTTTTTTCCAGTATGGCTTGCGAATTATCAGGAAAAACATCTTTGACCTTTGCAACTTGAAGCAGATATGCTTAATGGTGCAATACTCTATTGCTCTAAATTTCTAAGAATTTATTTATATTGATTACATTAAATTAGTTATATATTATTTATCTGAATGTGAGACTATTTTTCCTTGAAGCATTTCTTGAAAGTTACACATATGTCAATAAAACTATTAATAGATTAATTTAGCAATAATTTTTGATATTATGAAATAAGAATCAAGGAAAGAGCAAGTACATGTTTTATGGAAAATAATATCTTGGGTGAAACATTATTATTATTATTATTATATAATATTCCAGATTAGTCAAGGCAGCCAGTTTGGCAGTTCCTTGTGAAATGAAAATTGCTTTTAGAGAAGTCTGAACACCTACCTCTTATTTTCCTGGAATTTAGCTCCATGGAACTATAGACAGAGCTGAATTATCTTAGGAACAATTAACACAAGTCTAGCTTTATTGTCTTGGTGAGTGTGTGGTTGGAAAAGCAGGCAAATCAGCAAAGATACAATGTGATGAGTTTGTTTGTGTTTTTTTTTTTTAATTCCAAACTAGAACAATTTAGTTTTTAGGACAAGAGGATTTTCTTTCTTTTCAATGCTCATGATAAAATATATAGCTTTTTATGGTCTACAAATCAAAGGTTCTTGACATTCCTATAATGGGTTATTGTGTTCTTAGTGACAACCACATTGCATCAACAACAACTACAAGAGACTCCTCAGACTAATATGCACATGTGCACTCTCATAAACTTATACACACATAAAACACCACAGAGATTCACACAGACACAGACACAGACACAGACACAGTCACACACACACACACACACACATACACACACACACACACACACACTTCTACAATATAATGTAATGAAAAAAGCCCTAGACTCTAAATTAAATGATCTGTGTTCAAGCTTTGTCTCAGACTCTCACCAGTTATATGATCTTGAGCAAGTTATTGAAGCTTTTTGAGTCTTCCTTTTCCCAACTTAAAATGGGGAAATAATGTTTACATTGAGTAAACTTATTATGCTATGATAGACACTGACCATGACAGAATATTTCATATTCTCTATGCCTCTATTCTGAGCTATTGTAATGGTATCTTAATTAGTCACAGATTTTAAAAGTGTAATTGGTTAGACAAGGAACCTCTCTATCTGAGAAAGAACCCCCCTGACTACCTACCCAATCTCTGCTTGAATACCTCTAAGTAAGGGACTTGCCTACTTCCCAAGGGACTCCTACTTTTGGATAGCTCTTGTTATTAGCAGATTCTTCCACACATCAAGCCCAACCTACTTCTTTATAACTTTCCTTTGTAATACCCTTTGGGACCCAATAGAACAAGTTTAATCCCTTTTGTCTATTTCAGTGTTAGCTGCCAAAGCATTAATGATTACAGAATTTTCCTGCTCAGGATCTTTCAGTAGCTCCTCATTTCTTCTTCTTCTTCTTCTTCTTTTTTTTTTTTTTTTTTTTTTTTTTTTTTTGAGGCTGGGGTTAAGTGACTTGCCCAGGGTCACACAGCTAGGAAGTGTTAAGTGTCTGAAACCTTGGGTCCTCCTGAATTCAAGGCTGGTACTCTATCCACTGCACCATCTAGCTGCCCCCTCCTCATTTCTTCTTGGATAAAACAGAAACTCCTGTTTGACTTTTAAAGTCTATAACAGTCTAGCTTATTTCATCTTTTTCCCCATATTTATTTCACAAACTATCCTCTTCTTGCTTAAGTAAGCTTTTCAATATTCCATGTGCTTGATATTCTATCCCATCTCTGGATGTCTGTTTAGTTTTTCTTCTGGAATACATTTTATCCCCTTCATCTCATAGAATGCCAGTTTCCTTCAAGGTTTGGTTCATGAAGCTCTTTCTTCAGAAAACCTCTTCTTATTCCTCAAGTATTTAAAGATTTTTCTTTCTTCATATTATGATGTAGATGTTTAGTTGTTTTGAGAGGTGTCTTTATTAGAATAATAATAGTGTTTTTAACTTTGCCAAATCCTTTATACAAGTTATCTCAATTGATCATTGCAATAATTCTGTGTGGTAAGTGCTATTATTCCCATTTTACATTTGAGGAAACTGTGACAGGGAAAGCTTAAATGTCTTGCCCAAGGTCACATGATTATCATCTGAGATAGGATTTGAGTTTACATTTTCTTAACTCCAAATCTAATACTTTAAATGTTGTGTCATCTAACTTCCTTTAATAAAATGTAAATTCCATGGAAGCAAGGATTGTTTTTTTTTGTTGTTGTTTTGTTTTGTTTCTCTTTTTATCCCTAGTGCATAACCTAATAGCTTATATATATATGTGTGTATGTGTGTGTGAATGTATATATATATCTACAAATACACACACACACATGTGTGTGTGTGTGTATACATATATATATATATTGGGTGCTTAATAAATATTTTCAGATTGCATTAATAATTATAAAAATGCGATTTTTCAAAAACATTGCTTTTCTCTATATTTTAACTGACAGCTACAATGCCAAGCACATAGTAATGATTTAATAACTGCTTGTTGTTTGATTAAACCATGATTCATTGTTGTAGGGAGCTCTTAGTCAACTAACTCCCTTTTATTAATGCAGGTGGACAACTTCTACTTTGAGAGAATTACCTGGGATGCCAAAAAATGTTGACAAACATCACAGAGTCAGAATTTATGAGAGCTCAAACTTGTCCCCAGACTTTCACAGGTTTTTATCCACAATACCAAACTTGTTGCAAAGTTTGTAAAACTCTTTACTTAAATTCCTCCTCCTTTGAAGACTGGATTGGCCTCTATTTGTTTTCTCTTATAGATTGTCTGAAGTGTCTGGATCCCTTTGATCTTCTCATTCCAACATCTTGAAGCTGTCTTTCCAATAACAAACAACAAAGACACTGTAGCCGAACTGTGTGACATAGGCTTTTTGCTTTGTGTCAACTTTAGTATGTTAAATCTAGACAAACTAATTCAGTAGAGAAGAGTGCAGGTAAGAGAAAAATTTCCTTTAGAAAACCAAGTAGTCCAAAGCAGTCCAATCTTTTGTTGTCAAAATGTCCAAGATCAGTGTAAATCTTGTTCACGTTCTAAATTTCTGTTCACTCTAAATGGAAAATAGAACAATTTTGTCAGAAGCTTGGATACTTTAATATCAAAGAATGGCAAGATCAAGACTTAAAAACAAAAATCACAGAACATGATTAGACAGCATAGTGGACAGAGCAGCTGTTTTAAAAATGCAAATACCTAACACAGGAAACTCATCAATAGCTGTATGGTAATATTGCCTATTTCAGTATCAATGGGAATGAGTTTGAAATGAATACTGTCACAGACAAGCCTTATGGCTCTTGTTTGAATGAGTCTTATGAAAATGGCATTTTAGTTTAGTGTCTGATCAGAAAACATTTTTATTTTGTTAATTTTATGTCTAGCATCAGTGTCAAAAAAAGAAGAGAATGAGTATCAAGAAGGTGGTTTTCTTTAAATGATGTAGCTGCAAAGGCAAAATGAAGAACAGATCTCTAGGATAACTTAAACAGATGTAGAAATGAACTTTGTTTGTTTCTGGTTTCAAAATCTTTATAATCATTTCTTTCATCACCTTTACTCTGGTCATTGTTTGACATTGGCATCCCTACTCTCAAGAATAGTTTCATTTGAAGGCTTCTTTTTTTTCTTTCTTTTCTTTAACTGGATGTCTACAGTAGGAACTTTTTAAAAAATATGTTCAATATAAATGAGCACTACTTTACAAGTTGATGTTCCTTAGAGGCCACTGGTTGAACACTTTTATTTTAAAAGGGGGAAAATGATCCTAGAAAAGTAGACTGATTTGTGCAAAGTTCTAAAGGTATTAAGTGGCAGAGACTTAAGATTTGAACTCAGGCCTTCCTTTGATATTAATTCCAGGTATTCTTTCTACTATGCTATGAATCTCTTTCTACTTTTTGATTAGAAGTTGACAATACACATTAACAGCAAAAACTATAACAGCTAAAGAACTATCAGACCAGGGAAGTGAACATGAAATATCAGGTGCCATGTAGAGGAGAAATGAGGAAAATCCATGTGCCTTATAGGGCCTGTGAAATAATTTTTCACAGGTGATGATGAGCTGAAAGCTAGGTAAAACAGCTTCCCACTGCATGAGTCCTTAAGTTGATAATTTTCTATGGCCTGTGAATGATCTCATATATATCCAAATGGACCTAGGCAGAAAAAAAAAAAAAAAAAAAAAAAAAAAAAAAAAAAAAAAAGTTTATATGAAATAGAGATAGAAATGCAAGAAAGACATATCATGGAAAACTTTGGTTGATTTTGTTTGATTAGATTATAGGAGTGTTTGAGGCACATTCCACAGCTCTTATCATGTACAGCCATTCATTATCCATAATGGCTATTTTGCAATTAGACAGTGTAGGAGAGAGATCTCTAATCTTGGAAGTAGAACAGACTTGAGAATTATATTAGCTTCATCTTGTGACTCAATTCCGGAGCTAGATCAGTTGTTTTTCTATTCAATTGTGGACCTAGTACAAATTCTGTCTTGTGAAAAAACTTTGGGAATTGGGAGAAAAGCTACTTTTATTGTTTGAATCAAACCCTGCACCTTGGAGAAGCTAGACCACCCCTCTCTGCTGTTTAGAGACCTTTAGCTAAAGGACAAGAAACTCCATCAGAGTTAAATATTGATACAAGGAGTTTCTTCACAATTGTATATCTCAAGAAAGCCATTTGTTTTATCTGAAAACTGGTCCCATACCATCAATCAGTTATTGTTTCCATGTTCTTTTGATTCTATGCAAAGATTGGGTGGTGCAGGGACCTCTCTTTTTCTGATTTTGGGGAATTGTACTTGCTCATTTTACCCCTGCTGACTTGGAAAGTATCTAATCTTTCCTTCAATTAGAAATCAAATTACCTAATGTTGTATCCTTGTTAATTGTTTCCTTTTAATTAATTGATCTCATTGATTCTTTTTAATGTCTAATTTCCTACTATATTCAAGGCATTGTGTTAGGCAATAGGGATACAAATGCTAACCATGAAACAATCCTAGATTTCAAAGAGTTTACCAGCTAATCAGAGAGCATACAGGATTTAGAATGTTGGCTTCTTGGAGTCTTTCAACAAGAATTCATTAATTGCTTACAATTTGAGATACCCTATGGATTTTAAACTAAATTAAACAGTTCCAACCCTCAAGGAGTTTGTATTGTAATAGTTCCCTTACCCTACTCTAAGCTGCACACCCTTCCCAAATTCCAAAATACACACACTAGAATTGATAGCTTTAGAGTCATGGACAGAGAATCTGATCATTAGACAATAGACTTGAATATGAGCTTTATGACTTAGGGCTGGTCAATTAAACTTGAAAATCAATATAAACAGTTTATCAACAAGCAATTTGTTAAATATTCTTTGTGTGCCAGACTTTGTGCTACTTTTTCTTTTTGGACAAAACAACTTGTAATACATAAAGTTGTGAGGAGAGAAGTAAAATAATACAGTAAATGGATTTATGCTGTTGTAGAAAATTATAGAAATGTCACTTCTTATTATCAGTAATAGGAGTATTAGTAGAATAAATGAAATGGCACCTGATCTAGTTATAGACTATATTCTAATGGACTAACCAGGCTTCCTCTTTTAACTTCAGCAGATTAAAATTTAATCACTTCCCTGAAACTGAAACTTAAAAAAAGACAAAAACAAAAACAAAAAAACAAAACAACAACCACAACAACCACCACCACAACAAAACCTCAACAACCTAGGCCAAATTGTGTTAAACTATCTTTTGTGAAACTACAGTTCTTGCCAACGCATGCCATTTGAAATGGAGAGATGAATAGGTTTTCCTTCTAGTAGCTAGGCTGTCTGATTCAGGGACCAAAAAATAAAAATATTGATATTTATTAATATCTAGGTTTTTTTTTGAATAAACAGCTTTAACCTTTCTCTTTAATTCTCTTCTTTGAATAAATGACCATCATTGAATGTCATTAAAACTTTCAAAAGGAAGAATGAATATTCCTAATGTAACCAAGAATTAGATTTTACTTAGTACATATTTAATCCTGTAGATATACCAGAAATAACATTACATTAATGAAGAATGACTGATTTTGGAAATACGTTTATTTTTATTTCTTCAATAAGTAATAATATGAAAACCAGAGGTAATTTTGCTTGAATATGATTAATTTTCTAGTGCCTCTTATCTCTAGATGCCTAAATTATTTCTACCATTGAGCATACAGGACATTGCATTTATGTCTATGTGTAATTTATCTGAAAATTGCTTTTGTGTAAAACAATTTATTAATAATGAAGAGATTTATTTTATTAGAAAAAGGTAAAGCCTGCTTAAATGACTGAGTAGTTTATATATTTATAGCCACCATATACACAGTTGTTAACAGCATCTAATTATTTTCTTAAATGAGGAGCATGAAGTAGATAACAAATTATAGATTAGGCAGTATGCTTATTCTATGCAAAGTACCTCTCAACTCATATTTTACCCTTTGAATGGCTTATATTGGTAACCCTTCTTCCCTAGTCCATTAGCCTCTTCCCTCCAGAGACTACTCAATTTTGTAATTCTCAATTGTCATAATACATGTGAAGAAATGAAATTATTATAACCATTTCCCTGATTGGTCAAAGAAAGATTTGAGAGTTGAAAAGTGAGTAAAAATGTAATAATGATTAGATTCTATACATTTCTGATGTCAGTCTAATGTTGTGAGTCCATTTTCCATGAAACAGCGATAATTGAGATAATGAATACAGTACATTTTGCTCTAATAATAACAGCAATTCATGATTCATGGTTTCTGATCATTCAGCATTTTTTTTGAACATTTTTTATAATTATACAGTACATATGTATAGGTAGTTTTTTTTTTTGTTTTGTTTTTTGTTTTTTTTTTACAACATTATCCCTTGTACTGCCTTCTGTTCTGAGTTTTTCCACTCCTTCCCTCCACCCCCTCCCCTAGATGGCAGGCATTCCCATACATATTAAATATCTTATAGTATATCTTATGTAGAATATGTATGTGCAGAACCAAATTTTGTTGTTGTTGTTGCAAAGGAAGGATTGTATTCACAAGGTAAAAATAATCTGGGAAGAGAAACAAAACAAAACAAAACAAACAAACAAAACAGTGCTCTCAGTTTACACTCATTTCCCAGTGTCCCTTTTCTGGGTGTAGCTGATTCTGTCCATCATTGGTCAATTGGAATTGGATTAGCTCTTCTCTATGTTGAAGATATCCACTTCCATCAGAATACATCCTCATACAGTATCATTGTTGAAGTGTATAATGATCTTCTGGTTCTGCTCGTTTCACTTAGCATCAGTTGATGTAAGTCTCTCCAAGCCTCTCTGTATTCCTCCTGTTGGTCATTTCTTACAGAACAATAATATTCCATAACATTCATATACCATAATTTACCCAACCATTCTCCAATTGATGGACATCCATTCATTTTCTAGTTTCTAGCCACTACAAAAAGGGCTGCCACAAACATTTTGGCATATACAGATCCCTTTCCCTTCTTTAGTATTTCCCTGGGGTATAAGCCCAGTAGTAGCACTGCTGGGTCAAAGGGTATGCACATTTTGATAACTTTTTGGGCATAATTCCAGATTGCTCTCCAGAATGGTTGGATTCTTTCATAAGTCCACCAACAATACATCAGTGTCCCAGTTTTCCCACAGCCCCTCCAACATTCATCATTATTAGTTCCTGTCATCTTAGCCAATCTGACAGGTGTGTAGTGGTATCTAAGAGTTGTCTTAATTTGCATTTCTCTGATCAATAGTGATTTGGAATACTCTTTCATATGAATGGAAATAGTTTTAATTTCATCATCTGAAAATTGTCTGTTCATATCCTTTGACCATTTATCAATTGGAGAAGGGCTTGATTTCTTATAAATTAAGGTCAATTCTCTGTATATTTTGGAGATGAGGCCTTTATCAGAACCTTTAACTGTAAAAATGTTTTCCCAATTTGTTACTTCCCTTCTAATATTGTTTGCATTAGTTTTGTTTGTGTAGAAACTTTTTAATTTGGCATAATCAAAATTTTCTACTTTGTGATCAATAATGGTCTCTAGTTCTCCCTTGGACACAAACTCCTTCCTCCTCCACAAGTCTGAGAGGTAAACCATCCCATGTTCCTCCAATTTATTTATGATTTCGTTCTTTATGCCTAAATCTTGGACCCATTTTGATCTTATTTTAGTATGTGGTGTTAAATGTGGGTCCATGCCTAGTTTCTGCCATACTAATTTCCAGTTTTCCCAGCAGTTTTTGTCAAATAATGAATTCTTATCCCAAGATTTGGGATCTTAGGGTTTGTCAAACACTAGATTGCTATTGTTATTCACTATCTTGCCCTGTGAACCTAACCTATGCCACTGATTAACTAGTCTATTTCTTAGCCAATACCAAATGGTTTTGGTGACTGTTGCTTTATAATACAGTTCTATATCAGGTACAGCTAGACCACCTTCATTTAATTTGTTTTTCATTACTTCTCTTGAAATTCTCGACCTTTTGTTCTTCCATATGAATTCTGTTGTTATTTTTATTAGGTCATTAAAATAGTTTCTTGGGAGTCTGATTGGTATAGCATTAAATAGATGGATTAGTTTAGGGAATATTTTCATCTTAATTATATTCGCTCGGTCTATCCAAGAACACTGAATGTCTTTCAAATTATTTAAATCTGACTTTATTTTTGTGGTTAAGTGTTTCGTAATTTTGCTCAAAGAATTCCTGACTCTCCTATGGTAGATATATTCCCAAATATTTTATACTACAAACCGTTATTTTGAATGGAATTTCTCTTTGTATCTCTTGCTGTTGGATTGTGTTGGTAATGTATAAAAATGCTGAGGATTTATGTGGATTTATTTTGTATCCTGAAACTTTGCTAAAACTCTGAATTATTTCTAATAGCTTTTTAGCAGAGTCTTTGGGGTTCTCTAAGTATACCATCATGTCATCTGCAAAGAGTGCTAATTTGATTTCCTCTTTTCCTACTCTAATTCCTTGAATCTCTTTCTCGGCTATTATGGCCGTGGCTAGAGTTTCTAGTACTATATTGAATAGTAATGGTGATAGTGGGCAATCTTGTTTCACTCCTGATCTTACAGGGAAAGGTTCTAGTTTATTGCCATTACATATGATGTTTACTGAAGGTTTTAAATATATGCTCATTATTATTTTAAGGAATAGTCCATTTATTACTATACTCTCAAGTGTTTTTAGTAGGAATGGATGTTGGATTTTATCAAATGCTTTTTCTGCATCTATTGAGAATGATCATATGGTTTTTATTAATTTGATTATTAATATGGTCAATTATACTAATAGTTTTCCTAATATTAAACCAGCCCTGCATTCCTGGTATAAATCCCACTTGGTCATAGTGTATTATCCTGGGGATGATTTTCTGAAATCTTTTTGCTAATATCTTATTTAAGATTTTAGCATCAATGTTCATTAAGGAAATTGGTCTATAGTTTTCTTTCTCAGTTTTCAATCTACCTGGTTTAGGTTTCATAAAAGGAATTTGGTAGGACTCCTTCAATCCCTATTTTTTCAAATAGTTTATGTAGCATTGGAGTTAGTTGTTCTTTAAATGTTTGGTAGAATTCACATGTAAATCCATCTGGTCCTGGGGATTTTTTCTTAGGAAGTTGGTTAATAGCTTGTTCTATTTCTTTTTCTGAGAGGGGACTATTTAGGCTACTTACTTCTTCCTCTGTTAATCTGGGCAAGCTATATTTTTGAAGGTATTCTTCCATTTTGTTTAAGTTATCGAATTGATTGGCATAAAGTTGAGTAAAGTAGCTCCTATCTATTGTTCTAATTTCCTCTTCATTAGTGGTGAGTTCTCCCTTTTCATTTACAAGACTAACAATTTGCTTTTTCTCTTTCCTTTTTTTAATCAGGTTTACTAAGGGTTTGTCTATTTTGTTGGTTTTTTCATAGAACCAACTCTTAGTTTTATTAATTAATTCAATAGTTTTTTTTACTTTCAATTTTATTAATCTCATCTTTTATTTATTGAATTTCAAGTTTTGTGTTTGTCTGGGGGTTTTTCATATGTTCCTTTTCTAGTAATTTTAGTTGTAAGCCCAATCTGTTGGTCCTCTCTTTCTCTATTTTATGCAAGTAGGCCTGAAGAGATATAAAACTTCCCCTTATTACTGCTTTGGCTGTATCCCACACATTTTGGTATGATGTCTCATTATTGTCATTTTCTTGGGTGAAGTTATTAATTATGTCTATGATTTGCTGTTTTACCCAATCATTCTTTAGTATATTATTTAGTTTCCAATTATTTTTGGTCTATTTTCCCCTGGATTTTTGTTAAATGTAATTTTGATTGCATTATGGTCTGAAAAGGATGCATTTACTATTTCTGCCTTACTGCATTTTATTTTGAGGTTTTTATGCCCTAGTATATGATCAATTTTTGTATAGGTTCCATGAACTGCTGAGAAGAAAGTATACTCCTTTCTGTCTCCATTTAGCTTTCACCAAAGATCTATCATATCAAACTTTTCTAGTATTCTATTTACCTCTTTGACTTCTTTCTTATTTATTTTGTGGTTTGATTTATCTAATTCTGAGAGTTCAAGGTTGAGATCTCCCACTATTATAGTTTTGCTGTCTATTTCTTCTTGCAGCTCTCTTAATTTCTCTTTTAAGAATTTAGATGCTGCACCACTTGGTGCATATATGTTTAATATTGATACTGCTTCATTATTGATGCTACCTTTAGCAGGATATAATGCCCTTCCTTATCTCTTTTAATTAGAACAATTTTTGTTTTTGCTTGATCTGAGATGAGGATGGCTACCCCTGCTTTTTTGGATTCACCTGAAGCATTCTGCTCCACCCTTTTACTTTTAGTTTGAATGTATCACCCTGATTCAGGTGTGTTTCCTGTAAACAACATATAGTAGGGTTCTGACTTTTAATCCAGGCTGCTAACCTCTTCCCTTTATGAGGCATTTGCCCCATTCACATTTATGGTTAGAATGACTAATTCTATATTGCTTGCCATCCTATTAACCACTGCTTATGCTTTTCCCCTTTCCTTCCCTCTTACCCCCCTACCCAGTATTAAACTTGTGAAAACCACTTGCTTTTCACAGCCCTCCCTTTTTAGTATTCCTCCCCCACCTTAAAGTTCCTCCCCTTATTTTACCCTTTTTCCTCACAATTTCTGTATTCCCTTCCCCTTAGCTTACTCCTTCCCTCTTACTTTTCAATTAAGTGGAAGAAGTTTCACCATAAATTGAATATGTCTATTGATACACACTAAGTTCATCTCCCTCCTTTCTTTCTCTCAGATATAATAGGTTACCTTTGCCTCTTCATGAGATGTAGTACCACCACGTTACACTTTTTTATGATATAATCTCCTTTCCACCTCTAGTTTCTAAGACAAATTGTACATATGTTCTTTACATATTTTTATGGCAGAAGTATAGTTCTCAAGATTTCTTTTTACCTTTTTAGAAATCTCTTGAGTTCTGTATTTGAAGTTCAAACCTTTTATGTAGGTCTGGGTTTTTCATCAAAAATAGATTGAATTCATTTATTTCGTTAAATGTCCATCTTCTTCCCTGGAAAATGATGCTCACTTTTGCTGGGTAAGTTATTTTTGGCTGCATACCAAGTTCCTTAGCCTTTCGGAATATCATGTTCCAGGCTCTTCGTTCTTTTATTGTGGACGCTGCTAGATCCTGGGTTATCCTTATTGTGGATCCTCCATATCTGAATTGCTTTTTTCTAGCAGCTTCCAATATCTTTTCCTTTGTCTGATGGTTCTTGAACTTGGCCACTATATTTCTTGGCGTTTTGATTTTAGGGTCCCTTTCAGTAGGTGATTGGTGAATTTTTTCTATGTCTATTTTACCCTCTGTTTCCAAAATGTCTGGGCAGTTCTCTTTGATAATTTCCTCGAAAATAGTGTCCAAGCTCTTTTTTTCCTCACATTTTTCAGGGAGTCCGATTATTCTCAAATTGTCTCTCCTGGATCTGTTTTCCAGGTCTGTTGTCTTTCTAATAAGGTACTTGACATTCTTTTCAATTGTTTCATTTCTCTGGTTTTGCTTGACTACCTCTTGGTTTCTCCTTGAATCATTCATTTCTACTTGTTCGAGTCTAATTTTCAATGATGTATTTTCTTCACTCACTTTTTTAATATCTTTTTGTAATTGTCCAATTGTGTTTTTATCTTCTATGGAATTTTTTTCCATTTTATCCATTTTATTTTTTAGAGAGCTGATTCTTTGTCTAGCTCACTAATCCTGTTTTCCTTGGAGTTGTTTGCCTTTTCTAATTCACTAATTTTGTTTCTCAATGATTTGATCTCTTTATCCACTCTGGATAACTTCTCCAGGCTCTCTTTCCAAGCTTCCCTTTCCTTTTCCAATTTCTCTTCTAGCTCTCTTGTGAGAGCCTTTTTGATTTCCTCTATGAGATTATTTTGTATTGAGGAGCAGATCATATCCCACTTAGGGGATTCCTCTGGGAACAGTCTGTTTTAAGTCTCCTCAGTATTTGAAGTCTGCTCTCTCTCCATACAGAAGCTGTCAATGGTTAGAGCCCTTTTGAATTTTTTGTTCATTTTGTCAAGAGAGGAATGGAAGAAAAGAAATTGACAAGAGAAACAATTGGTCTGTTTTGGGGGGGATGGGGCTGGATGATGTTAATGGGCTTCCTCTACAGACTGGTGGTAGGGCAGCAGAGAGCCACTAACAGAACAGTGATGGCTGTGCTGCGTCTTGGCTCTGAGGCCCTGAGAACGCACTGAGTCAGTCCAGGTGGAGGGTGGGGGTAGCCAGGTTCTGAGAGACACTAGCTTTCCAGGGTTTTAATCTTCACCTCTGTTGTTTACACCCTCTCCCTGCTCCTGGCTTGCTGCCAAGACATAGTATCCACCCTGGGGTAAGAGTCTTTTTGCAGAAATGGCAGAGATCTTGCCCCTCCCCCCTCAGGTGTGAGCTGTGTGAGCTGTCTGTCTCACTCTGGCTGCCTGCCCTCAGTCTGTGCCCAGTCTGTTCCACCCTCCCCCGAGCAAACACAGACCTTTTCTGATGAATTTCAAAGATGTCTTCTCTTGGTGATTATTTGTGGGTTTCTTTTCTTGTCAAGCATTAACTCTGAGGCTGGTCATGAAGTAAGTCCTGAGAGAAAACGTGGAGCTCAAGCAGCTGTCTGCCTCCATGTCGCCATCTTGGCTGGAAGTCCCTCATTCAGCATTTGTTTAGTGGTTACTATGTGCTAAGCACTGGGGGAAAATGTGATGAGACAATTCTCACCCTCATGGAGTTTATATTCTCCTTATGTGCTTATATAAGCATCTTATTATGCATGCTCTGCCTTCCTTTCCCAGGGCTAGGTCTGTTACATTAGTGATGTCAAACTCAAATATATTAAGGATCCCTCTGTCCACATTTTCACTTAAAACTACATATAAATATTATCTCTGTTTTATTGTATTTTTATTTGTTAAAGTTCCCCATATATTTTTTAATCTGCTTGAGCATAACTTGGGTATGATGTAGGGTCCCAAGTTTAACATCTCTCTGATTCATCTCACTTAATGGTATAACCATTGTTGAACCATTTCTCTTCTACTGTTATCAGCTCAGCCTTGACCATTTGTGTCCCATCCTTGTTAGGAACCAGTAACTAGTGTTCCAACACAATCTAGTCACAGCATCAACTAGTTTTTACAATGGAATATTAACTTGAAAGATTTAGCAAGAAAGAAGTAGAGGAATTTCTCCCGACATCTTGGATGTATAAAGTTTCCTATACTTTTTTTTTTCTCACCTTAAGAGTAGGTTGAAAATTTAGTTTAGTTCCTACAAATTCATATCCAAATGCTTGACTACCTGTTGAATCATTCTGCTTGTATAGGATCCTGAAGATCAAATATGAAAATTTCAAAGAAAGGCTCCTGAACTGACTGCAAATCCCCAGCTAATAGATTCCTGTGGCTTACTTTGTTCACAGTTGTTAAAGTTTCCATTCTCTTAATTTAGAATGGAAATAAAAATGGAAAGGCCAAGAAAGAAATTGTTTCCTTATGGTCTCAAGGAGGAATATGGCTTGCAACCTTTTCACTTTACAGCCTGGTCTCTCGATGGGCATCATGGACAAAAGAATCATTGAATGAAGCTAACATAGGTTGATTACAATGCTTTCTGAAGATATTACTACCTTCAGTTCCATAAGCACTTAAAAAATTTTCCTTCCTACCATGAAGTCAGCAACTGGATCCTGTTACACAATATCTCTGAATGAAGTGAACTGTGAAAGCTGTCTCACAAGAAGGAGACAGTCTTCTAAAAAACTGAGTCATGGTCGACTGTGCCCCAAGGCCAGATTTCTTTCTGCAGAGATCACATAGTTTACAAAGAATGGGATCATATATCTCTTTTTTTGGTGAGGCTTTAGTCTCTCCTTGACATTAAAGGTAATTGAGTAATTCTAAAGATGTGGTTGGGTTAAAAGTTTTTTACTCATTTATGATTTAGAATGTGAGGTCATTTGTACTGTCTAACCAGAGAAATGATCAGTCTATAGGGAGTGTTACCCCAGAGGCGTATAAGATCCTTTTCTGTTTATGTACCTTATCTTTCTTTGTTTGACTGTTTGTTGGAAGTGAGTTGTCCTTTCTCATGAGATCACAATAAAATTCCTTTCTACTTTTACCTTGAAAATTTCCTTGATTTATTTGAGCTTGTGGTCTCTGTCCCATAAAGTTTATGGGGGCTCATCCGGGATCACATGACCTGGTGAGTGCCCTGCCTCGCTTTAGGCAGCCTGCAAACATCTGGGATCTTTCCCTGCTCTCTAAGGTAAAGTGACCGGAAGGTGAGAGACTAAGAGCAAAATGAAAGTCAGAGACTCTAACAAATCCCAACTGGTTGAGCTTGGGTACAGTCAGGCAACTTCTACACACAAGTCTCAAAAGGTCAGCCTTGACCTTGACATCTGAGGGCACTAGATTTCTGGAGGTGGGGGACTGAAGGTTGGGGAAAACCCCTCAGAATTGGGTGTAAAAGATTGGGATCGAAGCGTACCTGATCCTGAAAAGTCTCATCAAATATTCAAAATAGGAAGGGATCAGTCCAAGCCTCCTTCTTAGGAAAAGAAAATAGAGATCCAATGGATAGTCCCTTGGGAAACAGATTAAGAAATTGGGATAAAATACCAAAATATAAGGACAAAAATTATGAAGAAAATGATTAAACGTTTTGGTTCTGTACAGGGAAGTTCCTCCCAAGGCTAATTGAGTATGTCCTACTTAAATCTGTATGTATAATAGATTTGTGTGTGTGTGTGTGTGTGTGTGTGTGTGTGTGTGTGTGTGATTTCTGTGTATATTCCTGCTTTGCATTCGGTGTTCTGTGTTAAAGGTTAGAAAGCTTGTGAAAGATAAGGATTCAGCCTCCTTATTGCTGATTTCAGATCAGTCTGAATCATTGGAATTGCTGGAATTCAAAATAATAATTCTTTCAGAGTGGCTCGATAAGATCTTTAACTGAAGTCACTCTGGATGGATGAGTGTATTGGGTTTTGATCTTGGTAAGGTAATTTGGGAGCTAATTCTGGGGTCCTTAGTGTAAGGAAAGAGAATCTTTTTTTCTCTTTGCCTTCCTCTGAGTCTGGCTGATTGCAGCAGCTTTGCTGAAGGGGGAGAGAAAAGAGAAAAATATTTTTAACAGTGAAGATGGTAAAAGCAAGTAGAATAAAGGACATATATGTATATACAAATTTTACCAAGAAAGTTTAAGTCTGTATGAATGAGAAGAAAATAAACTGAAAGAGATTAGAGAGTTTGGGAACTTTTGGGAAAATGGAAAAGCAGTATGCTACTTTAAAAACTCCTGTAAGCCAGGGACCTGTAACTTTGTTATCAGATCATAAAGGAAGGAAAGGGACCCATATATGCAAAAATGCTTGTGGTAGCCCTTTTCATAGTGGCAAGAAATTGAAAACTGAAAGGGGTGTTATGGAATATTATTGTTTTATAAGAAAACAAAACAAACAATAATAACAACAACAACAAAACTTTGTTATCAGAACTCAGGCCTGTGGAATCCTGCCAGGCAGAATCTCAAGGTGAAACCCATAAGGAGCAGAAATGGGTGCTTAACTCTTTCCTGGCTTACAGGAATCAGGAAAACAACTAAAAGACAATTCTACTTGAATGGAACATCTAGGTAGAATTTAGGGAATCTTACAAACTAAAGTCCTGGTTAATTTTAAAATAATTTTAAATTGCTATGTGTGTTGAAATTGGAAAGTTAAGTGTTTGTGATATAGGTTGGTTCTGTTCTACCTAAATTGATTTAGTAATGGATTCTTTGCTGAGATTGTAGAACCCAGATTTGGTTGTTATCTAGTACCATGAATAGTATTGGGATATAAACTTTAAAAAGTGCAAGGAAAAATGACATTTCTAGGGACCCAGAACTGGCCAATTTGAGTCTCTAGAAATAGTTAAGTTACAGAAAAATTAAAACATTTTTTAGCATATTCTAGGGTTTTTGAATAAGTTTTAAGTTGCTTGGCACTATCAGCTAAATTTAATTGGTCTATTGTGTTATTAAGTAGGCCTAATCTACATGATTAAAAGCCTTCTGAGGGAAACTACTGAAGGGAAAAAACAAAACAAAACAAAACAAAAACAAAAACAAAAAAAACTTGCTCTCTCTGGGTTTTTCCAAGCTTTTCAGGTTTGTGAAATTTATCTTGGCTAGGGAGGTGTCCCTGATTGACTTGAATTCTTCTGGGATTTGTGCTGGTATGCTAACATCTTTGACATGGGCCCATTCCTCATCATTTCTGGCATAGAGGATGAAATAGACACTGGGCCACAGACCTGTAGCCAAACATTTGGATCCAGATTTCTCCAATCCTCTTTCCCCAGGGTCTTAGAGTCTGCCAATCTCTTAAAGTCCTGTGGTTGGACTTGAAAGGGCAATTTCTACCACTTAAGTTTTGGGGCTGTGTGTTTAAATTGGAGTTCTGAATCTGAAACTTTATAGGATAATTGTTATTAACTGGTGCATGCTAAAAGTGTGAACTTGTTTATTCTGGTATAAGATTTTAGAAATGTGTGCATTGATATTTAAGTATTTTTAATAGACATGTAAATCTGCAATTGATTTGATTTTAAATTAAAAAAATTTGGTTCCCTGGTAACTTACCCAAAGAGGTCACATTTGTATCTCTAAATTTGATAAAATATATTTAAGATACTATGTTGCTTGCTAAATTGTATATTGAGTAATTTATAAAAATTATATAATCTGTGGTTTAACATTTTGTCAGCCAGATAGTTATATGGTATAAAGTTTGTGAAATGTGCTCCAAAACTGTTTAAAATATTAATCTTAAGGTTTGTCTTGCTTTCTCCCTTTAACAAAGAAGTAAAAGCAAGAAAATTTGGTGTATGGGTATATGTGCAATTGCAGAAAAAATTGTGTCTTAAAGGTGTGTATCATGTCTAAAGATAAGTAAGAATGTATTGAGGAGGTGTCCCTCAGTAAGGGAGCCTGGCTCCAATATATTTAGGTTAGGTTTTAATGAAATGACACCTGTGGGGAAAGGAGACTATAGGGGATGGAAAGTGAGATATAGGGAATGGATGAAAGTTTTCCTTTGACCTCTGCTGATCTAAGAGAGGTTAATGGAATGATATTGGCACAAATTATACCTAAATATGGACTGGAAATAATTATCAATTTTGATAAAGGAACATTTTATTTCTAAGGTTTTATAAGAAATAATGGGGAGGGATTGAGAATGAGTGGCAATTCCATACACTTGGGCATCTGCCCTCATCTGGGAAAGTAGAAAGAATGAATCAGATTCTTAAGAAACTGATTACTAAATTGATATTAGAGACTAAAATTGCCTGGCACAAAATGTTTTCTTATTTCTTTATTAAAGAATTAGAATTGTTTACAAAATACTTGCCACAAAAATAAAGTCAGATTTAAATAATTGGAAAGACATTAAGTGCTCTTGGATAGGGTGAACGAATATAATCAAGATGACAATACTCCCTAAACTAACCTATTTATTTAGTGCCATACCAATCAGACCAAGAAACTATTTTAATGACCTAGAAAAATAACACAAAATTCATATGGAAGAACAAAAGGTCAATAATTTCAAGGGAATTAATGAAAAAAAATCAAATGAAGGTGGCCTAGCTGTACCTGATTTAAAACTATATTATAAAGCAGCAGTCACCAAAACCATTTGGTATTGGCTAATAAATAAATTAGTTGATCAGTGGAATAGGTTAGGTTCACAGGGCAAGATAGTGAATAAAAATAGCAATCTAGTGTTTGACAAACCCAAAGATCCCAACTTTTGGGATAAGAATTCATTATTTGACAAAAAACTGCTGGGAAAACTGGAAATTAGTATGGCAGAAACTAGTCATGGACCCACACTTAACACCATATACTAAGATAAGATCAAAATGGGTCCATGATTTAGATATAAAGAATGAGATCATAAATAAATTAGAGGAACATAGGATAGTTTACCTCTTAGACTTGTGGAGGAGGATGGAATTTGTGACCAAAGGAGAACTAGAGATCATTGTTGAACACAAAATAGAAAATTTTGATTACATCAAATTAAAAAGCTTTTGTACAAACAAAACTAATACAAACAAGATTAAAAGGGAAGTAACAAATTGGGAAAACATTTTTATAGTTAAAGGTTCTATTAAAGGCCTCATCTCCAAAATATACAGAGAATTGACCTTAATTTATAAGAAATCAAGCCATTCTCCAATTGATAGTCAAAGGATATGAACAGACAATTTTCAGATAATGAAATTGAAACTATTTCCATTCATATGAAAGAGTGTTCCAAATCACTATTGATCAGAGAAATGCAAATTAAGACAACTCTGAGATACCACTACACACCTGTCAGATTGGCTAAGATAATAGGAACAAATAATGATGAATGTTGGAGGGGATATGGGAAAACTGGGACACTGATGCATTGTTGGTGGAGCTGTGAAAGAATCCAACCATTCTGGAGAGCAATCTGGAACTATGCCCAAAAAGTTATCAAACTGTGCATACCTTTTGATCCAGCAGTGCTACTACTAGGCTTATTTCCCAAGGAAATACTGAAGAAGGGAAAGAGACCTGTATGTGCCAAAATGTTTGTGGCAGACCATTTTGTAGTGGCTAAAAACTGGAAATTGGAGAATGGTTAGGTAAATTATGGTATAAGAATGTTATGGAATATTATTGTTCTGTAAGAAATGACCAGCAGGATGAATAAAGAGAGGCTTGGAGATACTTACATCAACTAATGCTGAGTGATATGAGCAGAACTAGGAGATCATTATATACTTCAACAATAATATTGTATGAGGATGCATTTTGATGGAAGTGGATATCTTCAACATAGAGAAGATCTAATTCAGTTCCAATTGATCAATGATGGACAGAATCAACTACACCCAGAGAAGGAACATTGGGAAATGAATATAAACTGTTTGCAGTTTTTTTGTTTTTCTCCCCAGGTTATTTTACCTTCCAAATCCAATTCTTCCTTTGCAACAACAACAACAAAAACAAAATTCGGTTCTGCAAATATATATTGTATCTAGGATATACTATAACATATTTAATACATATGGGAATGCCTGCCATCTAGGGGAGGAGGTGGAAGGAAGGAGGGGAAAATTCAGAACAGAAGGGAGAACAAGGGATAATGTTGTAAAAAATTGCCTATGCATATGTACTGTCAAAAATGTTATAATTATAAAATTAATAAAAAAAAAAAAAAGGATTAGAATTGTTCCCAGAGGTAACCTAGGACTTTCCCCATATGATATTAGTTAAGGAGAAAGGGAAAGACTCTCATTTGAAAAAATGATGTTTTTAAAGGAATTATATACTGGCAGTGTCCTCATCCCTTTTTATCTTTTAGGAAACAAGGATCCAGAGAATACCTTTGGATTTTACACTTTGTAGGAGAGCAAGCACTTATTAAGTCCTGGAAGAAGCAGAGTGGGAAGGACCTTCCCAGATGTTACAGATGACTGAGACTGCAGTCTGGAGGCTAAGAACACTAGGCTTACAGGACCTATGGAGGAACATCAAGAATCCCCTGTTAAGAACAATTTAGAACTTCTGAAATTGATTGCAATTAGGAAGGTTTTGGTGGGAGATGGGAATGTTTGTGCTTAGAGGAATTTTAACAATTCTGGTGTTGTACCTGTTATTTATATTTCCAGTAAAGTTTATAGAGACTCCTCAATAGAAGGGAGCTTAACATTTTTTGAGGATGAAGACATTATTTTTTTTTTCTGATAAGGTTATTTCATGTGAAATTAGGACATTTTATATTCTGTGTGAGTTTTAATTGATTGCATTGAGTCATTTTAAAATTGTACTCGTTATTTTAAAGGACTCTGAAAATAATAGTTTTTGCCTTTGTCCCTTTGCACATGTTTCTGCTATAGACAATACGCAATTTAGAATTTTTCCATGTATTGAGCATTTTAAAATTTTTATTATAGCTTTTTATTTACAAGATATATGCATTGGTAATTTTTCAGCATTGACTCTTGCAAAACCTTCTGTTCCAACTTTTCCCCTCCTTCCCCCCACCTCCTCACCCAGATGACAGGTAGACCAATACATGTTAAATATCTTAAAGTAAATGTTAAATATACTATATATATACACACACACACACACACACATACACACACATATCCATACAGTTATTTTGCTGCACAAGAAAAGTCATTCTTAGAAATAAGGTAAAATTAACCTATGAAGGAAATAAAAAATGCAAGCGGACAAAAACCAGTCCATATTTCCTAGTGTTATTTCGCTGGGTGTAGCTGGTTCTCTTCATTACTGAACAAATGGAACTGATTTGGTTCATCTCATTGTTGAAGAGCGCCACGTCCATCAGAATTGATCATCATATAGTACTGTTGTTGAAGTATATAATGATCTCCTGGTCCTGCTCATTTCACTCAGAATCAGTTCATGTAACTCTCCCCAGGCTTTTCTGAAATCATCCCGCTGGTCATTTTTTACAGAAAATAATATTACATAACATTCATATGCCACAATTTATTCAGCTATTTTCCAATTGATGGTCATCCATTCAATTTCCAGTTTCTAGCCATTACAAAAAGGGCTGCCACAAACATTCTTGCACATACAGGTCTCTTTCCCTTCTTTAGTATCTCTTTGGTATATAAACCTAGTAGTAACACTACTGGATCAGAGAGTATACACATTTTGATAACTTTTTGAGTATAGTTCCAAATTGCTCTCCAGAATGGCTGGATGTATTCACAATTCGACCAAAAATGTATCAGTGTCCCAGTTTTTCTACATCCTCTCCATCATTCAGCATTATCTTTTCCTGTCATCCTAGATGATCTGAAAGATATGTAGTGGTATCTCAGAATTCTTTTAATTTGCATTCCTCTGATTAATAATCACTTGGACCATCTTTTCATATGGCTAGAAATAGTTTCAATTTCATCATCTGAAAATTGTCTGTTCACATCCTTTGACCATTTATCAATTGGAGAAAAGCTTGATTTCTTAAAAATAAGAGTCAA
This sequence comes from Sminthopsis crassicaudata, assembly GCF_048593235.1. NCBI lineage: Eukaryota > Metazoa > Chordata > Mammalia > Dasyuromorphia > Dasyuridae > Sminthopsis > Sminthopsis crassicaudata. The sequence goes on along the minus strand of NC_133617.1, from coordinate 711,063,725 downwards.
TTCTCTATATATTTTGGAAATGAGGCCTTTATCAGAACTTTTAAATGTAAAAATGTTTTCCTAGTTTATTGTTTCCCTTCTAATCTTGTTTGCATTAGTTTTGTTTGTACAAAAGCTTTTTAATTTGATATAATCAAAATTTTCTATTTTGTGATCAATAATGTTCTCTAGTTCTTCTTTCATCACAAATTCCTTCCTCCTCCACAGGTCAGAGAGGTAAATTATCCTATATTCTTATAATTTATTTATTTATAATTCATTCTTTCTGCCTAGATAATGAACTCATTTTGACCTTATCTTGGTGTACAACATTAAGTGTGGGTCAATGCCTAGTTTCTGCCATATTAATTCCTAATTTTCCCAGCAGTTTTTGTCAAATAGTGAATTCTTGTCCCCAAAGCTGTAGTCTTTGGGTTTGTCAAATAGATTATTAAAGTTATTGACTGTTTTGTCCTGTGAACCTAACCTATTCCACTGATCAATTAGTCTATTTCTTAGCCATTTGTATTGAGAATTTTAAAAACAAAATAATTTGTGCAATGTTGAACTTAAAACTATCTACTTAGATATGGAAGTAAAGCTGTGAATGTCTAGGATGAATATCTTACTGTTATAAATGTAAAGTCATAGTCAATACCTATTTAAGATATATGATCCTTGAGGGCTAAATTCACCTAAAGCTGTGATCAATGAGATTTGCTATTTGAGATAAAATCATTAGCTGATATTATTTGGAGTTTTAAATCAAGTTAATGATCCACTATCTGAAAGGAATATGTCATAAACTACTCAGAAGAATGTGATCCTGAATTGTTACTGGTAGAAGTTAGTATCTGGGCAAGCATTGTGAGATCAACCTTGGCCTCTTCCTAAGATGGGATCAATGTGACTCAGTTTCCCAATGGTATTCTCTTGAATAAAACCTGTTTGGTTATTCTTGACGTGGCTTAAGGTGGGGTTATGACAACATGATTAATTGAAAACTGTGACAATTACCTGAAGTAAAATTGAGTTAAGGATGCTTTATCCTGTATCATGTATGTATTCTCAGGCCAAAGCCTGAAGGACCAGTTTTGATGCTATTTAAATTAGGTTTCTGTCTTTTTTTTCCTCTTATGGCAAGTTTTTATAATCAGAGCAAATAGTCAGTAGAAGTCATGAGCACAATTCAAATAATCTGGAAAAAAAATGTGGTCATTATATGTTAAAGTAGGTAAGTGCATATTTGGCTTAATCATCTATCTGTTATTAGGTGCATATATCTATTTTAACATTTCTGTTGTTGCTGATTTTTGTGGTAGGCAACTTTATTGTGAAAGGTTACCTACTCCAATTATGGGGGATGTAACTGATTGGAAAGAGAGGTGGCTCTGTTACCTGAGCCCAAGAAAAGAGCTAGAGTTATAAAAATCCAATCAACAAGAAGGAGATGTCTGTGGAAGGCTATCCTCATAGCACTTAGTGGGGTCCTCCTATTCCCTAACTATGTTATTCAAGATGATTAGAATGAAGGGCAAGGAAGGGACAATACTATCTGGGATGATTTGTAGTTAATATTTTCTTCAGAAAAGACTTTCCAGGAGAAAATATTTACTATTGGCTTGGTAACAGGTATAACCTAAGACATCAGAAAAAATTAGCAAATGTTCTGATACAAACTTGGACCTCACTTTTTAACATTTCTTTGTGGTCTTAGTTTGGAGGAGCCTATTTGAGATGGCTTTATGTTTTCTCCTAATAGACCTTAGTTAGGCTATGTCTCCCCTATATGATACAATTTATTACCAATATGGTTCAGAAAATTTTGTCCCAAATGATTACGATAATAGGTACAGTTATGAGATTAGCATGGTTGTTGGTGTTTAAGAGACAAAAGGTAGGAACCTTAGCTTTGGAGGACAGGTCAGATCCTGAAGATAAAGTTGACCAAGAAATTGAAGAAATGAATAAACTTTGATATAAGAAGCTTTAAACTGATAAAAATCAAGGGGGGGGGGGGTTTGAATGAAATGAACTGTGAAAGAGTTGTGCCACAGTTAAGGTCCTGACCCAGTTTCCCTAATTGTCCTATTCAGTTACTCTGCCTTAGGTTATAACCATTCCCTCTTAATGTTAGGATAAAGATCTTATATCTTAGACCTTAGGCTATACTTATTCCCTCTTAATATTTGATGGAATAAAATCCATTTTCGATATCATTAGAATATCAGGAGTCTTTCTAGTACCTCCCTCCATTATGTCATCCTAGGTGCCTCCCCCCATTATGTCATCAGTCTTGTAACCCTGTAAAAGAATCTTGGATCCAACATTCACTGCTGGGTTCTTTGAGACAATAGTCTCAATCAGCCCTGGAACCAAACCATGGATCCATTTGGTCCCAGTAAATCTCTCCCATTTAATAAATTATTGAATTGTTCTCTAATCTCTGTCTTGCTCAGTTTCTCCGGCATTACAAAAGCTCCCTCACAAGATGGAGAAAGTCTTCTAAAAATTGAGTGAAGGTTGGCTGTGCTCCACACCTAAGATTTTTTTCTCTAGAGATTATATGGTTTACAAAGAATGGGATCACATAGCCCTTTTCTTTGTGAGACTTTAGTCTCACCTTGACATTAAAACTCCCATATAAGGTAATTTGGTAATTCAAAAAATGTGATTGGATTAGAAGTTTTTCTTCATTTATGACTTAGAATGTGAAGTTATTTATCCTGACTAATCAGGGCAAAGGTCCAGCCTATAAGAGCGTTATCCCAGACCCATATATAATTATTCTTAGTTTACTGTACCTTGCTTCTCCTTGTTTGACAGCTTGTTGGGAGGGAGACCCCCTTTTTCATGAGATCATAATAAAATTCCTTTCTGCTTTTACCTTAAGAAATATCCTTGATTTATTTGAGCTGGTGGTCTTTGCCACAGACATCTACACATGCTACACATTTCTGCCTTTACAAGTACTTCCCTTTACATGAAATTATCATTCTTCTAGAAGGAAGTTCACTAGCACTTTCCCTGTGGAGAAACTGTATTATCTAAAAACCTGCTGGGGTATATTATACTTGTGCCAGTTCTCCATTATATATCCACAGCACATTTAATTAACCTGTCAAGTAGTTACAGAAGGCCTAAATTGAGAAGAACTTTGCCAGGTGATGTGGTTCATAGAAGCTCCTGAAGGAGTTTGTGGTCTAGATGGACAGTCAAGACTTATAAAAGTTAAATAACAATGAATGATATGATGCTCTTGTGTATGTGTGTATGTGTTTATGTGTGTATGTAACAGAGAGAGAGAAAGAGAGAGACAGACAGACAGACAGACAGACATTGGAACATTGGTGTTCTTGCTGCTTATTAGAAATAAGATAGGAAAGGAATTTCCAGTAAATTACTTAAAAACAAAAATGATGGTTACAATATAGATAGGAGGAGATAGTATGGTATACTTTTTGCTTTTTGATTTTCTAAGGAAAAAAATGTGAATGTATTAGCAGTGTAAGTGGGGAAGGCTGGGATGAGAAGACTATTAGATTTTACTAAAATGTGATGAGCTGTTAACAAATCAAGGGATGAAGAGAAAGGGGTGTGTTATAAGGAAGCATACTTTGTTTTTTTCTGATAGGTGTTCCAGGAAGAGGAGTTTTGGTGAAAGCTCTTTGTTTAAGCAATAATAGAAAGAGAATAAAAGGATCCTTTGAGAAAGGGATTAAAAAAAAAAAAAAAACTCATCTAAAAAGTGTCACCTGGAATGATTTTCTTAAAGCAGCTTTACAATGCTATACTGAATTGAAAACTCAATGATGGTAGCCTTGGTCTTATATTAAGGAAATATAGTGGTTTTAAAAGGAGGTTGGAGATCAAGGTTGCCAGTAAAATGTAAGCTGCTTGAGGATAGGAATTGCTTTCTTTTTGTTTTTGAATCCCTAGCATCTAGCATAAGATTTGGTTAATAATAGATTCTTAACATATATATAGCTTATTGCTACAATGTGGATTGAATTTGATTAGCTAATTAGTTTAACAATCATTTTTTGTCAAAATACTTGGTAAAGCTCTTAATCCTTTTATACAGAGGTTCTCACCTTGTATTGAATACACTTTTTAATGTAGAAAAATAATTTATTCCATCATAAGCACTTTTAGTTAATCATGGACAGTAACATGTTGCTGGTAGGACAAGTTACCCCATAGGACATTACATAAAATGATTTAATTTATGTGGGTTTTGTTGAAAAAAAAATTAAAGAAAGGAAAAAGAAAGAAAAGAAGCCAAGAGTTAATGTTAAATTACAATTACATGTCAGCAACCAATCACTCTGTTTTCACACTGTTGGGCAGTCTACCAATAATACATTTGTCAGGTAAAAAAAAAAACAAAAAAAACCCCAAAAACCACATCTTTTTTATAACCTGGTCATCCCAAGTGAACTTAAAACAATCAGAGAGGGCTAGCTAGGTGGCAAACTGGATAGAGCACCAGCCTTGAATTCAGGAGGACCCGAGTTCAAATCTGATCTCAGACACTTAACACTTCCTAGCTGTGTGACCCTGGGCAAGTCACTTAACCCCAGCCTCAGGGGTAGGGGTAGGGAGGAATCAGAGAAAGGGAAGAAATCATATAAAATATATATATACAAGAAATATGCTAAAGAATAAAACTATATGAGGTGAACAAAGATAATTCAAGTGACTTTTTGTACCCTGCCAGAGAGTAGAAGATAAGCAGTCACCAGGGGGGGGAAAAAAAAAAAAATATATATATATATATATATATATATATATATATATATATATATCACTAAACAAAACAAAAAATAAATTTAATAAGAAATTTTGACTGGTTACAGAGAAAACCCGAAGGGATAGGTCAGACTACAAGAGGGATGATCTGTCCCTTAGAAAGTTAGTTTTGCCAATTTTAGTCTTTAAATCTCTATAAACAAAAGACACAGTTAAGACATCTTACAATTATAATATCATAGCAGCTCAGATTACTCACTTGGATATACATCCTACCCCATTCTAGTTTTACTTAAATTAGCCTGAAAAACTTTCAGTTATTGCATAGGAAAAAAAAAAAAAAAAAAAAAACCCAAGGTCTATTTCCTGTGATCAAATCAGATTTTAGAGTTGGATTTGCTCAGAAATTTTTTTTTGGAAAAAAATTAAATATGAATCTCTGTCTCTGCTGAGACATCCACCTTACTACTCCTGGCTGCCAAGTTAATAGTCAGAAATAAATCATTCACTCTCTGGATTAAGAGGTGCTTATAGAAGAATATCTGGACAAAATTGTCTCAAAACCATTGTTAAATCAATCTCAGATTGGGACTAAAGAAGAGTCTAAAAATCAGCATCAGTGCAGACATATCTAGGACTCCTGTCTCCCTGGATCAGGATTTTCATCATTGTATATGTTCTCAGTCACCTGCCAAAGATACATGACATTGTTTTCTGCTACAGAAAAAAAAACAAAAAAAAAAACAAAAAAAAAAACTCAAGGTTCAATGGGGTTCCAAGAGAAATCAGATATCTTGTCAGTGTTAATATCATGAATAAACAATAGTTCTGGTGGTTTATCTTCTACTTCTTCAGGGGACTTCTCTCTTCCAATTTTACTCAAATCCCAGACATTTAGCTTACAGTCAGTGCTATTGGAACACAAAATAGTTCTATTGTGGGGAGATCACTGAACCTGGAACATTTCATCCTTATGTGACTCAAAGGAATGAAACTTTAGTTTCAGATTCCTAAGATTCCACAATACAATTTTCTTATCAACTGATTCTGTGACAAAAATGAACTCAGTATAAGGAGTGAGAGACAATTTACTTTGTCAGTATGGACATCCGTTTAGTGGCTTGGTTTTGAAGAGACTCCAAGGCTCCAAAATTCTCTTTTTTCCCTATCATAGTGAGAGGCATCAAACTGTGCATCATCATTGAGGTGCTGTACACTAGCTATCACAAGATGGTTCTGTATATCTGATGTATGACCCTGCTGGTCATTTCTTACAGAAATATATTTTATACCCTTCACTGACCACTCATTACAGCATCATCAAAGGCTGCTTCCTTGTAGGCCATGACAGATAATGTAATGGCTAGAATAATGGACAAAGATATTAGAAAATCTCCTTCATAGCACTGTGAAGGAGAAGGAGGTGAGAGTCTGAAGCACATAAGCTTTTTTTTTTTAATTAACTTAATAAATTTAATTCAATATAATCAATTTCCTTTGTAACCCTATATATTTTATTTTGTGCAATTAAAAACTGTCTTCTGAAAAGGGGTCCAGAAAATAGTTTCTTTCCATAGCACATGCAAAAAAATGGTGAGAAACTTTATTATATTTCATTAATAACACTCAAGTTCTTTTCATGATGGTACATTAGCAAGCACAATGACTCAAATGCTGCCAAGGTGGCAGTATTGAATATGTTTGAAAGAGGAACCAATTAAAACAACAATAAAACAATTATATGGTGTTTGTTTTGAATCTTTGTCTTATATCCAACGCTGCATTTCCTTAAGGAAAAGGCTATTTCAAAAAACTTGTGAAAACTTGTTACCTTACATCTCCAATTTGAAAATGTTCCATAGCAAATAGGATTAGTGTAGACCCTGAGTGCTGACATCTATAATGTCAGAATGTGTTCTACTTTTCTTTCTCTTTTTTTCCCCAGGTCTCTTTTACTTTTCCTCTTGTTTTTCAGTAGTCAGAGTTGTGTACCACTACTACTATCCACATCTGTCCAATGTCTTACCTAAGGTAACTCAGCCCACTGGCCCTGGAGGGTGCCTGGTGATCATCTGGAGAGCTTGGTAGTAAGACATCTGATTCTTTTCCTCTTGTCAGTAAGCTGGCGATAAGCACTCTCTTCCCAGCTGTCACTTATATCTTCACAGTGCCACAAAAGCCAATGTGAAGGAACACGTTAATTGGGGCCTTTCACACTGATTGTATTGAGGAAATGAAATCACTTGGAAAATGAGCATAGAGGGGCAGTGATAATAGTGGTAACTCCTTGAAGCTTTGTGCATCAAAGACATATAGTTTTCTTTTTGCCTATCGACAAAAGCAATGGATTTTTTTTTTCCAGGATGTAAAAATCCGTTACACAGTTTGAGGGAAGAAAATGCAATATGTCCGTTCCCACCCCCTTTCCCCCAAAAGCTTCATGTCTATTTGCTGAATGCATTATAGCTTTCTAATTTCAGAAAAAGTAGTTCAGCTACTTTCAAACGCAATCTTCTCAAACTGTATAATTATATCTGCTGCAGTCAAATGTAGAATTCAGGTTTTCTTATACACATTCGGCACATCATCACAAATGACATCTCTTTTCAGAGCTGGGAGCTATTTAACTCTGGGCCTTTGTGTTTTTCCACTGGCATTGATACTTATTGTTTCTGTATTGATTTTTCTAGGTTGTTTTCCCTCAAGTGGCTTGTCTGGCATGATAAAGAAAAAAGGAACCATCAAGGTAAGTAATTTCAAGAAAGCAGAAATACCAAATATAATGCTATCATAGGCCTGGCTGTAGTTGGAGAGATATGGAATGGACAAAAGAGCTCTGGAATTGGAATCAGAGGCATAGGTTGGGTTCCTAGTTCTGTTACTTAGAGACTGTGTGGCAAAAAACAGGTGAATTAATTTCTTTTTGGTTTTCATATCTTATAGATATGAACAGAGGGAGAAACTAAAGAAAATATTAATGATAATAATAACTAGAATTTAAATAATGCTTTAAAGTTTGCAAAGTGCTTTAAAATATTTGATCTTTACAACTCTGAGAAGTAAATATTGTTATTATTCCATTTTACAATGAGAAAACTGAGGCAGACAGAAGTTAATTAACTTTCCTAAAGTTATACAACACATGCATGTCTGAGGATGGTCTTGAATTCTCATTGTATAGAGCTATCTATAAACTTTATTATTATTATTAGCTGTTTACTTGATAGATGCAACATGAGTTATAGATTAAATTGTCAGGTAGAACTAGATTTTACTTCTGCCTCTGACACATAAAAGCTATACAATGATTGGCAAAGTATTCATCTTGAAACAATTACATCTTACAGTAGAAAGAACACTAGAACTGGAGTCCTGATAACCTAAGTACAAACCCAGCTTCAGACACTTATTGGCTGTGGGTGATCTCTATCTTCCTCAGTTTCTTTAATTGTAAAATGAAGCTGATGATACTATCATGCATCATAGGGTACACAAAAAGAACACGGAAGTTGATATTTGCAATTAGTAATCACTTAATAAATTCTTGTTTCCTTCTTTCCTTTCTGTGACTCAGTTTCTACATCTGTCTATTAGGTCAGATCACTGATTTCATGGGTATGGGGACCTCCCAAAGTTGAAACTCTTTTCAATAATATAGATTAGCAATTCTCCTGTATCTTATCATCTTAGATCTTTGCCTAGAGCCTGGTATTCTAGGCTTATCATACAGAAAGGGATCTGTAAATCTATCTGTTCCAAATTCTTTATCTTATATTTGAGAAGGAGACCCACAGAATTAAGTGCCTTGCCTAAGGTCACTAAGGCAGTAACTATCCCAGGTGGGATGTGAATACAGGTCTTCTCATTTAAGTATCAGTATTCTTTCAAGTATACTACATTAAAGGGCTTATCAAAAAGTCATGAAACTAGTTAATGCCAAAGGCTAGGTTTCTAGAACCAAAGTTTTCTGGTCTTCTTGCAATACCTCATACTGCCTGTTTTGTCTAGAAAATCAGGCACTTAAAACAAGAAGTAATGAAGTCACAGGCTACAGTAGGACTTAAAGGAAAAAAAATAGATGTACAAAATGTTTTTTCAACCTTTAGAGTGCTAAATATGAGTCAGTTATAATGAAATTCAAGATGATATAGCAGTAATTACTTCTCTTCAAAGAGTTAAAGTCACTTGTCAAGAATTAATACAGTTCTCATGTTAAGTTTCACCTCAGAAAGTATATGACTTGAGATAGGATTAAATTCTCTGAGTTATTGGCTTAGAGAGCATCTTTTGTGCAGAAAAATTCCAGGTGTTCTGTTGTTTTTCATTAGCTGAGATTTACAGCCAGCTGACACAGTAGGATGATATGTGTAAAAATTTCCATAGTTTGATAAAACTAAGAGATTAAAAAAAATTGAAATTACTTGACACATATCTATCCATTTAATTCCAGGTTGGAAATGCCCAATACCTTCATTTTTCTCAAAACTCAGAACACAATTGTTTTTAATTATGAAAAACATGTCCAGAGATCTGAATGAAATAAAGCCAACCTGGGGAAGGTGGAGGCTTTAATGATGGGAGAAGGGCAGAAGGAGCCAGATTCTTGAGTAGGAGCTCTCTTATCTAGCTCTATTTGGCAACCTTGAGGACATTATATGGCTCAGCAGTAGTAAATTATAAATGATAGAAACTTTTTTTTTCTCAAAATTCAACAAAGGGAAAAAAGAGAATAGAAAACTTCAGGAAAAAAATAACATTTTGGAAAAGATAGAATTAGGAACTTAGTGTATAAATCAAAATTATCCAGTAAAACAAGGTAATTAGTCTTTATTTGACTTATCAGAATGAGAAGTAATGTTTTAGAGGGTGCATTTATTCTGATGTTTATCTGGAAAAGAGTTTGTGGTCACAGTAAACTCAATCAGGTAAGAAAAAAGAGAAAACTTACTTTGTAGTTACTTACTTAGTGGCTATCATAGAGAAGGTGCTATGGGAGAAGAAATGTTCACATCAATTCAATTATGTGAAGATTTCTAAAGCTCTATTTATGAAGCATCATGCTAAGTGCTGATGAAAAAAAAAAATAAAATGAATCAGTCCATGCTTTGAAGGACCTTATATTCTACTGGAATGGAAATTGAAGAGGATGTGTATATGGGCTGAAGGAGAGGACATGAGAGAGAGATTGCTAATAACTGTGGGCACCAGGAAATGCCTTGTTTTGGAGGTGGTATTTGAAGTGTACTTTGAAGGAAGCTAGGGATTCTATGAAGCAGAGATGAGGGAAGAGTTTGTTGGGTTGGACATAGTGGATTACAAATGCATGGAATTGGGAAATGTGTTGTCATAGATGGAGAGCAGTTGGATCCCAGCTTCATATTATAGGAGTAGTTAATATCAATTTAACTGAATAAAAAATGCATTAATGGGAGTAATATCACATAAAATTAGAAAGATATATGGAAGTCAGGTTGCAGAAAGCTTTAAATATCATTCTAATTTTTTTCTATTTTATCTGGGATGCAGTGAGAAAGAAATAATACCTTTTCTGCAATACAAGGAAAATTGTTAGACTTTTAACTTCTTGAATAATCAGCAGTCATGAAGATGTTAATGCCTGGTACTAATAATAAATAGATTTTTGACAACTGTATTTGTGAACATTAACTAGAAAAAGAATGAACAAGAATTTTGTTATACAAGGAGGAATCTTTCATGTAATAAATAAACTTTCTTTGATTTCTAAAACCAAGTCATGAGTAAAACCTTTCAGTTCTTGGCACACAGTAAGCATTTGATAGATATTTATCTACTATTAATTAGAATTATTTGAATAGTTGAATATATCAAAATGAATTCAAGTATTGTTGTGTTACAGTTCCTTTTTAATGTCCTAATCCAGTTTCCCTAATTGTCCTACTCAAGTTACTCTGCCTTAGGTTATAATCATTACCTCTTAATTAATTAATTAATTTTAAATATCATTAGAATATCAGGTATCTCCCTCCATTATGTCATCCTAGGTGCCTGCCTTCATTATGTCAAGCTCATCCTAGGTGCCTCACCCATTAGGTCATCCCATCCCAGATACCTCTTCCATTATGTCACTGTTCTTGTTATCCTATAAAAGAATCTTGTACCCAACATTCACTACTGAATTCTTGGAGCCAAGAGTCTCATTCAGCCCTGGGACCAAACCAAGGATCATTTGGTCCTAATAAATCTCTCCCTTTCAAATAAAATATAAAAAAAAAATCTCTCTACTCTCTATCCTGCCTCAGTTTCTCTGGCATTACAATATCACTTTCCACCCTCCTCCTGCCTGTCTTAAGTAAAGATGGTAGTGAGTAAAAATCAGATTCTAGAGCACTTGATGTGGGAGAACCTTTAAGGATTACCTGTTCTAACTGCTTCATTTTGAGGAGGAAATTGTATTCTAGAGAGTAAGTACATAGCCCAGGGTTGTGCTTGGATTTCTTGATTCCCAAACTAATGATCTTTCTAGGTTTCCTTTTTCCCATTATCTAGGAATTAGCATCTAAATCTAATCTAAATCTGTGCATTTGACCACTCTTGTGTAATTAGATGTCTATTTTAAGGAATCCTCAAGTTCTTTATACTCTATGACAACTAATCAAAATTTTGGTAGTTTTCTACAGTCATACAGTTGATTCCTCTTTCTTCTATGAGTTCAAAACAAGGTTCACAATTTTTCCTTTTCTTTCCCTCATACTGTTCTCATACTAGGGGATTTAAATCTTTCTTAAATACTTTAATCCTATGACTCTCTCTTCCTCCTCTACCTAAACTACAAACAAAGATTTAACTTTGATCTTGCCATTATCCACAAATGTTTCTATAATCAGAAATCTCCAAATCGCCTTAAATGACTTATCAATTGACTTTCTCTCTCTCCTGCTTCAGTCCTTTACCCAGCCTTCCTTTTCATCTTTTCTTGATACCACTGTTATTTGCTAGACTGTCTCCCTAGCACTTTTCTCTCTTTTTACTCTCTTTTCAGCCCTTGATGAACCAATTTTTTTGGTAACTCTGCATCCACTGTTTCCAGTTCCTTGCCAGTATAAAAGGGGCTGCTACAAACATTTTTACATATGTGGATCTGTTCACTTCTTTTATGATTTCTTTGGGATAGAGACCCAGGAGTAGCATTGGTGGATCAAAGGGTATGATTTATGGCTCTTTGGACATGGTTCTAGATTGTTCTCCAGAAAGTCTGGATCAGTTCAAAAACAATGCATTCATCTAGTTTTCCCACATCTCCTACAACATTTATCATTATCTTTTCCTGTCATTTTATCCAATCTGAGAAGTGGGAAGTGGTACCACAGAGTTGTCTTAACTTGCAATTCTCTAATCAATAGTGATTTAGAGCATTTTTTTCTTATGACTAGAACTGGCTTTAATTTCTTCATCTGAAAATTGTCTATAACTACCTTTTAATATTTTATCCTTTGAGGAAGTGTCCTTTTTATATATATTTTATTTAGAATTTTTTCCACAGTATATCTGCATGAGTAATTTTTTTTTTATAATATTATCCCTTGTATTCATTTTTCCAAATTATCTCCCCCCTCCCCCCAATGACAGGCAATCCCATACATTTTACATATGTTACAATATAACCCAGATACAATATATGTGTGTAAATACCATTTTCTTGTTGCACGTTAAGTATTAGATTCCGAAGGTATAAGTAACCTGGGTAGATAGACAGTAGTGCTAACAATTTACATTCACTTCCCAGTGTTCCTTCTCTGGGTATAGTTATCTCTGTCCATCATTGATCAACTGGAAGTGAGTTGGATCTTCTTTATGTTGAAGATATCCAAGGAAGTGTCCTTTTTTATAAAATTAGGGGGTTGGATTAGATGATTTCTAAGGCTTCTTTTAGTTCTAATTTGGGGCAGGTATTTGGTTGAGTGGATAAGTTGCTGGGACTGGAATCAGGAAGACCTGTGTTCCAATCTGTCTTCAGACACTAGCTGCATAAATTTGGGCAAGTCATTTAGGTCTGTTAACTTCAATTTGCTCATTTGTAAAATAGGGATAATAAAAGAAACTCTCTTGAAAAGTAATTGTGAATTTGTAACAAAGTTTTGCAAGGGTAAATGCTGAAAATTATTTTTGCATCTATTTTGAAAATAAAAAAGTTATTATTAAAAATAAGAAAGGTAGTTGTGGGAATCAGATGAGATAATATTTGTAAAATACTTAATGTTGTCTGGTACATGATAGGTATGATATCAGTGTGATTGTTATTATTAATTTCTGTTATTGATTCATGCAAGAAGCAAAGAAGATACAATAATTATGGTTTTACTGATTCTTGGGGAAAAATGAAAATTCTACTATGTATCTATAGAGGATTATAAATAAGTCTTTCATGTGGGGCATTCAGTAGAATCAGGTCACAATGGTGACACAGGATAATTGGATTTGGGTGGCACAGAAGATGTTGATAGGCAGTTTAGGGGACCACAGATACAGATATCTTGATAAAGAAGGTAGCTCACTGCCCAAAAACTTGTCTGGGTATTGCATGGGGATTGTAGGTGGAAGGATAACTCCTTTTAAAAGGGCTATCATGGTAATGGAAGCCTAGAGGTGGAGTTGGGAGAAGGAATAAGATTGAATGGTGTGCTTTGGATTTTGGAGAATCAATCAAAGAGACTAATCTCTGGAGTATATTGGGAAAAATTCATACTCCTGGGGAAGTAATATTCCACCTGGATATTCGCCCTAATCCAAAATTTCACTCACCCCACCCAAATTAGTTTTGCCAAGACATTCCACTGAAATTCTCTCTCAAGGATAAATGAATGAATATTTTCAGCTTTAGCCTTTATAAGCAGCAGGAATGTAGTATGAGTTCTTATCCTGGAGAAAAGACCAATCCTCCCATGGGTATTGTAAGGAATGAGGGCACTCATGAAATAATAGAAATAAAAGAGCTGGGGAAAATGCTAAAGTGCTATATAGCGGTAAAAATTATCAATATTATTTCTGCTACAGATGCTTTTTTTGTCTGAATGACTTTTTCAAAGCACATATGAACCAAGCAATCAATTAGGGTTTTAGATTTACAGCCCAGACATATTACCTCATTGCTCTTAGTAAACAGCTTAATTGTTAATATATTAGTCACCTGTTCCTTTTCCTGAGTACATTAGAGCTCATTAAGTACAAAATATTCCTCTATGCCTACTGTAAATCAGGCTTCCCCAGGCAACTTTAGGTGAGTTTGGGAGAGCTCAAACAAATGAGCTCACCATTTGCCTTGAGTCAGCACCCATCCTTCCATAATATGATGAGGTTTCTTTACTAATAATCTCTCATGTGGAAATTCTCTTCCTAAAGTGTGGTTTCTGCAAGGGATTGCATAGGAAGCAATAAAGAGAAATTCAACGCAGAGTTGAAGTGATGGCATACAGAATAGTGAAATTCTTCCCTGGGAAATTAGGAATTTATAGAATCTGCTGCTATTTCTTAGGAACCTGATAAAATAATGATACTGGGACAGAAAAGATGAGCCCAGAAAATATTCTAAACTAATTGATTATTACTCAGAATTCTAATTCAAGATAGGATATTGACACAATAGAATATAAGCTTATTGAGGATAAAGAATATTTAATTTCTGTCTTTGTATCCACATTATCCAGAAGAATGCCTAATACATAGTAGGTGCTTAATAAATGCTTGTTGATTGATTGATTGTGGGAATATTCAATTTCAATTCTCTGTCCTCCTGAGATCTGGAATAAAAAATAAGTTTTCTTACTCTATTTCTCCCTCCTAAAAAGACTGCATAAACAGCACTTTTAGGCTAAGAGAGGGCAATTGAGGTTGTGTCACAGGATATTGAATTTGGAGGGGAGCATTAGCATTTGAAGTCCTTAGGAAATAGAAATGGTGCATTATAAAATTAGAATTGATAACTAGAAGATGGCTAGATAGATCAGTGTATAGAACACTGGACCTAGAATCTAGAAAACCCAAGTTCAAATCTGGCCTCAGACACTAGTGTCTGGGGAAGTCACTTCAGCTCTCTATTTTCCTTAAGAAAAAGGAATGATTTAATCACTCCATTATCTTTGCCAAAAACCAAACCAAAACAAGACAAAACTTCCTGGATAGTATTGAAGTTATGAAGTATTGAAGCATATTGATATGGTTCATGAGGTCATGAAAAGTTATATACAACTGAATGGGCAACAACAATCACAACAAATGATTAGTAATAATGAATAAGAGGGTCATCATGGCATAGTAGAGAGTCAGTTAGAAAGAACTGGATTCAAGTCTTGCCTCTTGTAAGTGCTCCTGATTATGTAGTACTGAGCTAAGCATTTAGTTCTACAGAGTTTCAGTAGCTTTTTAAGACCATAAATTACACAGCAGGTATTGTCCTACAAATTGTTCCCTCATTGAGAGATACCTTTACCAATTTATTAATATATCGAGTTGAAAAGATTGAGGAAAGAATGACTTCTTACCATCTTTCCTTTTCTTCCCTCCCCCCCCCCCCCAAAAAAAAATAGCTTATGGTTAAGGTTAGGCCAGTCATTCCATAGGTTGATCCTGTGCCATTACCATCACTACTACAGAGAAGTACCTTATAAACTATTTTATATAATGATAATGAGAAAAGGCTTTTATTTTGCCCACAAGATATTTTCATAGTGTAGGAAGATCTCTGGAAATCATCAATTTAGATCCACAATTTTTCTGTAGCTTATACTTTCAGAAGATTGATTGAGAAGTTAATAAAATATTAGCCTTTATTAACATTAATTAATAAAACACTAGTTTGGGCACCAATCGAGGACTTCTTAACTCTAGAGACAACCCTTTATCTACTATTCCAGTGATTTAAAACTCAAACAGAAAAAAGAGGCCACTAAAACATTCATAAGTATCCCTACAGGATACATATTGACTTAGAAAAGCATACCTGCTTATACATTTTTAAAAACATATTGATATATTAAAATCACGTAGAAACTACATTTAATCTGGGTCAAGTTATACTCATGAGCTACATGTGGTCCACTGTCAGCATATTTGACATCTCTGTAGCTTACCATGTTGCCTCTCTTCTGGGAGCACTTCTGGTGCATACTTCCATTGGAACAAGCATTTCTATAGCTAAATATCATGGCTGATTAGCTGAACCTTCCTCTCCTTCACCAAAGTAATTCCATTTATTTTTGCTACAGAGTGGCAGCACAAATTCTAGTGGTTTTGGAATCGTTTTATTTCTTTTGTGGGTGGCTTCAATAAAAGTTCCATATATCTCACAATAAATGTGCAATTTGTCATCTGGATTTAATACTGATGTAACTACCAAGCAACCCAAACCCTGAATGGCTGGGATGTTGAAGACACCATTTGTGGACTGTGTTTTCAAGCAGTCTCTCGTGCCTTTTCTTCTTTCTCCTGAAGGCACAGGTATTGCTCACAAAATCAGGGGCAATTTGACATTGAGTAAGAAAATGAATCATGAACCTACAAGTGGGAGATGGTAATAGAAATTCCTCGCAAATAATTATATTTTTTTGGTCTGGGTTATCTCTTAAGCACTTCTAATACTGATGGGATGATGGGGCAGTATACCAGCCATCTGTTTTCAATAAAAGTAACTAGACCTGCAACTAATTAAAATTGTCTGGTATGGCAGAAATAGAGTCATGAAATTTTTCAGAGCTGGAAGAGACCTTTGAGATTTTGTAGCACAAACCTTATTTTATAGGCAATTTAAGGGATTTGCTCAAGATCACATAGAAAATTGGTGGCCAAGGTGGGGCTAGTAATCCAACATTCACTAGATAGAAATCTCTTTCCATAATGCTGGCAGAGGAATTTCAATGGAAGTTGGTTACTCTTATTTCTTTGAAGAGGGCTGGACTATGAAAAACTCACACTAAGGAAACCAATTTCTCTTCTATTTCTGCCCTATGGCCACTTGCTTTGGAAGTTTATTTGAATGTCTGCTTTCCTTTTGAGCTTTCCACAGTCATGAAATGAAATTGACTGGAGGGTCATGGTGCAGCCTGGGAATTTGCTGAGATCTGCTCAGGAATAACAGCTGGAAGGCAAATGTATAGAAGTTGCTATATATTAGTGGAGAAAGAATTCAATTTAGACTAATTTTGTCCTCTTGTGGTTTCCTTGTGTTGTCTGTGTATTGTGTTATCTTTAAGAAGAAGTATTTGAAGATAGGTTTCAGACTCTTGGCTAGCTAAGAAAGAATATAGGATATTAAAGCTGAAAGTAAACTTCAAGGAACTCTAATCCAACCATGTCCTTTTACAGACGAAGAAACTGAGGTTCAGCATGATTATATATGTGCCCAAGGTCTGCAGTGAGTACATGTCTGAAGTTTGATTTTTAACTCCGTTTTTCTGAACTAAAGATTATAGCTGCATCTACTATAGCTTGCTTTTTTTTTCCTATAGTTTTTGATGGAATCTCAACAGGAATTAACCACAATGTGAGATAGTCACATTGTTAAAGATTATTTACTGATACAAATATTAAAAGGATTATTTAAGTCCCAGGAAGTGAAAGCTAAGGATAATCATTGTGCCCTGCATCACATTGCTAGTCCCCTGCCTATAGATGTAGAAGAAAAACAACTCTATGTACTGAAAAAACCATCAGGTAGGATCACCAATTCTACTTCAATGATTTTTGAATATCATTGGAGAAAAGGAAACTGGTTACTGACTTGGAGACAAAGAAGAGAGAAGTTGTTTTTTTTTTTTTTTTTTGTTGTTTGTTTGTTTTTGTTTTGTTTTGTTTTGTTTTGTTGTTTTTTAAGGGAAGAGTGAAGTTTTCAAATTAGAGGAAGGGAGTTTGATTTGAAGGACCAGGGTCACATTCTTGGATAAATAAATATTTCTGAATATTTCCAAATTAATTATTCTGTAAACATTAATTAAGGGTCTATTGTGCCCAAGGAAATGGCCTTAATATTGGAAATCAAAGATTAAAAAATACACAGTTCACTGCCTACAAGGAATTTACATCCTCTGGGCACAAGCAATATCACATAAACATCGATAAAATTTAATACAAGCTAGGGAGCAATAGGACAAAAAGGAAAAAGGGGACAAAATGTTCTAAGTAAAGAACATAATGAGTGAGCAAAGCTTGGTCAAAAATAGAACAAAAAGTCATAAACTGATGTTTTGTTCCCCTTTTAAACTAGGTTTGCCATTCAGGTATGTTAGGTTAATGCAGTAGGTATAGGTGGATTACAGTTAAAGTTCAGATAAAGCTTCTCATCCTTGTGGATTAGGAGCAATATGTACTAGATGACAAGCCATTTTATTTTATGTGGAAGATACATGGCAGGAGGTGATCTGCAAATATTTAACCCAATGGAACAAGTACTAGAGAATCTGAAAAAGTTGAAAATAGTATAGAGACAAGATATGTTGGTATTTATTTATAGCTGTGGTTAGCTTTTTGTTGTGTTCTTATTTGATTCCAGAACATGGAACATAGGAATATGAAGGAGTTGCAGTAGCAGTTTTCAGATTGTTATAGTTTCTTGTTCCAATTTCTTGACAGAACTGTCTTTGGAACAGCTAGATAGATACAGTTTTGAATCTAGAGTCAGGAATATCTGATTTCAAATCCAACCTTTGACATTAGCTATATCACCCCAGCAAGTATTTTGGCCTCTATTTGCTTCAGTTTGATCATTTGTAAAGTGGGGAGAATAGTAGCACTTATCTTTCAGGATGCTATGATAATAAAATGAGATAATATTTGAATAGCTCCTTTGTACACAGTAAAGACTTAACACCTGGTTATTTCCTTCATCCACCAAATTATGAGTTCTCTATTGCTTTTGCCTTTTAATTGAAGCCACAGAATTATATGTCATAGATATTATAGTGTGACTACCATGTGGTCTGATTAGAGGACATCTTGGATATGAACTTCTCTGATCTCTAAAAGTTATAATGATGGATTAAGTCATATAACAATGAATTTCAATAAAGAGATACCTAAGTACTAAATAAAATAGTCTCATCAACAGAGAATAATCATAAATAGCTGTATACTAGTTTATATAAAAATATCTAATATCTTTGGGTTGTAATGGACTCCAAATTAAGGAATAGCAGAAATTAATATGGTAATTAAGATAGCCAAAGTGATGTTGGGTTTTATTTGGACAGACCAGCTCTAAGATAAAGTAATTAATAGTTGCATTTCATTCTACTCTGACCAGATCAATTCTTCAGAAGTGACTCTAAATAAGAGTATTGAAAAACTAGGTCTCATTTACAGAAGGGTGAACAGAATGGTTAAGGAACTCCGGGTCAAATTCATAGGAAGATCAATTTAAGAAAATACAGAGTAGTGAAGACATTAGAGGATATGAGAGTTGAATTAGACTTAAAAATCAGCACCAGGGAGAGAGAAATAGGTAAATTAAGCAATAAGTATTTATTAAGCTCCTATTATATGACAGATACTTTGGTAAGTTCTGGGGATAAAAACAGAAAAAGCGAAACAAGCTCTAAGAGTTTTCTTCCATTCTAAAGAATCCATGATTGGATGTTGAAGAGAGACAAAGTTAGATTTGATGTAAGGGAAAACTTCTTAAGAATTAGAACTGCCCAAAAGAGGAAAGAACTACTTTGAAAGGTAGTGATTTACCTTTCATTTGGGGATCTTCAAGAAAGGCTTAAAACATCAGGAAAGTTAGACTGGGTAGTATTCAATTCAGGTAAACATTGTACTAGATGACTTTTGATATAGTTTTTAATTTTTGTTTCTATTTTTAAAAGTAGCATTACTCCTGATATAAATATGGAATAATTGAAGCATATAGATGCCTCAAGACTTGGCATAATTATTAGTATTTAAAAGGTTATGAAAGCCAGAAGAATTACTAAAATTTGGAGATGGGCAACTGACTTTCAAAAAAAGAAGAGAATAGAGTCTGAAAATGATAACCTTATAAACTTGATTTATATGCCTATGAAAAGTTTAAAATCATTCATTAAAGAAATATTTGCTCAACATCTAGAAAACAAAATCACTATGACAAAAAGCTACCATTCTCTCAACAAGACCATATCAAGCTAGATTAAGCTAGTTTCATTTTCTTGACAGGATCATGAAATTATTACTTGAAGGTAGTAATGTTGCAAAATAGTTTAGCTAGATTTTAGCAAAGGTTTTGATAAAGTGACTTACATTTTTCCCGTGGGGAAGACAAATGTAGATTAGATAATACAATTTAATACATTATGAACTAGCTGTCTTTCTAACCTGAAGGAGTAGTGATTATTGATTCAACATGGAGAAAGGTCTATAGTGTAATACTCCAGGGATCTGTTCTTGTATACTTATTTAACATTTTTGTCATCAATTTGTTTTAGAAAAGCATACTCCTCAAATTTTTAGTTGACAAAAAAGAAGGATAGCTCATGTACAGAATGATAGACTCAGAATTCAAAGAGTTCAAAGAATTCTTAATAGTCTAGAAATTTGGACTAAACATGAAAAAGATAAAATTCAAAAAATGTTTTACACTTGGGTTCTCAAAATCAATTTCCAAAGCTTGGAAGTAGCCTCATTTTGCTTTCTTGTTTTTCTTTCCATATAAAAATGTGTTATTTGGTTTTCCAACTTGAGTGGGATAGTAATTGGATTTCATTTTGGTCTTTATTACCCTGACCCCTTGCTGTTAAGCCAAAAGATGGTTGGTGTGAGTGCATATCTTGATCACATTGTCTGCAGGCATTGGAAATGATTTCTGTAGAGTGCTATTATTCAGCACTGCACCATGGGTGATTGCGTAGCCAGAATTTGAAAGCAGTATATTTGTATTACCCCCAAAATAAGAAAGTAGATTCCAACAGAGCTGTATAATCAAAAGTAATTTTCTTTTTGCAAATATTCCACAAAGGGAAATGGAGCATTGGAGTTTTTCAGATACTTACATTGTCTTACATTATCATTTTCTATTGATAGTTGTCAAATAAAACTCAAGCGAGACTGTAATAATAAGATCTTATGTCTTTTTAGCTTTCAATTCTCTACCCCCCACTTGAAACTTATTGCTTGTTTCTTTTCAACAATCCTCCCCCCTCTTCCATGCCCTGCTGGGTCAATCTTTTCTTAAATCAAACAGTTGAATTTTCTTATTATGTTTCCAGTATCATAAAGATGCAATGGTATGTCTCAGGGTCTTTTACAGCTAGGCAACAGTACCATCAGCACAGAAAGCTGTGGGCAGAGATAGAGATAACACTCTTGGGTCAGGAATAGGATAATATAATTTTGGGAAGTAGTTTTATTTGCTGTTAGTGCTAGAGAAGAGTGGACATGAAGTCAAAGTGGAGCTCAGCTACAACTGAGCCAGATAGTTGTAGCTACTGAAAAGGAATGTATCAACCCTCCTTGCTATAAAACGTTCAAATGAAAATCTGTCTCCTTGAAGCTGAAAGGACATGATGGAAACATAGGAAGTGTGATTATTAATCAGATGAGAACAACCTCTAAAGCAAAAATGTATCTGATTACTGAGCAATAAAAAACCCTTGTGGTAGAAATATATAGAGCTTTAAACTTTCCAAGCCATTAGACAAAGGCAAAGTGAACAACAGGTTAAGATTTAACTGTTTTCTGGGAAGAGATATTATTGAGATGGTTACTGCACTTTAAAAGCTTATAGATCCACAGGTTTTGGATCATATCAGAGAAGGAACCCTGGATTTGCAATCAGATCTGAGTTCAAATGATGGACTACCTGTTTGCATGTGAGGAAATGACTTGAATTCTCCACTCCACAATTTCTCTATAATTTTGTTCTTTGATTCTTCTTATGTTCCCTTTTGTCCTTCAAACCTTACATTGAGGCCTTTTCTGATCTCTTCACTATTAATGCTCTTTCCACATAAAATTAGCCTGAATTTACATTTATTTGAATTTACATTTACTGCCTTTGCCATTCCTTAATAGAATATAAACTTCCTGAAGAAAGGGATTATTTCTTTTTGTTTCTCTATCTCTACTGCTTATCAAGGTACCTCATATATAGCAAGAGAGACTGGTCTGGTGTTTCAGATCAGATATGGGAAGCTCCTTCTACCAATTTATATCAATACCTTTTCTGCAAGTTATATGCAAGTGCACTGAGAATGACCTGTCCAAGATCACATAATCAGTTTGGGTCAGAAACAGGACTTGAACATTGGTCTTCTAGAATGGCTCTCTATCCACCATACTATCTTCTTCTGAACATATAGACACTTAAATACTTGTTGATCTATTCTTTGTTCTGTGAAATGAATGTTTTTTCCACCTTAAGATCCTAGGAGGTCTATAGATCCATTTTATGGAGGGCATACAGCAGCAGTAGAAAAGGGATTTTACTTTCTTGGGGTTCTTGCCAGTTTTGACATTCTCATCATATATCCCCTGAAATTCTTTTTAAACTTCATGTACCCATTCATTTCACTTGGGTTGGGTACTTAGCCACTTCCAGAAACAGATCTAAACCAAACCTCTTGGTTTCCCATTGGTTAACAACTACTCCCTTCCCCTATCACACCTGTTGATCCTTTCCCCCTTTTTCAATGCTTCATTTTTCTACTTTGATAGACCCAATCTTTCCTTTTCTCTTTCCTTCTATATTTGCCTCCTTCCTGTCTTTTCTTTCCCCTTTTCTTTCCCATTTCCCCTTTTATGTCTTCCTCCTTCTTGATCCCTTATTTATTGTATGCCAATTTTTGTTTTCTTTTCCCCTTTTCCTTCCTTGAAGTTTACATCTATCTCTTATTTACATTTCTTAAGCTTTCCAGTGGGCTTCTGTCAAGTGAGTCTTCTTTTCTCACTCTGCTATTACTTACAGCCAAACATATTTCTATTTCTTTGGAGTAGAAAAAATCCATGACTATACAAAGAGGAAGCAATAGAAGTATATTTGGGTAGGTGACTTCTCCACTGAGTATTGGATTAAATATGGTAGATATCTTTGCACCTGTCTGTATGTATATGAGTATGCTTATCTGGGTTCATACTTATCTATACTTCTTATCATCTTCATTACCATAAGCAAGTTATTTGCCTTTTCTGTGCCTCAGTTTCCCCATCTATACAATGATAGAGTTAGATTTGGTGATCTCTAAGTTCTCTTTCAGTTCCCACTCCTATAATACTAAAGCCACATTTAACAGAATGTAATAATAATTGTGATAATCATGATAATAATGATGATAATAATAATCATAATAATAATAACTAGACTTGTACAGTCCTTTAAAATTTGCAAAGCTCTTTACAGATAGTATCTCATTTGATTCTCACAACAACCTGAAAAAAAAAAGTTTTTATTTTTATTTATTTATTTTTTATTATCCCCACTTACCAAATGACAAAACATAAGTAAGCAGGAGTTAAGTGACCTGCCAAGAGCCATATAGGGCAGGTTAAATTTGAACCAAGATCTTCCTGACTTGAGATCCCACATTCAATTCACTATGGCACCTAGCAGCCATAAGATCCATGGGAGTTTGGATAACTTAAATTTTGCCTTTTGTATTCTTTGTACCTAGAATAATGCATTTGTGAGTTTAATAAATCTGTGTGTAATTGAGCAGCAAACTACAGAAGCCTGTATTTGTATGATATATTCCCATCCACACTTGACCATATATTTGTAGACTGAATATTTAAATGCTGCCAAGTACTTACTTCACTACATTTGGAAATAAAAGATCGATGGTGGAGTGGTTTTATCTTTTCATTTTCATCACAAGGGGACCACAGGTGGTGCCTGGTTATAGCTCAGACAAATATATTACTGGAAGATGTCTGATACTTTTATTATGTGAGGCTATAAAAACTGAGACATTTCTAGCAGGTTGAAATGATTTGCTTTCTCTGACCCTTTATGATATAGCATAATTTATAATCAACTCTAGGAATTGGAAACCATAGGCAATAGAATGACACCTAGTAGAGGGTGGTCTATTCCTTTTAGCTCCCTGGAGTCTCTCTTTTCTAGTAATTATTCTAAAAATTGGTTTTCCTTTCAGTGAAGTACTATGTAAGGCTATTGGAAGGAGCTGGGAACAAAAGTCTATATAATTTGCAGTTTGCTCTCATGGACAATGGTCTTGAGCAAGACGTTCAAGCCAGTAAGTGAGGGCAGTCATTGAAGCCTAGGAGATACCTATATCTTTTCTCCTTTGCGGAATGCCTTATTGAATGCATATCAATGAGAAAATGACTATTAGATTTTAGAAAGGCATTGCTATTAAACCATGCAAATTCGAATTTATTTCTTGACTAAAATTGGAAGCAAGAAATTAGTTGCATGAAGTACACAGATGCAATGAAGGAACCATAAAAACATGCTCAGAAAGGAGTGCTCCAGAGAAGGACACTTTTGAAAGCTACATACAAGTATTTTTGTGTATATGCATGTGTATGTCCATGTATACATATGTGTTATACAATACAGGTATAGTTGTGCATGCTAATGCATGTATACACATATCACATCTCTCTATATACTTGCATTCATGCATATATATATGTATATATATATATATATATATATATATATAAACTATACATAAGAGAAATTTGCAATTAAATATTTTATCTTAAGATTATTGAAACCCTTGAATATCAGATAAGTTTCAGCTTTGTCATGCAGGCAATAGTATGAATAAATGAATAAATGCATGCAGCATTTATTAAGTGCTTACTATATGCAAGGCAATGTGCTAAATTAAATTCTAGGGATACAAATAGAAAGGTAAGATTAAAAAGTCTTTGTTCTCACAAAGCACACATTTTGTTAGGGAATGCTGCAAGTCAGATGGAAAAGAGACCTTGGTCACTAGGATGCAGTGTGGGAATATTCGACATAGTTAGAGATTTAGTTTTCAGAGAATGGGATTAATCCAAGAACAGTCATTTTATGTAGAGTCAATTAATCAGCAAGTACTTATTAAACTCCTGCTGTTTACTAGGTAGTATGCTCAATTTTGGGGATATATGAACAACAAGGAAACAATCCCTTCTGTCAAGAACTCAAATCGTATCTAATGTATTCAGATGGGAAGCCTGATCCAGTTTTTTATTCATTTATTTGTTTGGTTTTTTTTTTTGTTCATTTATTTATTTATTGGTAGAGGGAAACTTTCTCTTATTGTATGTTACCATGTGGTTAGACTGATACTGTAAACACAGTTTCAGATACTTAAAACCACAATGGAATCTCTGACAATTGATTTATTAAATAGATGAGAAGCAAAACAAAGAGAACAATGTTATTTGGAAGACAATGTTAAAAAAAAAATCCTAGAGATGTTCTGGGCTTTGTGTTCATGTAGCTCAATTTTATATAATTTCTAGATTGGAATAATAGTGTATGATAGTGGGCATTGTGGAAGATTTCTATTTAAATCCTACCTCCAACACATAATATCTGGGTGACCATGGGCAAGTCACTTAATACATAAAGTTAATATTGAAATAACAATGCCTATAATTTTATTTAACAGGCTTGCTGTGAAGCTCATATGAAATAAATGATCAAGTGCTTTTTTTTTTTTTTTGCAAAGTTTAAGTCATTCTATATACTTGTTTCAATTATTGTAATACTAAAATCCAATGGCTAGTGGAAAGAAGGCTCAGTTTGATCAGAGAAACTAAGATTACAGTATAGCTCAGTCAATATTTCTTGTGTAATCTTGGGTAAGCCAATAACTACTTTCTCTGGAACTCAGTTTCCCAAATATAAAATGTATAATGAAATTAATAATCTCAAAAGTCCTTTCCAATTATAAATCTGTGATTCTCTGATCCTTTAATT
Source organism: Sminthopsis crassicaudata (assembly GCF_048593235.1). Taxonomy (NCBI): domain Eukaryota; kingdom Metazoa; phylum Chordata; class Mammalia; order Dasyuromorphia; family Dasyuridae; genus Sminthopsis; species Sminthopsis crassicaudata. Next base: position 711,038,113 of record NC_133617.1, on the reverse strand, counting down.
AGGTTACAAGCAACTTCCCCTTCATGAGGAAAAAGCTTGCCCTTTTTTCATTTCAGTTAGTGAGGAAGCTGTTTTTAAAATGAGAGAAAATTAAATGAAAGAAACCAAAGGGAGTCTTAGAGGCTTTTTGAGGGAAAGATTCAAAGTATCACCAGCCTCTATTTGGTACCACATAAGTTCCTTTGACTCCTTGACTCAGTCTTTTGTAGTTAGAAGCCAAATGAATTTTGGAAAGAATCTGGTCTCTGTTGATAATTGGAGGAAGGATAAGGAGGTTATAAACAAACAATAGCCTAAAAAGTAAACAATGGCTAGCAGCACAATTTCATTTCGTATCTGTTTTCCCCCTTGTAATTAAGTCTCAGTTCAGTGATTTACTTAGAACTCCATATAGAAGAATTTTCTGTAAGTCAGTTATAGGATATATTCTAGGAAAGAACTTTAGCAATCATCTAAGTCCTTTTTAAAAACAGGTAAGGAAAAATGAGGTTCAGAAAGCTTACATGTAAATAATTTTATAATCCTGAAAATGCTATGTAAATATGAGAATAATAATGTGACAGTGAGGTGCTAATAATGACAATTGAGGATGATAATTTTCGCAGGGCCTAAATTCAAATTAGATTCCTTAAATAGTGAATCTAGTATTCTTGTTAATATGTTAGCTTTTGGCAAATGACGAAGGAAATAGTGACACACCATAGTTATTGAACTCTATTCGACTCATTTCTTTGTTGAAAGCAGCTTGCTGACAACATAGGGAATAGAATGCTGAGTCTAGAATCATGGATACCTGAGTTCAAATTCAGCTTCAGCCTTACTAGAGGCTCTGTTTGCCTCATTTTCCTCAACTTTAAGATGGGGTTAATAATAGTCCCCTCTACCCTGCAGGGTTATTATGAGGATTAAATGAAATATCATTTGAAAACAGCTCTTAGCACAGTGTCAGGCAATAATAAAGATGCTATATAAGTTTATTCCCTTTACCTTCCTCCCCATTTGATAACAAACACGATTTGCTGTATTTATATCTATATCATACAGGCAAGCATATTTTTATATATACATATATAAAATAAAAACCTTACTATTATGGGTGTGTATGTCAATTATAGTTTTTATCATGTAGGTTATATACACACACATATGTTTTTATTGTTGTTCAGCCTTCTCAGTTATTCACAACCCTATTTGGACTTTTCTTGGAAAAAAATATTTAGCTAGGAAGTATGAGGTTGAATTTGAATTCTTGTCTTCTTGGCAATGTAGTAGATAGTATAGAATGCTAAGTCTAGAGTCAGAAAGACAATAGGCAAGTCATTTAACCTTTGATTACCTAAAAAAAAAAAAATAGATCCTGGGATCTACTGGAAAAGGAAATGACAAAACAACAACTGTGATGTCTTTTCCACTGAACTATCAGCTGCCTCCCACCTTCCCTCCCTCCTTTTCTCTTTCTCTCTTACTTCCTCCTTCCCCCCTCTCTCCCTCCCCTCTCCTTACACACACACACACACACACACACACACACACACACACACACACACACACACACAAACAAACACACACACACACACACTGTCACTGTATTGAAGTTGGTCAATTTTTAGATTCTCAAGCATGAAAACAGGAAGACATTCTTGTAACATATAGACCATATAATAGTCTTTAATCAACAAGAAATGACTGAGTTCTTACTACAGCTTAGTACCATGCCAGATACAATGTGAAGGCTAAGTATATAGTCTCTCTTATTTTTTTACTATTGTGAACTCCCTAGAGAACAAACTTCTTTCACCCATGCAGGTCATTGACATTTCTATGATGTATAGTCATAGAGCGTTGCACAAAATAGTCAGGATTTAGAAGACTTGTCCAGTATTATACAGCCAGCATGTATCAGAGGCAAAACTGTGCCCTATGCAAGGAAATTCACAAAAGATTTTTATTTTATAATCTTATTGGGAATGACAAGAGTTTGATGAGTTTATATGATGAAAGAATCTGACTTTAATTGATCACTCCATGAGTGATGACTTTCTTTGAATTTACAGAAAGCATATGTAATCTGTTGCTGTATCTGGAAACCTACAAATTGATGTTTCATTTTTCAAAATAATATTTTATTTTTCCAAATACATATAAAGATAATTTTCAACATTCTTTTTTTTTTTTTTTGCAAAACTCTGTGTTATAAAATTTTCTTCCTTCTTCCCCTTCCCCAAGGTAGCAAGCAATTTGATATAGATTAAGTATGCATAATTCTTTTAAACATATTTGATTATTTGTCAGGTTGTTCAAAAAAAGTAAGATTAAAAGGGGAAAAACACCAGAAAGAAAAACAAACAAACAAATGAACAATAATACAAAGGTGAAAATACTATGCTCTTTGATACACATTTAATCTCCACATTTCTCTCTCTGGATATGGACACATTTTCCATCCAATATCTATTGGAATTGTCTTAAATCACCTCATTGTTGAAAAGAGTCAAGTTGATCATCATATCCAAAGTTCTCTTGGTTTCGCTCACTTCACTCAGCATTAGTTTATCGAATTTATATTTCTAGGCCCACTTTTTTTTTTGTTGAATTATTTAGATTTGTTGTTGTTATGTAATTGATTTCAGTTGTATCCATTTCTCATAATTCGATTTATAAGAAACTACTAGAGGAGTTTACCATTTCCTTTTCCAGTTCACTTTGCAGATGAGGAAATGGAAGCAAACAGGATTGTGAACTTGTCTAAGGTCACACAGATAATAAGAGTCTGAGGCCATATTTGAACATACATATGTACATAACACACACAGGTACTCATATACAATGTTCTACACTTAAAGAGAACTGATACATGCTTAGAGTACATCTAATGGAGTCTATTCCCAAGGAAAAAGCTGAGAGCTTCTTCTAGAAGAGTAGAGACAATGCACAAGTATAACAACTTGAAAAATTATTGAAGGAGGTACAGTCATTCTAACTTGTTCTACTTTGCTAATCATGTAATGAATGGTAAACTTTTTGCCTGGATTCAATTTCATTTTTTTTTTAATTTTTTTATTTTATTTTATAATTATAACATTTTTTGACAGTACATATGCATGGGTAATTTTTTACAACATTATCCCTTGCACTTACTTCTATTCAGATTTTTTCCCTTCCTCCCCCAACCCCCTCCCCCAGATGGCAAGCAGTCTTATATATGTTAAATATATTACAGTATAATTTAGATACAATATATGTGTGTAGAACCGAATTTTTTGTTGCACAGGAAGAATTGGATTCAGAAGATAAAAATAACAGTTTACATTCATTTCCCAGTATTCCTTTTCTGGATGTAGCTGGTTCTGTCCATCATTAATCAATTGGAATTGGATTAGTTCTTCTCTATGTTGAAGAAATCCACTTCCATCAGCATACATCCTCGTACAGTATCATTGTTGAAGTGTATAATGATCTTCTGGTTCTGCTCGTTTCACTCAGCAACAGTTGATGTAAGTCTCTCCAAGCCTCTCTGTATTTCTCCTGTTGGTCATTTCTTATAGAACAATAATATTCCATAACATTCATATACCATAGTTTACCCAACCATTCTCCAACTGATGGACATCCATTCATCTTCCAGCTTCTAGCCACTATGAAAAGGGCTGCCACAAACATTTTGGCACATACAGGACCCTTTCCCTTCTCTAGTAGTTCCTTGGGATATAAGCCCAGTAGTAGCACTGCTGGGTCAAAGGGTATGCACATTTTGATAACTTTTTGGGCATAATTTCAGATTGCTCTCCAGAATGGTTGGATTCTTTCACAACTCCACTAACAATGCATCAGTGTCCCAGTTTTCCCACAGCCCCTCCAACATTCATCGTTATTTGTTCCTGTCATCTTAGCCAATCTGACAGGTGTGTAATGATACCTCAGCGTTGTCTTAATTTGCATTTCTCTGATCAATAGTGATTTGGAACACTCTTTCATATGAGTGGAAATAGTTTTAATTTCATCATCTGAAAATTGTCTGTTCATATCCTTTGACCATTTATCAATTGGAGAATGGCTTGATTTCTTATAAATTAAAGTCAATTCTCTGTATATTTTGGAGATGAGGCCTTTATCAGAACCTTTAACTGTAAAAATTTTTTCCCAATTTGTTACTTCCCTTCTAATCTTGTTTGCATTAGTTTTGTTTGTGCAGAAACTTTTTAATTTGGTGTAATCAAAATGTTCTATTTTGTGATCAATAATGGTCTCTAGTTCTCCCTTGGACACAAACTCCTTCCTCCTCCACAAGTCTGAGAGGTAAACCACTGGATTCAATTTCAGAAACAAATTTGGAAGCATCTTTAAAAGACTTTAGTCTGCCTTGATCATTTCTTTTTGTTGGTCTTTCTTGATAAGATTTGTTTGCCTTTAGCATTGGTAATAGATATTGCTATGAGAGTAGAAGTTTTTGGCATTTTTTCTGTGGTTGACATAAAACTTTGGGAAAATGGGTATTGAGACTTTTTTCTTGATGTTTATTCTTTTCAGTTTAGGTGAAGGGAATTAATCTGGAGGATCCAACATTGTATGGACTGAAAAGTTAAGAGGATTGAGTATATTTAGGATATTGGTTCTACTATAATCCAATGAAAGAATAGAAGTTTATTCAGAATCCATCCCAGGGTCTGCAGTTATACAATATTAATGTCCCAAGGAAAAAAAGAAGTAGCCTTGGAATGTAACCCAGTGATAGTTTAGAATCAGTGGTCCTCAAACTTTTTAAATAGGGGGCCAGTTCACTGTTCTTCAGACTTGAAGGGCTGGACTATAGTAAAAACAAAACCTCACACTCTGTTTTTGCCCCTCAGCCCATTTGCCATAACCCAGCGGGCCAAATAAACTTCCTCAGCGGAACGCAGTTTGAGAACTCCTGGATGAAGCCAAATAAGGAACACACTTAAGACCTAGATATAAACTTGATGGGATCATTGCTATTTAGAAACTAATGTGTTAACTCAGAGCTCACTCTGTCCAACAGTCAAAATGGTGTAGGAGAGAATATACCTCTGAAGTGTTTAGGGAAAATGTTTGGACTCTTGTTCCTGATAGGCTTTTGAGGTATCTTTAAAAAAAAAAGATTATTGGGTGTCATTTAGACTTCAGAGTTAGTCACTGGGGTATTTATCATACAAGATTATAACTGAATGGTGCTCAAACTGGTATCTTTAGAGAAGGGAGTTCTGCAAACCTCATAGAAAGAGATTTCTGTAAACCTCATAGGAAATTAATGTTGAGACAGATTAAGTTATAGCTTAAGTTAAGGTTATAATCTAGTTGATGACTGTTGAGGCTATAGGTCCAAAATCATACACTAGAGCAGCAAATCTCAAACTTTTGTTTTCTGTTCTTCATATTCTTAAAATATTGAGAACTCCCCAAGAGTTTTTAGTCTATCATATTTACCATTGAAGAAAATAAAAGTCTTAGTATTAACATGAACATGCTTTTGACCTTATGTATCTCCTCAAAGGGTCCCAGAGACCATCTAGGACTCCCTGGATTATAATTTGATAACCCTTTCCATAAAGCTAGATAAGATCAGAGATTTGAAGGTGAAAGTCTTTGAAAGGGACTGGAAAGTCATGTAGTCCATTTGACAAAAAGGAAAATGAGTTGCAAATTTTGTTGGGTGACTTGCTCAAAGTTACTAAGATGGTAAGTGATAAAAGGAATTTTCTGGGTTTTCTAAGTCCACAATTCAGCCCAACTTTTAACTTCAAATCCAGCACTATTTCCTCTTGAACATCTCTCTATATAGTATGACCATAATTATGATATAAATTGTGTGAGACTGGGAGCCATGTCATTTTTGCCTTTGTATGCCTAATATTTAGCAAAGTGCTGGGTACTTGATTAACACTTATTCTTTCTCACTGAATTATAATAGAGCTATTGGACCAGAAATTTTGTCATTATTATTAAAAAATATAATCAAAAAGGTATTTATTAAGCACCTAATATGGACAAGCTGCTATGCTAGAGATGAGGAATATAAAGACAAGATAAAAAAAAATCAATTCCTGATTTAAAGGAACTTTTGTTTTACCAGAGAAGGACAAACACACAAGTATACATCTGATAATGTGAAAAATGAGAGAACTAGTACAATAATTTGGAAGATGAATTGATGTAGCCTATTGTAATTGAGTCATGAGTTGAGCCTTGAAAGCTGAGTATTCTAAAAGATAGTACTGAAGAGAAAGTTTATTTCAGGCATGGAGAGGAAAAACTGTAAAAAGAAGCAAAAATAGAAGATGAAGTTTCAAGTCAGTTCCACTTGAATGTAGAGAGAACAAAGGAGAATGTGAAATAACTGTGAAAAACTAGTCTGGAATTAGATTTTCAGGAGCTTTGGGTGCCAAACTGCAGAAGGCTACTTTTACAACTGGATAGAAAACTGGTTGAGGAGAGAAAATGGAAGCCAAGAGTTTAATTAGGAGGTCTTTTAAATAGTGTAAGTGAGAGGCAATGAGAAACAACCTATAGTGGTGTCTGGGTGAATGGAGAGGACCGATGTTGCATAGGTAGAATAAACAAGACTTTCCAAAACAAAACAAAACAACAACAACAACAACAACAACAACAACAAAAAAAAAAAAAAAACTCTACTTGAGTGCTTAGGGTTAGGGAAGAGTCAAGGATTTTAAAATGTAAACCTGGATGACTAGAATAGTTGTATTTTCATTACAATAAGAACATTTAGGGATGTGTGTGTGTGTGTGTGTGTGTGTGTGAGTGATGGGGATTTGGAGAGAAGAGTTACAATGAGTTTCATTTTAAATAAATCGAGTTTGAGTTACCCATAGGATATCTGGCTATCAATGTTAAATAGAGTAGCTTGTGATATGAGAATGAAGTTAAGGGAATGAGGTAGGATGTATAAATCTATGAGTTATGTATTAATATATGATATTGAATTTTGGGTTATGATGAAGGGAAAAGAGAGAAACACAGAGAAAGATACAGAGAGAGGCAGAAACATAGAAAGAGACACAGAGATATAGAAATAGAGAGATGGAGATAGAGACAGAGAGAGGCAGAGAGAGACAGAGACAGAGAGAAACAGAGAAAAAAGAGAAGACATGAAAAAGCAGAGCTTTGATGGACTCATTTTAAGTGACAGAATATGGATGAAGACCTCAAAAAGAAGAATGTGAAGAGGACATGAAGGATAAGAGTATTATGAAAATCCAGTATCAAGGAGAAGGGTTAGTCAAAAATGACAGATACTACAGAGGAGCTGGGGAGGATGAGTAGTGTCTTTTGAATTTAGCAATAAATATCATTGATTATGAACTAGGAGGAATTTAAAGAACTTGTATTTAATCCTCTGTAAGAAGGATTTTTTAAACAGATGAAGTAACTGAAGCACAAAAATTATGCCCAAAATCACAAATGTAGTACATATAAGAGGTAAGGTGTGAACATGAGATTTCCAACACAAGAAATAAAACTGTTTTCATTATACCAAGATCATCAGTGACCCTGGAGAGTTCAGATTTAATTGACTGATGGGGTAGAAAGCTGTATTACAATGAACTGAGAATGATTGGGAAATGGAAAAAAAATGTGGGCAGCAAGTGTAGATGGTCTTGTCAGAGATTTGACTCTGAAAGGGAAGAAAAATATAATACAGTAGTTGAAAATTCAGCCAGCTCCAGAGGGAAGGAAAAGAAAGAAGAAATGGGAAAAAAACTCTGTATATTTTTTATATGTAAGTAAAGAAGACAGTATATAGTGAGAGATTGCCTTTTTATGAATTCTGGTATCCCTGACAACTTTGCCTTGGTACCGGAGCATCTTTGAAGGTCATGGCTAAGGGAGGATTTGTCAAGCCTTAAACTTATTAAGAGATATTGGGGAGAAGACTACAGTACTCTTTACTAGAGTTTGTGTAGCTCCAAACCCTATTGGCCTCTAAACCACACCAATACCATATATTTAAATAAATACATAAAATCATACGTGTGTATATACACAGATGCATACATACAAATACAGGAGTTTTATACATTTTAGGAAATTAATTATCCCTTCTTGTATTATTAGAGCAACTAGGTAGTATAGTAGATTGAACACTGAGCCAGCAGTCAAGAAAACCTGAATTTAAATCTGCCTCAGATACTTTAGTAGCTAGTATTAGGGTACTAGTGACACTGAATAAGTCACAACCCTGACTCCTTCAGTTTATTCATCTGTAACATGAACAGGAGAAGCTAGAAGGATACTGAAGGATCAACTAGTCCTATCTCTTTATTTTGATAGGTGGGAAAATGAGACCTGGATGGTTAGATAAGTTATTTAAGATCACAAAGATAGCCTTGTTTATCAGTTGATTTTTCTTTTCTTATGGCAGAAAGGAGAAATCCCACTCAGAACTAGTTCTTTCAGTTATGTGTTCCTCCTCTGATAGGGAAAAATGAGGATTCTGACAAAATTAAGTCTAAAGTTCAGGAGGGATACTTCAAAATATCTGGTCAACCTAGTCTAAATCATAACCAGCCCTCACATATTTACAAATTAATTTTTTAACCTTTTTATTTATCTATTTTTTTGTAAGTCATTTGGAGTTAAGTGATTTCTCAGTGTCACACAGCAGTGAGGAAGCTTTAAGTATCTGAGGTCAAATTTGAACTCAAGTGCTTCTGACTCCACTGAACCATCTAGCTGCCCTTGTTCCAGGAACTGGTAAGTGCTTTACAGATGTTATTTCATTTAATTTTTACAACAATATTGCTGGGTGTGGGTACTATCCCCATTTTACAAATGATTTCTCCTGGGTCAAATAGCTAAAATAAATTTTTGTAGTTGGGCTTGAACTCAGGTCTTGCTGATTGCAGGCCCAATGTATTATCTATTGTGTCACCTAGTAACTTTTGAGAAAGGAGAAGAGCATTCCAAACTTAGACAATTCAAAGGCATACACACAGAAGGGAAATCCAATGTCTTATTAGAATCACAAATACATCATAGTTGGGGAAAAGTGTGAACAGAAGTAAAGCATAAGAAGATAGGGAAAATAGGAAAAAATGAAGTTGTTAAGTACTTTAAATGCCAAACAGAATTGAACCAAAGGGGTCTATAGCACTGTGGACCACTTGGTTCTGCAGCATATATGCCGTTTTAATTGACTTTCTTATTGAGAAAATTAACATCTCAGCTCTTGACTAAAATAACTTGATGCTGTCAACATTGCAATTAAGAAAGATAATAACTCTTGAGGAGACATTTAGTAGAGAGAGAAGTCTGAAAGATCAAAACATTTACCACTATTAATTCAAATCTAGTTCACATTTTCCAAGTCTATACAGACTGTGAATCTCCTTAATTCATCTCTGTCTGTTCATCTGATATGGAAGATAGAGTGGCTCAGCTAAATTGAAATTTAGTGAACTTGACAACTGAAGAGTAGCATTGTTATTGGCTGAAATCATTAATTTTGATCTGACAAATGCTTTTCTTAATGGAATAGTTTTTTTTATTATTATGTAATGGTGTTTATTTTTTAATGACTTTTTTTTTACATAAGGTCATAAATATTTCAAGGTGGCCTGAAGGGAGACAATATAATTAAATATTAATTCTATTTTTATTGTCCTTCAAATTTAATTTTTATCCTATACCTGAATCTTCAAATCAGTTGGTTTGAGATGAAAATAGGAAAATCAAAGGCAACCAATCAATTAACATTTATTATCACTTATTGGATGGTAGGACCTAGGAATTCAAAATCAAAATGAAACAATCTCTTTCCTCAAGAAATCAACAAATGAATCTTGATGCCATGTATACTATAAGTTAAGAAATATGCTGGGTGCTTGGAGAGAGGCATTCAGGGCAAAATGAAACAATCCCTGCCTTCAAGAAGCTTGAGTTCTGTCAGAAGGAATAACATACACATGTAAATAGCTACAAAATATATTTAAGGTTGATATAAATGATTTTGACAGATGGGGGAGCTGTGAGTAACCTCATGTAAGAGGTAGTATTTGATCTGAGCAATGAAGAAAGTTAGGGATTATATTAGGCAGAAATAAGGGTAGTGTACATACCAGCCAAAGGGGAATCTATGTAAGAGACAGAGGAGAGAAGGTCCTATAAGGATTAGTCAATATGCCCAAAGATAAGTAAATATATGCATAAATACATTGTTTTAGCTTTAATTTTTTTGAGTCTATCCTGTGTACAGTTGCTATAATTTAATTGAATTTATTTTGGATTGTTTCAGCCATGTGCAACTCTTTGTAACCTCATCTATATTTTCTTGGTGCAGATACTGAAGTGGTTTGTCATTTCTTTCTCTAGCTCATTTGACAGATGAAGAAATTGAGACAAACAGGTTAAATGATTCACCAAGGGTCTTATAACTACTAAAAATCTAAGGCCAAATTTGAACTTGGATCCTTCTGATTCCAGGGACTGTCAGTGCTCAACCCACTGTACCACTCAAGTGACCAACTGCATACATTTTCCTTGAGCACAGAATTTCTTATGTTGGTCTTTTACTCTGTAAATTGTAAGGGATTACTATGGCTTCTAGGATTAGAGATCAACTCCAATTAGTTCTAAATTACCTTTACCATTTCTTCCCTGATTAACTTTCCAGCTTCATCCAGCCTATACTCTATTCCCATTTTCAAATATTACAACAATGTAGCTCATTTCCCAACTTCATACCTTTGCACTGGATGTCTCTTGGGCTCAAAATGTTTTCTTTGCTTGGCTCCACCTCACAGAATCCCTCACTTCCTTCAAGATTCAACTCTTGCACCATATTTTGTAACATGCACTCCTACATGCACTCCTGGCAGTTACAATTACTTGTCTGCCCTAGGCCCAACAGTACCTTTGACCGCTGACCTTTGCAGTACCAACTCTACTCGGCTCGCCTCCTCTGAGGCCTTCAAAGGTCTCTGGCCACAATTTCTTGAATAGTAGTTTAATAACTGGTAGTGCACTCAAGGACAGCCACATGTAATCTTAAAAGCCTTTATTATACCTACTCACATAATGCCCTGACTTGATGCCCTGACTTGTTGGTTCCCTAGTGAACACCTGGTCAGAAGACCCACGTGTTCACTACCAAACTCCTTACATCTGGCTATCCACTTTCTCTTGTTTTGCAGGAACCGCATCCTTACAATATTTTCTATGAAGTTTTTTTTTTTAATGTTCTTATCATTTAATGACTAATTCCTTCCTCCTTAACTCATTTTTGAAATTGGAATACTTGTACTTAGGAGAAGCTCCTTCAACCATATCAGTATTCTACTGATTATTGACACTTGCTTTATCAATATCACTAGGTTATAAGAAAAGCAATCTTTTAATTTTTTTTTATAAAGAGAGATTTGCTGAGATCATTTATCTAGGAAAAAATGCAAAAATTCCTTCTTTCTCTTACCTTGTTCCTGAACAAAATGGACTAAAACTTAACTTGACTGCTACAAAACATTTGCCCTATCAAGTTCATTTCTGAATTATACACAGACAATGCACAATCATTCCCTTACAGTACTCAGAATCCTGGCTTTGGATGTTCTATCTAAGGTATGTCTAGGTAGATTATTGAGGCTAAACTGAAGGAGCAAAACCTTCATTCTAGACTCAGGCTCCTGGACGTTCAATGACTCATTTTCCAGGCCTTTCCAAGCTCACAGGATCACAGCATAGACTGTTCTATACCTAATACTCTTTTATTTAAGGTATGAAAAGTTGACTCAACAGAGACAGAAGACACTGAAAGACCTAGTATCCTTGATCTCTTTATCAGCAGATCATAAAGGAGAAAAGACCCAAGACCTCTTTTCTTCATAATATTCCCTTAAACACAGCAAGAAAGGAAAGGTGAAAAACTATTAAAAATGTACAAGTCAAAATGATTCTGAGTAATTTTCATTTTCTATGTGACCTAGATAGTTGTGAATAAAGAGCTTAAAGGGAAGGGAGGAAGACTAATGATTTCACTTTCTTTGCAGACTTTAGAATTATTTTTTAAAAATGTTTGTTATGAAATGTAAAATGGATGATTTTGATTACAATTAATGAATTTATTTTTTGCACAAACAAAACCAATGCAGTCAAAATTAGAAGGGAAAAAGGAATCTGGAATACATATTTTGCAGCCAGTGTTTTTGATAAAAACCTCATTTCTAAAATACATAGACAACTGAGTCAAATTTATAGGAATTTAATTCATTCCTCAATTAATAAATAGTCAAAATATACAAACAGAAAATTTTCAGATGAAGAAATTAAAGTCATTTTTATTCATATGAATAAATTCTTTAAAATATTATTGATTAGAGAAATACAAATTTATACAATTCTGATGTTTCACTTCACATTTTTCAAATTGGAGATGGTACATTTTGCAGGGGATGCACAGAAACTGGGACATTAATGCATTATGGGTGGAGTTTTGAAGTGATCTAACTATTCTGGAAAGCAATTTGGAATTATGCCCAAGGAGCTATAAAACTGTGCATACCCATTCTTCCAGCAGTATTACTTCTGGGTCCATATCCCAAAGAGAGCACAAAAAGGGGAAAAGGACCCATAGACACAAAAATGTTTTAGCAGCCTTTTTGTAGTAGCAAGGCTTTTGAAACTGAGTGGATTACTCTTACATAGGGAATAGCTGAATAAGTTATGGTATATGAATGTAGTGGAATACTATTGTTCTATAAGAAATTTGAGTTGGATAAGATGGTGAAGATTATTGAGTCTCACTCTCATTTTAGAAATAGTGAAATTGAGGTCTAAATGGAGTTGATCTATCTTCTGACTGTAGATGCACTGATCTTTTCATTTTAACACGCTTCTTTCTTCTTTCCAGATCTTGGGATGAACTTTATGTTTCTGATACATTCTTTACTCTGAAAATTGCACTTTTTTTCTTTTGACTCATGTAAATTAGTTCTGATGTTGCCTTTTCAATAAGTCAGTCATATGTCTTATAGCTCTGAGTCACATTAAGAATCCTCTTATAAATGACCAGATGAATATACAGAGGTTTGGAGAGACTTACATGAACTGATGCTGAGTGAAATGAGCAGAACCAGAAGATCACTATACACTTCAACAACAATACCGTATGAAGATATATTCTGATGGAAGTGGATATCTTCAACATAAAGAAGAGCCAATTCACTTCCAGTTGATCAATGATGGACAGAAAAAACTACACCCAGAGAAGGAACACTGGGAATTGAATGTAAACTAGTAAGCGCTACTGTCTTTCTACCCAGGTTACTTATACCTTCAAAATCCAATTCTTAACCTGCAACAAGAAAATTGGATTTACACACTTATATTGTATCTAGGTTATACTGTAACACATGTAATATGTATGGGATTGCCTGTCATCTGGGGAGGGACTAGAGGGAGGGAGAGGAAAATTTGGAAAAATGAATACAAGGGATAATGTTATAAAAAAATTACTCATTCATATGCACTGTCAAAATTTTTTTATAATTTTATAATTATAAAATTAATAATAATAAAAAAAAAGAATCCTCTTATAACCGTACTACTCAAATTAAAAAAAATGTATCACTCTTTTCTCCTCCCATGGCCCAACCCTGACAGATGGTTGGGAGGAGGTGATGGATTCTAGTTAGACATATTAATCATAGCATTGTCAACATGTTTCATAATAACTGTACTGAGAGTTTCATTGCACTTTGTGAGTACAATTTATGCTCATATTCCTTTTCATGTGCAATATTCACAATTGCCCTTGGAAGAATTAAGGAAATAACCACTTATAAGGACCAAAGTTGTGCCAGTTATTGTACAATCTATTTTATAGATATTATATCTATTAAATTCTCACAATAATTCTGGCAGGTAGGTGCTATTGTTACTCTCATTATGTACTGAAGGAAGCAAAGGGTCACATAGCAGTTTTCCTTAAATCTGAGGTCAGATTTGAATTCTTGTTTTCCTGACTCAAGGCCCAGTCATCTATCCATTGTGTCCCTTAGGTGTGGGAAGGAGTATTAAGTGCTCTTATCCTAATTTTACAGATGATAAAAATTGTATTTAAAGTTAAATAACTTGTTTATGGTTATAGAGACAATATATTGTAGGGCTGGGACTAAAACCTGGGCCTTCTAATGCCAAATCAAGTGGTCTTGTCACTCAACAGAATCCCAAATATGTATTATATATATATATGTATATATATATATATATATATATATATATATATATATACATATTTAATATTTTTCCAATTACACATCAAAAACAATTTTAATCTTTAAACATTTTTTGAGTTTTAAATTGTTTTTTCTTCATCATCCTCTCTCAGTCATTGAAATAATCAATTTGACAAAGGTTATAGATGTGCAAGTATGCAAAACATATTTCCATATTAGCCATGTTGTGAAAGAAAACAAAGAACAAAATAAAAACCCTCAAGATAAATGAAGACATTTAAAAAGTATGTTTTCACTTCTTTCTCTGGAAATGAGTAGCATATTTTTCATCATAAATCCTTCAGAATTGTTTTGCATTATTGTATTTCTGAGAAATGCTTAGTCATTTATAGTTGATCATACAATACTGTAGTTATTAACTACAATGCTCTCTTGGTTTTGCTCATTCCATTTTTCATCAGTTCATATCTTTCTACTTTTTTTCTGAGAACATTCTGCTCATCATTTCTTATCACACAATAGTATTACATCACAATCATTTCCAACTTGTTCAGCCATTCCCCAGTTGATGTTCATTCCTTCAGTTTACATGTCTTTGCTGCCACTCAAAGAGCTGAAATTGAATATATGTGTGTATATACATATTTTTATATTTATAAATTTATCTCAGTTCTCTATATATTTGAGGAATGAATTATTTATTATAGGTACCTGCTGTATTTTCCACAATTATGATCACTAACCATGTATCTCCTTCCATTCTCTTTCCCCCTTTCCTCATTCTCCTTTTACCCTTTATATCTTCAAAAATGTTTTGCTGTTGACTGCTTGCCACACAACTTGCCCCCTCTACTCCTTTCTTTTTTCCTCTGATGGTATTATATTTAATTTTGCTGGATTAAATAATTACTGTTTGTAATCCCAGCTCCTTTGTTCACTGAGATTTCATATTTTGAGCCCCCTGACCCTTTAACATAGAAGCTGCTATATCTTGTATTAATTATCCTGACTGACTCTCCGATATTTGAATTGTTTCTTTCTGGCTTCTTGCAATATTTTTTCCTTAACCCAGAAATTTAGTTATGTAGCTATAATATTCCTGAAAATTTTGCTTTTGGGATCTCTTTCAGGATGATTGGCAAATTCTTTCAATTTCCATTTTACCCTCTGGTTCTCTTTCATAAAGGCAGTTTTCCTTAATAATTTCTGGAAAGATGATATCTAGGATAATTTTTTATCTTGACTTTCAGGTAATACAATTATTCTTAAATTATTTCTCCCAAATCTATTTCCTGAGTTAGTTCTTTTTCCAATGAGATATTTCACATATTTTACTGTTTTTTTTTAATTTCATTCAACTATTTCTTGATATGTCATGGAATTATTAGCTTTCACCTGCTGAACTCTAATTTGTAAGGAAATATTTTTCTTCAGTGAGCTTTTATACCTCCTTTTGCATTAACCAATTTTATTTTTAAAGAGTTTTCTTCAATGAATTTTTGTACAAATGTTTCCATTTTATCAGTTTATTTTAAGAGTTCTTCTGAATTTTTATGCTTATTTTGCCATCTGACCTATTCTCCTTTTTAAGTTTTTTTCCCCCTAGGTTTTCGTGCCTTTATTACCAAAGTATTGACTCATTTTTAATGATTTTCTTACATCACTATCATTTCTCTTCCAATTTATTGCTCTCCCTCTTTGTTTAACTTTTAAAATCCTTTTTTTTTTTTTTTTTTAGCTTTTCCAGGAATTCATTTGGAGCTTGTGACCAAAGTAAATTGTTTTCTTTGAGGGTTTGGATGTAGCGGTTTGTACTTTGTTGTTTTCTTAGCTTATAGTTTAAGTTACTGTAACTTTCATTGTTGTTGCTTGATCATTTTCCCAGTAAAGTTTTGACTTTGAACTTTATGTAACCTTATATAAAAGATTCTTTTCTCACTGAGATTATAGATTACATCACCCCAAACTTCAGAGTTTTGTGCAATTGTTTTTGGCTCCATACGGGTACAATCTAGTTCTTCACTCAATGGCAGTAAAAGAAGCTTTTTAAGCTCTTTCTGATCAGTTGTTCAACTATGGATTAAGAACTCTGGAAGGAGTTACTGCCAATTTAGTTGCTCCCTATGCCTGCTGCTGGCTTGCTGAGGTGTTGCCTGTGCTGGAATGAATCCCTCACACTTCAGTGCACCAGCCTTTTTCTTTTGACCTTCTAAGTTGTTTTGGGTTGTAAATTTGTTTTATCCCAACTTTTTGTGGGTTCTTCTTCTCTAAAATTTACTTTGAGGCATCAATTAAAGTTATTTGCAGGGGAATTCAGGAAAGCTTTGACAAGACCATGGCTTTTCTCTGACTTTTTAGATATATCTTACAAATAACATTTATGTGTATGGACAAGTCACTGGATATCACTTGGATTTAAAATTTCAACAACAATAATCTTTTACTTGGGAATCATTATTTTTGGTTTATAGCATTTATCCCACATGAGAGTCTGGAAGTTTTTGCACCTTCTATAGCATCAAAGAAAATACATCTCAGAATTAAGTAATATGAACATAATGATAATATTTAATTAGTTGAAGAAATAGTTATGAAGTGACTATCCTGACTTATTGTGAAAGCTTTACCAATGTATGTGTTTGGGGGAGAGGGACTATGATACTGGCTAGGATTCATAGCATCCATGTTCAGATCCTGCTTCTGCTACTTATTACCTGTGTGATCCTAGAAAAGTCATGCCATTTCTGTTGATCTCTCTTTTCTCATGCATAAAATAAGAGGGTTATACTAAAGAGTCTCCAAAACTTCCTTAATCATAGGATGCTAGAAAGACTAAGATTAAATGAATTGTGAACTCAAGGAGAAGTAAATTATCAAACTTCAGTTTTCCTCTAGACCATGAGTTTTTTTTTTTCTAAAGTTGTTTTCACATTTACTATGCTGCACAAGAAAAATCAGATCAAATAGGAAAAAATGAGAAAGCAAAAAGCAAACAAACAATAAAAAGGTGAAAATACATGTTGTGATCCACATTTAGTCCCAATGGTGCTTTCTGGATGCAGATGGCTCTCTCCATCACAAGTCTATTGCAACTGGCCCAAATTATTTCATTGTTGAAAAGTACCTATAGTTCTTAATAGTTTTTGCATCATGGACTTCCTTGGACATCTGTTGAAGCCTATGTATTCTCTAGAAAAAATGGCTTAAAAGTAAATCAATTATATTGAAATAGTTATCAAAATGTTAAGGAAAAAAAGACTGTGGACCCTGGTTTAAGAGCCTCTGTTTTGAAGACTATGAAAACAGAGAAAGAATCAATGTTACTCTAAACACCTAAAATTCCTAGTGTTGAAGATGGTCATACAGCTATCTATGCAGCTAGGAACATAAAGATACTGTGACCCATTTTTACCTGTGGAGCAATCATCTAAACTGTCCATCAACTGGGGAGTGGGTGGGTAAGAATCCATATCATGGACACTGTGAAATGACACCATTGAGATGGAGAGTGGCCCTGAAACCAAAAAGCTAGATTTTTTTCCCAGGGCAAGTAATGTACTGTCAAAACCTTCCAGCACCTCTTGATCTCAGTGATTTATCTCCTAGGGAACTTTTATAAATGGACCCTATTATATCATAGAATGAAGAAAAATGAAAAGGACCCTTATGCCTCTGCAGTATGTCTTCAGAGAAAAGGGGAAAATGTGATGCTGTGAGTAGGGGGACCAACTTAAAGGAAAAAGATTAAAAGAGTTCAGGGACAAATATAGAGGAAATAATGAAAGCCTATGAATATTGAGAGATACAAAAACAGATGAGATTGAAATTACAGTATTTAAAATGGTCCAGTAGGGTATAACTAGAAGTAATGGGATGAGAATCATTGAAAGATTTAGTCCTGCTCTCAAAAACACCTTTCTGTCTCTGTTCAGTGATAGACTCATGTACTGAGACAAGTAATATATGTCCCATCAGCTAGGTAATTAAAAACTGGCATGCAGAAAAGCACACACATATTTGTTTTAACTTTTAGCTGTGTTTTGGTTTTAACATTATGAACATTTACAAATTATTTCTGCTGTGTGAAAGGTCACTTGTAAGACAATAAAATAAGAAAATAAAATTAGTAATACAGGGATCTGATCTGAAAGTACATACAAAATTTGGCATATGTAACATCATTTAACTTTGTTTTAAATGAACAAAAGTCTATCTTTTCTACCTCACACCCATCCCATAGGGAAAAGAAAGAAAAAGAAAACAAATTCCCTCTAAAAGTATAGTCAAAACAAAACCTTCAATGATTCACTATACATGCATATAGTGTATACTATATACTATAAAGTCATATAGTTATACATATATGGATATACTTATTCTGCTCTATAAATCCATCATATCTTTTTCATATATCACATGCTTCATGATTATTCATCTTAAACCATAGGTAATTTTATTGATCATAGTTCTTATACTTTAAAATTATTTATTTATAGTAGTGTTATTATATCCATCATTCCCCTAATTTTATTCTGCTAATTTTATTTTAAATTAGTTTATATAAATGTCCTAAAATTATTGCTTTATGATATTAATAATATTATAGTATGAACTGATTTAGTTCAGCTACATCATTGTAGAAGTCCAAATATATCTTTTTATATCTTTCTAAAATAATTCATTTCTTGAAGTGATGATATTTGCAAATACTTAGGACTGTTCCTGGCATATAGTAAGTACTATATCTGTTTGCTACTATTATTATTAGCTATATTCCCTCACTTGAATGCAACTGAATTTATTTGTAATTTAAGGACACCTTTTTATTTTACATTTGGTTTTACCACCACATTATAAATGTTTGTACACACAAAGTTTGCTTTGCTCATTCTTTCATTTCTTTTGAGTATAGATATAATGGGTATAGATGCTGGTATAACATGCATTGTTTAGTCACTTTCTGAGTATATTTCCAAATTGTTTTCTAGTAGTTCATGGGGTCATTTGTTGTTGTTCTTTATGCTCAAAGAAGACCAAAATTGTATCACTGTTAGTATCAATGCACAATGTGATCAACTTATGGTGGGTCAGATCAGTAAGAGCTTGAAAGGCTCTACCACATGTCAGGCACAGATAGTCCATAGGGACATTAGGAATGAAGATATCTCTAAATTTGTATATCTCATGTTTCTTTTTAGCTAATGCGACTCTGCCTTGTTCAGAGCACAGAATCTTCTTTGATGTGGCCATACCATGCTGGGCAGAATTGTGCCAGTGTATCCCCATGTCTCAATCAATTCCAAAGTTCTTCAGAGAGACTTTGGAGTGTCTTTTTATCACTTCTTTTGACTTCCAAGTGAGTACTTATGTGGTGTGAGTTCTCCATAAAGTAGTCTATCAGAAAAATGTACATTTGTTATTTGAACAACGTGGCTAGGTCCTCTGAGTTGTGCTTTCTTCAATAAAGTATGAATGCTTGACAGTTCAATTTAAGAAAAAAGTGTCTGCCTTGCCAGGTAATCTTCAGAATCTTCTTAAGACAATTCAAATGGAAACAATCCAATCTCTGGCATGGCGTTGCTATACTGTCCAAATTTCATAGGCATACACTAATGAGGTCAGCCCAACAATTCTCACATACTTTCCTTCATAACCTTCCAAACATTGGGCTAACTGGTGATGTATGTGTCAACCTCATTATTACTATATACATCCCTGAAAGGTATACTGCCAAGGTAAATAAGTTTATCGACAGTGATAATTTCTCCATTTGCTGTTGCTGTTGGTTCCACATATGTATGGTTCAGTTCACTGGGGGAAAATATTTGTTTTCTTGGTATTATTGTCAGAGCAAAATTAGTGTAAGATACAGAGAATTCATATACACTTTATTGCATAGCAACATGAAAAGCTTCATTGAGTGAACAAAAGTCACACCAACTTTTGCTTCACTTTAGTTTTGACTTGTAGGCTTTTCTAGGTGAATGATTTACTATCATTCTGGTAGGTGACTTTCATGCAAATTTTCTATCTTTGTAGAAGGTGGCAAGCAACATCACTGAAAAGATCTTGTTAAAAAGCATGGGAAGCAATTAGTAAATGGTCAAAGGATATGAATAGACGATTTTCATATGATGAAATTAAAGCCATTTATAATCATACCATAGTCATGCTCTAAATCATTATTGATTAGAGAAATGTAAATTAAAACAATCCTGAGATACCACCTAACACATCACAGATTGCTAAGATGACAGAAAAAGATGACAAATATTGGAAGGGATGTGGGAAAACTGAGCCTCATTTCTTATATCTCTTACCTAGAAAACACTTATTCCTCACTTTCTCCCTTTAGTATCACTTGTTTATTTCATGCTCAACTTAAGTTCCATCATTTGTATAAATCCTTGCTTAACCCCACACTTCCTAGTATCTCAACTGTTCAATTTTATCCTCTAGCTTTTCTTTTTTTTGGGGGGGAGGGGGTAGCAAAGGAAGGAATGCAACTTTTCTGAAAGAAAAGTACAGTGAAATTGCTCAAAGAAATTTAAGGTAATTTTGAAATTTCACCCCAAGTGTAGGGTCTGTGATCCCTAATTCACAATTGACATTAAGGGCCATTAAGCATAAAGACAATATAACACTGACAAGGAAATATGACTTTCAAAGAAGAATAAATCAAAACCTTCTTGCAGATAATGTGAATATCTTCATGAATTGTTACCAGAGCAACCTGCTAGTGGCTGCTTGGGAATTTAATTCTGACCAGCAGAATAGATCTATTCTAGTGAGAGAATGATAACAACACAAGGAGCCTGAAAGGCAGTTACATTTTCTGAGCTCTCTCCTCTTCCCTCTTGCCTCCAATTTCTTTCATTCCTGATTCACAAGCAACAGCTGCATCGGTAAAGGCTGATTTGCAATTCCTCAACTCTGTTCTCAAGTGTGCTATGATTCCCAGCTGTGAGGGCTTTAGAAAACTCACTGGCTGCCTTAATGGTACAGCCTCCTTTAACCCTTTGCAGACTTTCTGAGTTTTGCACTTGGTGTGGTTTTTAACATTGAATGAAGTAAAGAAATGAACTAAAATTGTCAAGAATATGCATCAAGTGTGCTCTATTTTTGAATCAGCAAATTTGTTCCCAAAAGATTTGAATTTCAGTCAAAAAACCATTGGTTGAACTCTATATCTATATCTAAATTTACCTTATTACTTGAAGTAGCTTAGAGTGAAGGAAAAGACAACAAGGAATCCGATAAACCTAGATTGAAATTCCATTCTTAACATTCTATGTGCTTTCAGCACATCAGTTAGCTTTCCTGTGTTTTCCTTATCTATAAAAAGGAGATAGTATTATTGCTGCCTCTCCTATCTGTTCAGTGTCTTATTAATATTGAAGAATTATATTATTGTTAGTAAAATTGTGACAAAGGTAATGTGAGGTGAGTTTTCTAGTCAAGATAGGTTTATTAATAGTGACACATTATTATAAATAAAGATTGAACATATATAAGTGAAAAGACCATATTTATTCAGAGCCCGGCAATAGAAAAGTCTTATAATTAGCTGAAACTGAGGAAAACGGGCTAGAACTTTAGATGTGATGATTATTTTCCTCTCTGACAATTAAGAAATACTCATTGCTTTATGATGCTCAGTTACCTCTATTTATCTTGACTAGAAAAACTTAACTACACAAATTAGGATCCTTCTGGTTAACTTTTGTCTTAGAAATCAAGTTACCTCTAACTTTCACAAGGAAAAAGGTAGGATTAAAGGAAGGGAATCAAGATAGAGGGGAGAAACCAGGAAGCTGTCTGAGGTCTCCTCATTTTCCCTTGAAAACAACAT
This sequence comes from Sminthopsis crassicaudata, assembly GCF_048593235.1. NCBI lineage: Eukaryota > Metazoa > Chordata > Mammalia > Dasyuromorphia > Dasyuridae > Sminthopsis > Sminthopsis crassicaudata. The sequence goes on along the minus strand of NC_133617.1, from coordinate 711,016,057 downwards.
TTAATTAAGTCTCTGGAAGAATTCAGAAGCAACAGAATCTACAAAGGGATAGAATGAAACCATTTTCCATCCCAAGATATATCAGTACTTCAGAAAAAATCTGCCTCACGTGGATGAAGAGAGAGCTCCAGTACTATCCAGGTAAGTAAGTGGGAGTCTTAGTCATAGTACAGATCAGCAACTAAGGCTTTGTGGTCTGAGATCAGTAAGCTAATGACATAGTAGGTCACCTTATGTTGAGTTTTGTATTTGAAGATCCATTTTTCTATTTAACTCTAATCTTTTTATCAATAAAGTTTGAAAATCCTCTATTTCATTCAATGTCCATATTTTCCCCTGAAAAATTATGCTTCATTTTTTTGGGTAGTTGATTCTTGGTTGAAATCCAAACTCTTTTGCCTTCTTGCTTATCATATTCCAAGCTGTGGATCCTTTATATTTGAATTGTTTCTTTCTGACTGCTTGCAGTGTTTTCTCTTTGATCTCAAATTCTGGAATTTGATTACAATATTTTGTGAAGTTTTAATTTGGAGAATTTCTTTCAGGAGGCGATCAGCAGATGTTTTGAATGACTCTTTTATCTCCTGGGACTGAGATATTAGGACAGTTTTCTTTGATAATTTCGTGAAAAATGCTGTTCAGGATATTTTTGTGATCATGACCTTCAAGTAGTCTAATAATTGTTAAATTATCTCTTCAGGATCTATTTTCCAGGTGGGTTGTTTTTCCAATAAGATATTTCACATTTTATTTTTTGTGTTCTTTCATTTGATTCTGAAGAAAAATAAATTGAAGGGATTAGAATGGGCAGTTAGAAGATTTTCACTCTTTGCAGATGGTATCATGTTATACTTGGGGAATCCTAGAGAATCAGTTGAAAACTACTTGAAATAATTCACATCTTTAGTAAAATCACAAGATATAAAGTGAACACTCAATAATCATGAGCATTGAGGATATAATTTATGTGGTCTACATGGCTTGAACATATTGAGAGTAGCTAGCTGCTCTACCTCTTTATTATTTTGAGTGTCAATTCTTTTTAGGCACTTTGGTTATATCCTAAAGTTTAAAAGCCATTATCTTTGGCAGAGATGACTTTATATTTACATCTTTTGCACATATATGCATGTGCATCTATCTCTCACTATACCTACATATATAGATGTACATATACATGTATATTCATTGCTGTCACATATTTGTGTATATGTGTGTCTGAAAGTATATTGTGATTTGTCCTTTATTTTTGAAGAGCACCATTGATATCATGTGACATTTTCCTTTGTGCTTAAATTGAATTCAAGTGAGACAAAGTTCGACAAACTGTTGGCCTCTCTGTTCTAGATTCATTGAAGTCCAATGGCAAGACAAAAATCAGGAAGACTGGCAATAACCTGGTATGAATTTGACATCTTTGATATCTTGCCAAGCTCTAAGCACTCCATGGAGCTTCCTTAAATCAGTTTCAAGATCATTGAAACTTATTATTCTCAACATTTATTTCTGTCAGGCTAAATATTTACATGCTTAAAATAAGAATTCCCCCAACACGTTGAAGAGTTGTCCTTAATATACTCATATACAAAGTCACTACCATGACATAATAAAGAATATAAATATAACAGTAGGACTCTAATGTAGAGCCAAAATTCTATTTCCTTCATTACAGCAATGAATTCTTATGCTTCATTATGGCTTGTTGATGATCCTGAAATGTCAAAAACTATAGAAATTTTCTCTAAGCTCTGGCAGATTCTATAATTTTTGAAAAATTGTGTGATTACAGAAGCAATGGTATTATCTCTTATCTGTAAAACAGATTAGCTAAATTGGAATAGGTCATTCCCAGAAGTTTGGCTGCCATGAGGTGATATCTTTGACCATAGTTATTAATAAAGCTATCTTCTGTGATCTGCTCTTCTGAGATGTAAATGCTAGCTACATTGGTAGAAGGAATAACAATACATATAAAACAGGTCTTTGAAGTTTTATGGTTTAAGGTTTAATTGGTTTGTGATTTCACATGTAATTTTAAATAAAGTAATTGTTAGTTCTAAAATTAGAAAGTGAACACAGAAATACAGTAGGTAATTATGGTTAAAAAATACACAAAATCAATGTTTTCCATTGTTATGGAAATATATGCTGGTGAAAACATTGCAGATGTCTAATTGTCAGTATGTATGACACAAGTGTAAGAAATAAACCTGGCACTTCATCCTAGTTTGAAGATGACATTATAAGGCTAACACCAGTTGAATTGAGTTTATCTCACATTAAATCACAGTTACATATGATCTTTGATATGGAGTTCCTATTTATTATCCCTTGTCTCAAAAGGCAGTTTCCTCAGCTCTGCCAGAACTCTCAGATTGTATACAACAGACCCCAGTTACTAAATTTTTTATATTTAAGAACTAATACAATCCTGGTAGAAAAACTAGACAGAGTACCTGCGAATGCTTGGCATTATCTAGTTGGTTTTTTGTACCTGGAGGAACTTACTTTTTATATAAGCATATATATATATATATATATATATATATATATACTTGTATATATACTTATTTATACATACATACATATATATACATATATATATATATATATACATATATATATACACACACACTTATAGCTAAATCATCATTGTATCCATAATTACACTTCTATGTGATTATTGGTGAGTTCCAGTGATGTTTACTCCAAGTATGTAAAAACTTCCCTTGTTAGAATAGGAAGAAGAAAATAATTTGTTCCAAAAGACATGGCAGCATCTGAAGGAGGTATTATGAAGGATTAAAGCTTGGTCAGACCCCGAAAATGTAAGGCCATACACTGCACCTGGGCCATCACGTCATTTTGACTTTCAATGACTGTAAGAGAATGAGATTTTGACCCATTCTGCTGCACTTAAATCCAATTCTCATGTAAGTCATCACTCATCATGTTGTGATGTCATTGGTCTTCCTAGAAAACAAAAACCAAAAGAAAACAAAATATAACAATACCTATATATATACATATTGATATAGATATAGCTATGGATATCTATTTAAGTATATTCCATTGTAATCTTTTATATTTTAATTTATACTTTTGAATTATTATTCTAAGAAAGGGTCCATAGGATTTGCTAACCACCAAAGGGATTCAGGATACAATGAGACCTTAACTATGCCTTATCTAGAGATGACTAACTTCACTCTATTTCTCTGTTGACTCAAATAGCATCTAAGCAAGAAAAAAACCAAGGATGTGCTCCATTTGGGTGATAGTAGTGATGCTCTGAACACAATAGATTTGACTATGACATTTTTATTAGTTTTTTTTTTCTGAAATCATATGGATAATGAACTTCACCCTTTGCTTTTGTTTTATAGGTTGTTTGAAGATTGGTGGATACAAGAATGCCTCTGAAGGTGAGATTGCAGTTTTTCCTTCTCAGAACTTTGGATATAATCTTAGACATTATGTATTTATATAAAATTAGAATAGCAGCTATGTGGTGTAGTGAATAGTGTCAGGCAGACTCATCTCCATTAACTCAAATCTGGCTTCAAATTATCTTTGTGACTGACCAATTTCTTTAACCATATTTGTCATCTTCAACTGTAAAATGAACTGGAGAAGGAAATGACAAACTGCTCCATATCTTTGCCAAGAAATCACAAAATAGGGTCATGAAGAAACACATATGACTGAAAAATGATAGAAAATAACAACAACAAAAGAACAGCAGTGTTGAAAGGGACACTGGAAATCATGAAGCCTAAGGCTTATTGTATAGAAAAAGAAACAGAATCCCAGAGGTCATTTGGGGTTATAAAGCAAAATAATAAAGTTAAAAGCAAGTGTAGAATGGAGTTTAGGACTAGAGCCTTGGTCATTCTTTATTTATTTAGGATGAGATAATACAATGTTTTTGTTTTTTTTTTCCCCAATGCATTGTGCTATATCACTACTTCAGATAGAATCCTTCCTAAGTATAATAAGTGCTTTTGAGGCTCATAAAACTCTTTCTATGATAATTATTTCACAAATCTGTGATCCATGGAATTGGTAGGCCTCAAATGTCACAAGAAGAAAGATCTTCAAAGGTCAGAGGTGATCCTGTGCTGAATCCCACTTCTGTTTTCCACTTGTGCTCTGTGGTTGTTTAGTCTGAAAGAGGGGGAGGTGATGTTGAGAGCATTTCCTGGGGGATTTTTGACATTACAGAAAGCATTCTGAAAAAATGGATGTTCCATCTTTTTTATCTTGTCTGTAGGAAAAGAAAATAAGAGAACTCTCAAATGGGATTAAAAGGCTGTAATTTGTAAAAACAAGGGAATGGGAACTATTCACTTCTTCATTTAATTTGCAATACATTTTCTAACAGTTTTTAAATGTTTGGTAGAGGCTGCGTTGGAATTTTCCCTTAAGATTCTTAACATAGAAGGTCTGTCTGCTTAGGTGATAATATAACATTCATAGGTCAAGATACAAAAGCCTTCCTAAAGATAGTCAGAGGGATATTTTTCTTTATATTGTAGGACAAGTGAGGGCACTAACATCAAAGAGAAAAAAGCTCCCCTTACTCAAGATGAATTATAATTTATAGCATGCAAGTGGGAAAAACACCTGTTAGTTTTATTCATTATGCTACAACTTACCTTCATGAGGCAGGCTGGTAAATTAGAATGATTTAGATTTTCCATTTGGAGAATTTAAGCTGCTGGCCAGAAAAGACTTTTAAACATGCCCTGGTGTGAACTGATATAATTGACTCTTAATTACAGTGGGAAATTGAGGGATAAGCCCAATGAATAACAAAGGTAAATTCATCTTCAGGTAATAGGTAATGAAAGATATTATTTTAGGTGGGACTGTCAATTCTCTTCTCAATTATACTTTTTACCTGAAGTGCTAATAAGGACTAAATGAGTTTTAGTTCCTAAGAATGTTTATTCTTTGGTACAGGTACAAATGAACAACAGAACAGAAAAAGCCTAAAAGGTAAGAAAAATAATTTGTTTAAATAAATCACAAATAATACAACCAATTCAAAATATGATGATAACAATAATGGCATCTAAAATTTATTTATCATTTGAAGGCTTTAAGAACTTCCCAAATTTGATCCCTATTTTAACACTGTCTTAACATGCTTTTATCTTCCCAAGTTTATGATTAAAAAACTGAAGCTGAGAGAGATTGTCACTTTTCCATGGTCATAAAGCTAATAAATGCTAAATATAACATTCTACTATCACTAGCTACTGATTACATGAATCATATTTTTTTGTTGTTGTTGTTACAAGGGGCATTGAAAATCAGTTCAAATTCCTGACCAATGTAAAATTTTTTCTGTGACATAGAACTATAGAATTTATCATATTGAATAGATGATTGGCTAGCCTCTTTTTTACATTTTCAGTGATGGCTAGATTATTATTTTGGGAAGCCAAATCTATTGTGTATCAGCTCTACTAGAAAATTAGAAATAGATGGTGACTCTGTGTAGTGTAAGTATATTTTGTTGGGAATTTTAAAATAAATGTCTAATTACAATTAAATAATATTATTCAAAGTAATTCTTATAATTTCCCTTTTGTCTTTATATTATTTCTGAGTTTAACCTACTTTGCCTACCCAACGAATAGTCTTTACACCAAAGAGGAGAAAAAAACCCTTTCCAGTAAAGTCAAAATATGTCTGACAGACTACACAATTTTCCATGTGAATAAGACTTTTCTCCAATGAACGAAGGTTCATATATCATATCATTTTCCATGTGTGTTACAGTAATTGTTATTCTAGCAAATATACTTTTATTTCCCCCTCAATTTATAGTCATTCCTTATATGTTTCCTAGTTCTGGTTACTTCACTTTTCACCAATTTGTCTATATCTTCCCATGCCTTTTTGTATTCTTCCTTTTCAAGTGAGATGTTGAATTTCTTTATTCCAATTACAATTTTCACTGGAAAAAATCAGGCCTTCAGAACAAGTTTCTAATCTACTCTTAAGAGTTTTATGAATAATCCTGAAGAGTTGAGGGTAGACCTCTAATGGCATGTTTTGTCTCAAAGATTATTAGTTGAGAATCAATATATGTAGCTAGCTTTCAGTATTTTCACATTAAGTCTACAAATATTTATTAACTTCTATGTATAAGGTGGTATGTAATTCAAAGTAAAATATGAAAAATAGCAAGCCTAACATGGGAGAAAAGGCATGTTCAAAAAAGACAAAGACTAGAATAGAGTAATGGCAAAAAAGGCCTAGACAAAAGTTGTAAACATTTTAACATAGAAACTACTTTTCAGCTTATAAGAGGAAGGGGTAGGGAATTACAAAAATACTTCCTAGAAGAACTATCAGCAGAGACAGATTTTGAAGGAAGAGGGGTATTTCAAAAGTCAGAAATGGGAATGCTGTCATAAAGGTCAGAAATGCTAATTTGAAATGAGAGGAGTTAGCAGGATAAAGAGTTTGGAATGTAGAGTATGTAAAAAGTAAAAAGAAGGTTAAAACATTATCAATGTATGGTGTGGACCATAAAGCGCAACTAAGAAGTTTTAATTTTATTCTACATGTAATAGAGGATAATAATTTCCTATTAAAATTAGTCTTCCAAGCAGAAAAAATTTCATGGTCAGTTGTGGCAGTGGTAAGAAGGATAAACTGTTATGGGAGGACAGGGGAATCAAGGACAGTGGTATGTTTAGCAGTATTCTTTCATGCTAGCATAGGTGAATTGTGTTCAAATTAAACTCCAATGGGGATTTTGAGTTCAGAAAAGGAAAGGAGAGATCCTATAAAGGTAAAATCAGAAGGATTGACAACTGATTTTTTTAGGGGGGAAATGAAGGAAAATTAAGAAGATAAGATTACTTAGAAGTGACCCAGTGACTGGAAGAGTATAATAGTAACCTAAGTAGAAATACGGAATTTGAAAGGAAAGGCAAGTTTGAAGAGGGATGTAGTAATTCAGCCTTACTGTTGGGTTTCAGATGTCACTAGAACATCAGTTTAAATATTTGTCAATTAAAGTGCAAAACTAAATTTTAGTGGACATTTTGGAACATAAAATATTGAAATAAGAATCATTTAATGTGAAATTCATTGATATATTTTTGATATAAATTTGGTTTTAGAATGAGAATGATCTGGATTCAAATGCCATTTCTGGCTTATATTGCCCATGTCATCTAACTTCTCAATGATCCCAGGTTAACTCTCTAAAATTCTGATTGACAAAGAAGGTGCCTGACTTCATTAGTAGAAGAAGTTTCCTTGTCTGGGCTTCCTTATACAGATGAAATTGCAGATACTTCTCCTCTACCTATACCCCTATTCTGATGTGAAATAGCTCAAGCCATGGGAATGAGCTTGCCAACATAGTGAGCATAGAGAGGGAGCATATCTAGATTTGAGGGTGGCATGTTGGAAGGTAAGGGAGAGGAATAGGTGAAAGTGATTGAGCTGGCACGAATAGACAGGTAAGAGCAAAACAAGGAGAGAACAGTGTTATAAGAAACAAAGGAAAAAGTGAATATTCACCTTTACAAAACATTCAAAAAATGTTGGAAGGCTAAGAGCAGACTTGACAATTGTTTCAGGCACTGAAACTCAATTTCAAGGGATGGTAAGAGTGAAGTTATGAATGTAATGATTGATGAAATGGAATCAGTAAATGTAAACGACTCTTTATATAAAAATTGAAATGAGGAGAGGGAGAAAGATGGAAGAGGAGTTGTAGGATAAAAGGTTAATATAACAGGAGAATTAGTGCAGCATCAGAGATAGAGCCCTTAAATTGTAGTCAGGAAAACATGGCTTCTAATTTGTCCCAGACACATACTATTATGCTGTTATTGGCACACAAATGCACAATAACAGGCATGAATAATAGAATTATAGAATTTCAGAGTGAGAAGACATCTCAGTGGCCATCAGGAAGAACCCATCCATTTATTTATTCAGACATTTTTAAGGTGTGTGATTGAATTTAAAGTTCAAGTAGCTTCAATAATTTTACCTTGTTATCTTTTTAGTCTGGATACAATTTTTGGAAATAGCCAGAAGATATTCATCTAATGAATAAAGTGAATGATTAAAAATTGGTAAAAAATTTTGTGAGAAAAATAGGGCACAATTGTAAAAAATAACTAATTGATTTACTTGTATATTGTCTACTCTGATTCTGAAAAAGAACCTCCAAAACCATCTTTGTAATAATTATCTATCTTTCCTAAATGAGAATTTTTAAGGGAAAGTTATTTATTCACTTGCATGAATTCTGGGTTACTTATTTAGAGTAGGTAAGAGAGTTTTTACTTTCATATTTCATAAAAATAAATTATGATTTACCAACCATAATATTAGCTTAACTTTAAATAGCATCTCTGACTTTAGAGTGAACTTCCCTCATAATATACCATGAGCTGGGCTCTCACCCTCACCTACATTTAAGAGAAAATAAATCAAAGCTAAGAGGTTAGAAGATTTATCTAGGTTTTCATAGCTGGCAATTGTTAGGGTGATACTGTTTTTCTGACACCAAATCAAGAACTTTCCCCTCTCATGCACTCACTTTGTCTTTGTCTTCATGTCTGTATGGATTCTTCCCATGGGTTTAACTCTTATTTTTCAGTAGGTCTTCAGTTTTTAAGTAGCAACTACTTGTCTTCCCATAGTGTCTAATGTTGTGTTCTATGAAGAGCCTGACTAATATCAGACCACCAAGGAAAAGGGGGAATTTACAGATAATACATTAGAAATGGTTCAAAGCTGAGAAGTTGATCTATTTATTACATTATCTCTTGTTGACAATTTACTCCTCCTGATGATCTGAAAATAAAATATTGACTGCAAGTAGTAAAGTCTTTGCAAGAAAAGCAAAAATAAAAATAAAAAATTGACAAAATTCTGATACATAGAGGACTAGAACCACAAGTAAAAAAAGAACTTCGGCATATGAATCAAATTTGACAAGACAACATTTATTATATCCTGTGCAGGTTGTCTCTCACCATGTAGTGTTTAATACCATATATGCAACTTATTTAAAGAAGAATAGAGTTTAACACTTCCATAATTGATGGATGAGTCATTGTGTGTATTCATGTTTCTAACAATTTCTCTCTTTTCAGTAGTTAAAAACAGTTTAAAAAAAACACAAGTCTTTTCTTAGTGCTTATTGCAAAAAGAGAAGAAAATGAGAAACTAAAACAAAGCTTCAGAAAGCAATGAATGTGTATCCTCAAGAAGTAATAAATAAGTATGTGTGGAAGATGTGTTTTTGCTAGTTGCTACAGTTCTTTTTTCATTGTTTCAATAAAAAGGAGGGACTCTGAAAAATTCACTTGACATTTCATAGCAAGATTGTCATTGGAATGGAATGGAGTCAGTATTTCAGAAAAAAAAGGACATCCTTCACTAGCGCATAGGCTTTAGCCTTCCTATTTTTGTGTATCAGTGTGGTCATGGAATGAAAACAATACAAAACAAAACTTGCTTCCATTTTGCCTCTTCCCAGAACAAAGAAAAAGACACACAGATTTTTTCAGTCTTAAAGTTGTCTCTGTAGTAGCTCAGTAAAGCTTTCTTATTCCTTCCTCTTGTCTAATGCTCCCTAACCCCCATTCCAATCTATTTGTTCTTGTGAGAACTTTTTGATCAATAACTTCAATAATAGGTTGTTCCACACTTGTGGTAAAAGAGACAGGAAACCAGAGTGCGATTCAGCCCTTCCTATAAAATTTATCCACAATTTACATAATTGGGCATCCCTAATGTGTGGGAGAGTATTAAATGGTGAACTTCATGTTTGGAAACCTCCATAACATAAATCTCAAAACAATACATCATTTTTATTTAAATAAGTCATATTTAATGATACAAATGCTTACTGAAAGTTTTTTAAGTTCTATATAATGTAGTATTCTGTTCTCTAAATTGTAATCATTCTCTGGGAGCAGATCTCTTGGGGAGCTTTGGTGACAGCCTTAGTTTCAGTTCAGTTTCAATAATCATCTCAAATGCAGCCAGGAGTTAAAGTCCAAATCCTTTATTGTCTCTTCCAAACTCTTATCTCCTTCACTTGGGACTTGGCTAGTTTTCTGGGTGCCTTCCTCTCTCCTTGGTTTCCTAGAGCTCTTGCTGCTAGTCCTTTGTCTTTGCCAGCTTCAACCTCTCTTCTTCCCACTGTCTCCAGCAAGCACAAAGGTGGAAGTGGGAATGACTCTTGACTCCTCCCAGAGAGTGGGTTTGTGGGAGCTCCTTAAAAGTATGCTCTCTTGTATGGGATTGCCTGTCATGGGGGGGGGGAGGAGGGAGGGAGTGAAGAGAGGGGGGGATAATTTGGAAAAATGAATACAAGGGATAATATTATAAAAAATTACTCATGCATATATACTATGGAAAAATTCTAAAAAAAAAAAACAAAGCAAGAGAAGCATAAAAATGCAAAAAAAAAAAAAAAGTATGCTCTCTTAAAGGAGTCAATCTTGTGGAATTCTAGTAAGTACATTACTAAACTAGAGAACTGTTAAGTACCATGCTAAATTAGATAATTATTGTCTCCATTCCATTCCAGTGACTTAGCACCTTGTAAGAATTCTAACTGGACTCACATATTGATAATAATAAAAAAAACTGAGACTGAAGATTACTAAAATTTTATCTCTTGGAAGTGAAGCAATGAAATTACTAAATTTACTCAGATGGATTTTTCCTGTATATGTTAAAGAGGGTTGTGCACAAAGATAATTTCACATTCCAGAGTCTTATTTTAAGCTAAATTTATTCCCTGTTCCTCAAGAAGAAATTATAAACATAAATAGAATAATTAGAATAAGAAATAATTCTGCAGAATATTATAGTACATTCTAAAAATGATTAAAGATCTATTGAGAGATCAGGATTACTGTGGAAGGGAATTTCACATGGATAGTCATTTGCTTTAGATTTCTGATAATTTGCTCATATCTTTGTTTATTTGTGTGAATAAATATTTACATTTATTTATATAAACAAAATATTTTTAGGAGTAAGTTTTCTTGATCTCCTTAGTTAATCCATATACAGGGAATAGATGATGTTTGTTCTCAGTTTTTGTAGAGGGTCAATGGAATCATATTATGATGTTTTAACTCCTGTGTGAATTAGATTTAAGTAACTCAGAATTGAAGAAAATTGCCAACCTCACTCATTCTTCCTGAATGATCAGAACTCAATAACAATAAAAAACTCAAGATGACTGGTGATGGTTCAGGATACAGAGGATGACCTTAATGACTTTAATTTCTGGCCAAGTTCTAAGTGCCCCACAGTGCTTCCTTCAACAATCTTCATGATCATTATAACAAATTATCCTTATCCACTCATTCTATGAGGACATTTCTTCTCAAGCCTGAAGTGAATATCCATTATCTTACTTGCAGGTTTGTGGCCTGTTGATTACCTTCAATCTAGTTTAGACCATCTGCAAGACAGTTTATTGGGATGTGGACACTGCCTGTGCTTCTTAGAACTACAGGTGAGAATTGGGTGAATCAGGAAGACACCAAAAGCAGATGAATTATCCTTGAACAAGCCTAAAGATGCTAGTACTGAAGATTTCACACACCCCATATCTTGGGATATGTAAGAAATTTATCAAACAACTTAGATGTATAAAAGATTTATATAGCAATGGAAGCAAGGCCCTTTAACCAAAGACTAATACAAAATCTTCTGTGGCTTATTAGAATAATATCAGGAAAAAAATCTCTGAATGAAACGAATTTGGTGAGGAAAGCTAAGAGCAATACAAAATATGCTTTTAAAAATAGAAAAAGGAGGGAAGAGATCACAAATGTGATTGGAGTAAAACTCGGAAAGAAAATAACAATCTAGGATGACAGAAGGTTGAACATTTATATTTTGTTTGTTTGTTTTTTTTTTTTTTTGTACCAAGTAGAATGATTTGTGAATTGGAAAGCACACAACAAAAATAAATAGGGTATATGCCTCAAATAAGAAGCTCACTAGCTTCATTTGATAATTATATCCATGCCATAAAGACCAGATTAAAGATTAACTGAAAAGACACAGGTAAACATAATTGCTGAGCCATTGTCTCAACTGTTGAAAAATTGTGGAGAATGAGAAACATACTCCAAAATTGGAGAAAACTGTTTTCTTGCTCTATTATGGATAGCATAGTGGAATTAGTAAAATTTGCTTTTACAGTTTATTCTGTTGTAATGTTTTTATTTTGAGATTGGATCTCCCTATATCACCTAGGCTAATCATGTCGCCCCTCATCTATTACTTATTTGCCTAAAAGTCTTTTTTTGGCAATTTCACACCAGGGTCGTTTCACCATGTCTAAGAAATGTGGTGGATGCTCACTCTTAGGAGATTGCCATATTGGTGCCAGATTTAGTACAGATGTCAGATTAATTGAGCATATTATAATTTAGAATTCTCTATCTTAGGTGATTCACCAGCCTCACTCTCCCTAACAGCAGGTCTCATAGGCACATGATGCCATGTCTGGTCCATGTTTGAGCACCTTGAAGTTTGTTTGGGTTATCATTTTGAATACCAGTGCTCATTAACTGATTTAATGCTATAGGCTATAAACATAGCTAATATGTACATATTACCTTATTGTTTACAAAGCACCATATAAATTATTTATATGTAGGTATTATTATATACTCTATTACAAATACATATATATTTCCCTGTACTCCCTCATTTGAAATTTTCTTTTTTTCTTTTCATTTTTCTCCTAAAAATGGAGGCTAATGAAGAGATTAATTGAGGAATTCTGTTTGCTAAAGTTTGCTTGTTGGAGGTTTTCCTGTTTTTATTTCCTATCCTTCCATAATGATATCTAAGTTATCCTATATGCAGAAACATCCTTTGTTAACACTTATTATCTAAGCTGACTGTGTTTCAGCACATCTTGTGAAATGAGCTAAATCTTTCTCATCCTCCCAAGTTCTAAAACATTGGATGCTGTTGCTAAAGAAACTTGACATTTGGGCAGTGTTGAAGTTGAAGTCAATTATGGAGAATACAATTTCAGAATTATAGGAATAGTCTAGGCAGCTGGTGTGGAGGAGGAATATGATTTATTGTTTTTTTTTTAAAAAGGTATTCTTCCAGTTCTCCTAATCAGCACGATGCTTACTATCTTGGTAGATGTTAACTGAAAGCAGAGATTTCCCCCTTAGCAAGAGTGATTCTGAGTTGAAAGTAAAAGACTAAGAAATGATGATTCTTCAGTTTTTATACTATTATGTATGGGTGCTGGCTTTAAATTCAGGACATTGGTTAGAATTCTGCCTCTTCAAAATAACTGTATGGACATATATTATATTTAACTTATACTTTAACATATTTAACATGTATTGGTCAACGTGCCATCTGGGGGAGGAAGGGAAGGGAAAAGGAAGGGAAAAATTGGAACAAAAGGTTATGCAATTGTCAATGTTGAAAAATTACCCATGCATATATCTTGTAAATAAAAAGCTATAATAAAAAAAATCTGCCTCTTCCAATTTTCACCTGTGTGGCTATCAATAAGATAGTAATCTTACTAGATTTCAGATTTTCCACATGCAAAATAAGATAGTTGGATGAGATGTTCTCACAGTCTTTTCTGGCTCTATTTCTTTGATATTTACTAGTTTTAATTTAGTAAAAAAAATTTTTTTCTATTTAGGAAATTTTGTTCTATTATAAATACAGATCAATGCATAGTAAGATTTTTTTCCCCTTTTTCAGGGTTACTAGATTGCCTAATTATGCTGAAGCCATAATATACTCAAATTTCAGACTTGAAAATGACAACTCACTGATATGGTCCTTGAGGTACAAGATAGGTTGCTATGTGCCTAGATATGTTCGATGTTATTGGAATCAGGAGTAAAAAGTATTTTATAGTGAAATATGCATTAATATAACATTAGCTAATCTACTGATGTTTTTTTATTCTTGTGTTTGAGATTGACTTGTACTTGAATTGGATTTAAATGAAGCAAAGTTGTGCAAATTGCCTCTCTCAGTGGCTGGGGCAAGTGGATAAAATGCTAGTTGTAGAATCAGGAAGACTCATATTCCTGGGCTCAGCCACTTACTAACTGTGTGACAATGGCAATTCATTTAACCTTATTTGCCTCAGTTTCATCATCTGTAAAAAGAACTTAAGAAAGAAAATTCCAAAGTACTCCAGTAACTCTGCAAAGAAAACCCTAAATAGGGCCACAAAAAGTCAAACACAACTGAAAATAATAGAACAACACCAATTTACATGAACATGAATGAGTTTATATATACATTTATGGATATCTGTATTATGTATGTATGTATTATGCATGTATCAGGTTGGTGGTCAGGCAGAAACACTTTAATACAGAAAGTTGCATAGATGATAAATGTAGTCATAGGGAAGTAGATTGATACAAGTTATTCAGGAATTATAGAAGAGTTTATGTAATCATGGTTCAGGTTTTTGAACTTTTGTGTGATGTATATACATATATATATATATGTGAATATATATATGCATATATATATTCATGATACAGATAAGGAAAAAAGCTATGGAAAAGAAAGTAAAGTGACTTATGATTAGATATTTCTTGACATAGTGGTCTGGTTGAGGAAGCAATTTAATTAGATGAGCAGAGTCCATATGTGAGCTGAAATTTCTCAAGATTATTGTTTCTGATATGGGTAGTAGTAGTTATGTAAGAAAGAATCATGAATGAATAGTATAGGAGGGAAGAGGAACTAATGATAAATGCTTATTAGTATCTCAGAAGAGCAGAGGAATAGGATATATGACAATAACCATAAAAAATTTTACCCTAAAGGGGATAGGAACTGAAATCATTCTGAGTATAAAGTCTGTCCCCTTCCTGATTTAACTAAAACTATGTAGATAGACTTAATAAACTGTTCTAATAGAATATACTTTTCTTTATGTTATTTAGACTTCAGAAATCATCAGGGCATAAAACTGGATTGCAAGTGTTTTTAATTCTTTGAATGATTGGACCCCAAAAATAGTCATGAATGAGCTATTCTCAGCTGATAAAGATGTTTCCAGTATTAAGTACACCCAAGCATCTGACTTTGTGGGCTTTGCAGTATTCACATGAATCACAATTTCTAATATGAAGACAGAACTGGGATGTATATAAAATGTATAGGTGACATGATTTTAGGAAAGCCAGCAGACATTTTATGTTAAAGAAACAGGACTGAAAAACAACATTGACAGAGAGAACAATGAACTTTATTTTATAAGATGAAATATAATATGGATGAATGTAAAATTCTTTTATCCAAAAATTGAACATCATAAATGCAACAGATGGTGAGGAAGTTTTATTTGGGATTTATTTGAGAAAATATGAAGGTGATAGTAGACTTTAACTAAAGTCAAATGAGATATCACTGAGGTAGTCTTAAGATAAAATACTATAAACTTTGGCTAAATTAAGAAACAAGAGAAGAAACAAGCATTTATTAAATATTTTATCTGAAGTAGTAATTCTCAAATATAATCTCATTTGATTCTCACAAGGGCCATTATAATCTCCCTTTACAGTTGAAGAGAGTGAAACAGACAGAATTTGACTTTCTCAGGGTGAAAGAACTAATGTTTGAGATCTGATTAACTCCTCCTGATTTAAAGCCCCACATTCTATGCACTTAGTCACAAGTTGGGGATGAACAAAATGGAGGACTGATAGGTAAGTTAGTAGTCTGAAGTAAAATAGAATATACAGGAAGGGCAGAATAAATAGAAAAACAAACAAACAAAAGAATATATAATGGTGGGAAACAGATATTTTGAAATAATTGTTCATGTGAGTTTATCTATTGGTTAATTTGGTTAAAAAAGAAAGAAAAAATTACAAATATAAATGAAAAGTGAGAAGACACCTCCAATGAAGATTAATTGAAAGCAATTATTGAAGGCTATTTTAATTATATGTCAAGAAAACAGGCATTCTAAGTAAAATGGATGATTATAAAAAATATAAACTCCTCAAATTATCAGAAGAGGAAAAAAATTCTTTGATAATCCTATATTAGAAAAATAAATTGAATAAATTCCATAAAACAAAATCCCTAGGACCAGATGGATTTACAAGTGGCTTTTCCTTAACAGATGAGGATCAATTAATTCCAATACTATTAAGTACTGTTTGAAAAATTAGTTAAGAAAGTGTCTTATTAAATTCTTTTGATGGCACACATATGACTGATTTCTGAATCAGGAAGAGCAGAACTAGAGATAAAAATTATAGGAGAAATTCCTTGATGAATATTAATTCATGTTTTAAAAAATACTATAATAAAAATAGTAGGAATGCAGACTGATTTAATAGTAGTAAAATTATTAGCATTATTGACTGTCAATAAGAAAAAATCTTATAATAATAAATGTAGAAATTTCTTATGGCAAAAATATTAACCATTGCTATAGAACTTTTCTTAAAATGAAAAATAATATCTTCCTAAAATTAAGAGCAAGCATTATTAGTAACAGGAATAAATTTGAACCCTTCCCAGCAAGAATGCTCACAATCAACTCTGTTATTTAATATTGTATTAGAAATTTTAGCTAGGGGCAGCTAGGTGGGGTAGTGGATAGAGCACAGGCCCTGAAGTCAGGAAGACACTTAAAACTTCCTAGATGTGTGACCCTGGGCAAGCCACTCAAGCTCAATTACCTCAGGGGAAAAAAGGAAAGCAATATTACCTAGAGCAATACAGGAAGAAAAAAAAAAGAAAATTAGAACAGGCAATGAAAAAGGAAACACTTTGCAGATGGTATGATGGTATACTTAAATAATCTTAAAAAATACTTCTTGAAATTATTAACAATATTCACAACAGCACTTCTATATATTATCAACACAGTCCAGTAGCAAGAAATAGAGAAATTCCATTTAAAATAACTGTGAACAATATAAAATACTTGCTAATCTACCTGCCAAGACAAATCCAGGAATTATATGAATAAATAAAAGCTTTCACATAAATAAAGTCAGATCTAAATGAAAATTTAGACATTTTAATGCATTGTTGGTGAAGTAGTGAACTGATTCCACTGTTCTAAAGAGCAATTTATAACTCTGCCTAAAGCTTATAAATCTGTGCATATCTTTTGATTCAGCAATAACCCCAAGGCATTTTTTAAAGGGAAGAATATTTCCATAGGGGGAAACCCATCTGTTTTTGGTAACTTAAAACTGGAAATTAAAAAAAAAATGTCTATTAACTGTAGAATTGTTAAACAAGTCAAGGTCTATGATTGGAAACAAATATAATTTTGTCGTAAGGAATGAAATCAGGATGATTTCAGAAAAAAAAAAAAAAACTTGGAACTGGTACATAGTGACATGAAGAGAATCAGAAGAACACACTGTAACAACATTATTTGATAAAGAATTGTGAATAGCCTAGCTATTCCCAGCAATGCAATCATATATAAAAATCTTAAAGGAATAATGATTACACATTTTATCATCCTCCAGAGAAAGAACTAATGTTGTTTGAATAGAAATTTAAGCTTGTTTAATTTTCTTTCTTTCTTTTTTCTTTTATTTAAGTCTTTTTCTGCCAAATGACTAATATGGAAATATTTTACATACCTTATTGCTTAACATTTCAAGGAGGGAATTAGAACTCAAAACACTAAATAAAAATCTCAAAAGAGGAAAAATAAATAGAAATTCTAGCTATGGCAATAAGAAAAGAAAAACAAATTAGAACATAAAAATAGACTAGCAAATTTGTCTTTCTTTCAGGATAATATGGTAGTATACTTAGAAAACGGTGGAGAATCAACTAAAATGCTGTATGAAACAACTGACAACTTTCACAAAGTTTTGGGATATTACAAACCCACATAAATGATTGCCATGTATATATCCTACCAACAAAAGCCAGCAACAAAAGATAACTATAGATATTGTAAAATCTTTGGGTGTCTAAGGAGAGAAACCTATGAATTATTTGATCACAAAACAATTCTTAAATACTATCTCTCACTTATCAAGTTAGATAACATGATCATAAAGGAAATTTACAAATGTTGGAGTGAATATAGAAAATAGAAATATAGAAAAATAAAAAAAAATGTAAAAAAATATGTTGTTGGTGGAGGTGTGGATTTGTCTAATCGTTCTGAAGTAAGGAACTATAACTACAGGGCTGTGAAAGAGTATATTCTTTAACCCAGTAATACCACCAGGAACTCTGTATCTATGAGAAATAAAATAATTTTTTTTTGTGTGTGAAAATATTTATAGCAGCTTTTATTATTTTTTTTTTTTTGTGGTGGAAGAGAATCTGAAATGCCATTCAAATTTCGAATAGCTGAACAAATTGTGGCATATTATTGTAATGGAATACTGTTGTGCTAGAATAAATAATGAAGGGTGTGGTTTCATAGAAACCTGGGAAGACATGAATTGATTCAAAGTATGTGAGCAGAACCAGGAGAATATTTGCTCAGCATTAGCAATATTATAAGGATGATCATCTGTGAAAGATTTAGGTAGTCTAATCAAGACAATGGTCCAAGACAATTCTAGGGTATCCATAACGAAAAATGCTATCCACCTTCAGAGAGAGAACTGATGAATGTGAATGCAGATTAAAGAAAACTTTTTTTTAAACTATTTTTTTGTGGAGTTATTTTGTGTTTTACAACTTAACTAATATGGAAACATTTTTGTATGACTTCACATTTTCAACTTAAATATTGGGGAGGTGGGGAAAGAAAAGAGAATTTGGACATCAGAATTTTTAAAAATTAAAGATTTTCTTTACCTGTAATTACCTGTAATGAAAAATATTTAATGAAATAAAAAAATTAAAAATATATACTTAAATAAGAGACATACTCAGGATCTCTTTATATTTCCATGGTTCTAGTGTACCTTTCTAGATTATATCATCTCACTTCTCTTTTCAAACACCCTCCATTCAGTCACATTTGCCTATTCTGCTTCTCTTTGTCTACCTTCCATTTCTATGCTTTTGAGAAGGCTGAACTTAGTGTATGGAATACATTCTTATCCATCTTCTGCCTAATTGAATCTCTGTCTTCCTATAAATATCTACTAGAGCTACCTAAGCACTGAAATTTGTTTCCATTTCTCTCTTGCCATGGCCCCCCAAACAACTTGTGTTTTTTGATTTACATATTTGCAGTCACACATTTTATATATATATATATATATACATATATAAGCATAGATGCATACATACACTTATGTACACTAACATAGACATGCACATGCACACATTATTTTCCTACAATGGAATGTAAGTTCCATGAGGTTAGAAAATGTTTCATTTTTGCCTTTGTATCTACAATGCTTAGGTAATCAGCGAAACAGTAATTATTTACTTAGAACAGTGCCTTGAATATGGCAAGCACTTATTTGTTGAATGAATAAATGGATGGCCATCTATGAAAAGATTAATAAGAACTCAGTGTTGGAAAAATACAAAAGATCAGGGCAGATATTTTTTGTGCATTATCTATTTTCTGAAAAATTTAACTCAATTAGAATTTTTAATGAGTGACATATTAACTTAAAATGTAAATTGATAAAACATCAAAGAGTTTTAGTGACTTTACAAATATTTAAAAAATAACAGAAATTGGGCATAGAATCAGAGAATTAATGTGGTTCATAAAAAGCATTCTCCTTAGGGGTCGTACTAAGTAATGATTGTAATGTCAAAACAAAAGACATAAAAACCCCCAAAACATTAAATTCCCTTCCACTCCTGCCAAAGGAAACAGGTAGTGTTATTTTAAAATAATAAATAAATTAGGAGTCTGAAAATGTTGTATGTAATCTAATTTGATTTATCAGGAATCAGTCATTGATGTGCTTTTGAGCATAATTTTGGTTCATAAATCACCCTCTCCAAAGCAATGATAACCTTTTATTGCTGAAGTATTTTATAAGTTCCTTTTTAACATTAACCAGCTATTTGAAGGAAAGAACAATTAGTTGAAAGTAAAAGTAGCCACTGATAAATGGGATGTCTGTCTGATTGGTGGTACCTGTCTAGAACTAGAAGGTTCAAATTCATATTTTAATTCTCTACAATCTTCACTTTAGATGTCATTTATTTGGGTTGTTACCAGCTTATATATATAGTCAATTTGGGATGAATAGGCTTTTAGAATAAGTTCACACTCTCTAATGAAGTCACAAATATAATAACTTTGTTATATTTGTCAAGGAATATAATTAAATGTTTGAGGAGAAGCATACTCTTATGTGAAAAACTATAATATAGCTATTGATACCTTAAAGAGCAGTCACTTAACTTTACAAAACTAGTCTACAATTTTTGTTTTCAAAAATCCTGGCCATTGTCAAATAAATCTGAATTTGTGTTTCTTTCTTTTTGTTTATAAAGGCAAGTTGAGACTTACAGATAAAAATTGGGAAAGTGATCTCCAGAAATGATTTTCAATTTAATTTAATTAATGCAATTATTTTGAAATGGTTTAGATAAATAAATTCTAACAGATCAGATGATTCATTGTATGAATTTTGCTAACTACAGGTTCTATTTCAGGAAGATTTCAATGAGTTATTGTATAGGAGGAGAATTGAACTACATTATATCTAAAAATCCCTTATAGTTTTTAAGATCCTATACCCATTTCTCATTAGGAAGATGTATATTTTGTGTTTGTTATGTATATTTTATCCATTTTTCCTTATTTTAAAAAGAAAGGAAGCTGCTTTAAGGAAAGTTATGCCACTTTTAATTTCAGTCCTGGTAAGAATATTTAATATATAGTCTATAAATATGTAAATGTTTTTAGTAGAATATAAAATTTCACTAAAATATTAAAAGATAATTAGTTATATAATTGAAGAAAATAATTTATGTTTTAAACTATTTAAATTATCTTTCATTCTAGTAAATCAGATTTGGTTAATTTACTGATTCAACCATTATTTCCCCTTTTTTTAACTTTCTTAGATGAAACAACTTTCTTTTGACTATTCACTGCTAATTATATTCTCTCCAACCTACTCACAACATTAGATTATTTCTATTAGAAGGACTGTATAAATTATTAAATTAGTTTACTTTGAATATTTATCTATATAAAAGTTTATGTTTAAGCCTTTCATGTTTAGTGCTCACTGACTACATATGTTGTTTAGCTACCATTTATTTGGGTGGAACTCTCAAATACAATTTCCCTTACATCTTTGACTGAAGTTGGAGACTGCCAGAGGCCTAGAAAGTCTCAATGGAAAAGCCACGGGGAATTCTTCAATACTTATACAGATATTAACCGTTTCTTACTATCTTTATCTTTCTTATTTCTGTCACAAAGACAGCTATATTATAGTTGGAAATTTAAACGTTTATTTTGAAATCATTACTAAAAAGAGTAACTTTCTGTGATTAAGTAGAATTGGAGTTTCTTATGTCAATCTTTCAAATAGCATTCCAGACTTGACATGGTATACAATGGGTTCACAAGATTTATATTTCTCGTTTTTGAAATTGTCCAAAGTCCCTCTGCCATGTGATAGCAAATTTTTAATTTGATTTAGTGATTTTACTTTTTTTTAGTTAATTAATTAAATGAACTTTGTGGATTTTATAACTTCTTGTAGATTCAATCTGAAGATAGCTCATTGAGCTCTAGCATTCAGGAAAGTCAAACTTATTTATTTATTTATTTTATTAATAGTGTTTATTTACTTGATATATGCTTGGGTAATTTTACAACATTGACAATCGCCAAACTTTTTGTTCTAATTTTTCCCCTCCTTCCCCACCTCCAGATTGCAGGTTGACCAATATATGTTAAATATGTTAAAATATAAATTAAATACAATATATATATATATATATAAAATATATATAATATTTTGCTGTACAAAAAGAGTCCGACTTTGAAATAGTGTACAATTAGTCTGGGAAGGAAATCCAAAATGCAGGTGGACAAAATTAGAGGGATTGGGAATTCTATGTAGTGGTTCATAGTCATCTCCCAGAGTTCTTTTGTGGGTGTAGCTGGTTCAGTTCATTACTACTCTATTGGAACTGATTTGGTTCATCTCATTGTTGAAAAGGGCCACATCCATCAGAATTGATCATCATCTGGTCCTACTCATTTCATTCAGCATCAGTTCAAGTAAGTTTCTCCAAGCCTTTCTAAAATCATCCTGTTGGTCATTTCTTACAGAACAATAATATTCCATAATATTCATATACCACAATTTATTCAGCCATTCTCCAATTGATGGGCATCCATGTAGTTTCCATATTCTGGCCACCACAAAGAGGGCTGCCACAAACATTCTTGCACATACAGGTTCCTTTCCCTTCTTTAAGATATCGTTGGGATATAAGCCCAGTAGTAACACTGCTGGGTCAAAGGGTATGCACAGTTTGATAACTTTTTTGAGTATAGTTCCAAATTGTTTTCCAGAATGGCTGGATGTATTCACAATTCCACCAACAATGTATCAGTGTCCCTCTTTTCCCACATCCCCTCCAACACTGCACATTATCTTTGCCTGTCATTCTAGCCAATCTGACAGGTGTGTAGTGATATCTCAGAGTTGTCTTAATTTGCATTTCTTTGATTAATAATGACTTGGAGGATCTTTTCATATGACTAGAAATTGTTTCAGTTTCTTCATCTGAGAATTGTCTGTTCATATCCTTTGACCATTCATCAATTGGAGATTGGCTTGATTTCTTATAAATTAGAGTCAATTATCTATATATTTTGGAAATGAGGCCTTTATTTGAGCCTTTGACTGTAAAAATGTTTTCCCAGTTTATTGTTTCCCTTCTAATCTTATTTGCTTTAGTTTTGGTTGTACAAAAACTTTTCAATTTGATATAATCACAGTTTTCTACTTTGTGATTAATAATGATCTCTAGTTCTTCTTTGAACATAAATTCATTCCTCTTCCACAGGTCTGAGAGGTAAAGTATCCTATGTTCCTCTCATCTATTTATAATCTCATTCTTTATTCCTAGGTCATGAATCCATTTTGACCTGACATTGGTGTATGGTGTTAAGTGTGGGTCAATGCCTACAAACTTCTTTATTTAAGAAGACTATTGCTTATTTTCATTTGGCGACATAGTAGCCTTTAAATTCCAGACTTCATGCTTCTTTGCATAGCTTATAATGCCAGCTTTAGTAAAAACAAAAGGGGAAAAAAAGAACAATAAGAGGGAAAAAACCCTCTTAATTGTAAATATACAGAGAAAATAGCAAAAAGCTTTCTGAGGATAAGCCTTTGGGACACACTTGACTTTTTTTAAAATATGGATTAGAAATAAAATTCATGAATTTAATTTGAAAATGAACATACTTTTGTATGCCTTTTCAAAGGTGGGTTCAAATGGCATAGTGAAGCTAAGAAGTTGTTCAAACTCCCAGTTTTCTTCAAAATACACATGAATCCAAGTATCTAAAAGAATCTGATGGAATAAAACTACTCTCCAGTTCAAGATAAATTAGAAAAACTTCAAAAAAGTCAGTGTCATTGGAGTGAAGAGTGTTCTGCCCACTTCAGATAGAGTCTGAGAAAGACAGGAAGAGGGTCTTAATCACAGCAGATCAGCAATTGATACCCTCAGTCCTGGCTCAGTAGAGGAGCAGACTAGTGGGGCAGCTTCTAATCACTGCTCAGAGGACAAATTCTTAGAAACTTAGAAACTATACTATTTCCTGGAAATAGTAGGTAAACCCTGCAAACAGAAGGGTACTCAAATCCAAAGTTCAAAGCTGCACAGGAAGCTTGTGATAGTGTTTACTTTGCCACAGGAGCAGAGCTTGATGATAAAAGTAAAAATAAAGAAGATGCACTAAACGAAAAGTAAAGAAAAATGAGAAGAAATAGAAAAGAACCTTGACAATAGAAAATTATTACAGTGACAGGGAAGACCAAAACACCAACTCAGATGAGGACAAACTGTTCACAGAAGAAAACTCAGAGCTATATAAACTGGTCTCAAGCCTAAAGAAATTCTTGGAAATTCTCATAAAAAACTTTAAAAAGCAAATAAGAGAGGTAGAAAAATGAGAAAATAATTTATAGATATGCAGGAGATAGTTAACAGCTTGGAAAAGGAAGGTAATTCCTTTAAAAAAAAAACATAATAGCCCCCAAAAAAATCCAACTGAAGAAACAACATCTTCAAAAGTAGAATTAATCCAATGGAAAAAAAAAGATACAAAATGAAGAAAATCACAAATTAAAAACTAGAATGGGACAAATGGAAGTTAATGACTATGAAACATCAAGAATC
The DNA here is from genome assembly GCF_048593235.1 of Sminthopsis crassicaudata. Lineage (NCBI taxonomy): Eukaryota > Metazoa > Chordata > Mammalia > Dasyuromorphia > Dasyuridae > Sminthopsis > Sminthopsis crassicaudata. The sequence goes on along the minus strand of NC_133617.1, from coordinate 710,991,712 downwards.
ACTCAAAAAACTAATAAGAATGAAAAAATGGAAGAAAATTTAAAATACCTCATTGGAAACACAGCCAAGTTGGAAAATAGATCTGGAAGAGAAAATTAAAACAAAACAAAACAAAACAAAACAAAAACAAAACAAACAAAAACAAAAAACAAAACAAAACAAAAAAAAATACAAAAAAAAAAAAAAAAAACAAAAAAAAAACACAACATTGGTCTACCTGGACTATGACCAAAAAAAGAGCCTGGTTAGCATTGTTCAAGAGATTAACAAGGCACAGAGAGTAGACAGAAATTTGTCTGAACTCTTCCTAGTTTCCCTTAGATCAACACCAGACAAAGCTTTTGGATGGGTTGTGGAGTGACAGAACTCAAAAATATTTGGAATGTAACACTTTTACAGCAGAACATATTTTGGAAGAATTTCAGCAAAGGTCTGACTCAATTGGACAGTGAATGGTTGGTTGCACATCTGCAGGCACAGTGCAGTGAAATGCAGAGAGACCCAGCACAGAGATTTCCATGCACTGGGGGAATCTAGTGGGAGGCTCATAGCCAAAACAGTAGCATTTGCTATTCTGTCCTGGTTCAGTAGCCAGTGGATAAGTAGACTAGCTGTGGGACCTCCAAGTAACTACAGAAGATAAATAGTGAACCCCTGAACCCTAGCATAATGTGAACACTTTACACTGAGAATGGGAAGCTGCACAGCCTCAGGACAGCATGAGGAGAAAGCTTGGGGCAATCTCCCCATTGCCCTAAGAGCAGACATCAACCTTTAACAAATCAGCAAAAAAGCAAAAAGAGCTTTGATCATAGATAGCTTTTATGAAGACAGAAAAGACACTAAAGGACCATCTCTATATGATGCCTCAAAGAGATATGTTAGTCTCCATCTCTCAAGATTATCTTGGAAGAATTCAAAAATAAAATCTTTAAAAAGAGTTAGAAGAAAAATGGGAAAAGGAAATAAGGGCTATGAAAAATGAAACACAGAAATTGTATGAAGAAAAACACTCCCTAAGAATAGCTTCAGTGAAATGGAAAAAGAGAACAATTCCTTGAAAAACAGAATTTGTGAAAGTGAAAAAAAAAATCAATGGACATACCAAGCCATTTAAAAATTCAATTAGCCAAATGCAAAAGGACATAAAAAATCTAAATGAAGAAGTTATTAGAATCAAACAAATTGAAACAAATGATTCAATGAGACATCAAGACTCAAACAAAAGCAAAAAAGATTAAATAGAACATAATGTGCTTCATTGGAAAAAAAATAACTGAGCTGGAAAATAGATCAGGAAGGATAATCTAAAAATTATTGGACAACCTGCAAACCTTGATGAAAAATAACAATGACCTAGACATCTTTAAAGAAATCATCAAGGAAAACTGCCCTGATGTCCAAGAGAGCATCAAGAAAAATTGTCCTCATATTCCCCCATATCTCCTGATAAAACGAAGGGGGGAATATTCATTAAAAGAATTCACCAATCACCTTTGGAAAGACATCTTACAAGGAAAATCTCAAAGAAAATTGTTGAAAAACTCCAGAATCTTAAGGGGAAAAAAATCCTGTAAGCTTCCAGCCAAAATCAATATCAAGGAACAACAATCAGGATTAGCCAGAGCCTGGATCCTAGGATTAGGGGGCCTGGAATAACATATTTCAGAAAGCAAAGGACTGAGATTACAGCCAAAAATTAACTACACGGCTACATTGAGGATCAATTTTTATGGGAGGGAACATAATATAATTTCAATAATTTATGTTGAAAAAAACCACAACTAAACATTTAATGTTCAAACACAGACTCAAGAGAAGCATAAAAAGGTAAATGGGAAAATATATAGTATCTAAATGTTAAACTCTGTTGCTAGAGGGAAAAATCATATCTGTAATTTGTAATGTTCTCTTCTCTAAAAATATAATCATTCTCTTGGGAGCAGGTTTCTTGGGGAGCTTCTGGAGGCAGCCTTAGTTTCAGTTCAGTTCAATAATCCCAAATGTAGCCTAGAGTCCAAATCCTTTCCTATCTCTTTACAAATTTCTATCTCCTCTCTTGGCTAGTTTTCTGGAGGCCTTCTGGATCTTGGTTTCAGTGTTCTCCACAGGACAGCCTGCCACCACTTCTCTGTCTTCCCTTGTTTCTGCCCAACTTGTGAATCTCCTTGACTGAATCCTGACTCAGAATCTCCTGAAGTCAGCTTTGGCCCTGAGAGTTTCTTGCTTATATGCTACACACTGAACACACACCAATCATTACATCACTGGGAAACCATTATTTGTTGCAGGATTAAATCAATGCTAAATTAGATTTAACCATTGTTTCCTCAATTCCACTCAGTATTTTGTTTCAAGTTCTGGCCTATAACATCTCCTTGTAGGATCAGATCAATCATACTGAACCATGCTAAATTAGATAATTATTGTCTCTATCCATTCCAGTGACTTAGCACCTTGTAAGAATCCTAACAGCAATTCTTGAGAACTGTATCTGTTACTAGGGCAGATAGAGGGGAGCATCACATGGATGGAGGGTATGGTTATGAATAAATTCTGATACAGTGATATCACAGAAAATGATGTTAAGGGATGGAAAAAAGGACTGTACTGGGAGAAGATAAAAGGGGAGGCATAATGGGAAAAATTACATCACATGAAAAGTTAGAAAAGACCTATTACAATCTAAGGAAAGAAGGGAGAGAGAGAAGCATTAATTGAAGCTTGATCTCATCAGTTTTGGCTCAAAGAGGGCATAAATTAATCATATAATTGAGTGTAGAAATAAATCTAACCATTGAAGAAAATAAAACTATTTCTAGTCATATGAAAAAATGCTCTAAATCACTATTGAGTAGAGAAATGCAAATTAAGACAACTCTGAGGTACCACTATGCACCTCTAAAATTGGCTAAGATGACAGGAAAAGGCAATGATGAATGTTGGAGGGGATGTAAGAAAACCGGGACACTAATACAGTGTTCAAGTTGTGAATGGATCCAACCATTCTGGAGAGCAATTTGGAACTATGCCCAAAGGGATATCAAATTATAGAACCTTATCATCAGGTCAATACACTATGACAAAGTAAGATTAATATCAGGAATGTATGATTCATTCTTTGTCAGGAAAACTAATAGTGTAATAGATCATATCAATAACAAAACCAATAATAAAATTATATGATAATCTCAATAGATGCAGAAAAATATTGAAACATGAGAAAACATAGGGATAAAGGTAGCTATCTTAATATCATAAGCAATATCTAAAGTCAAAAGCAAACATTATTTTTAATGGAGAGAAGCTGGATCCACTCCCATTAAGATCAGGGGTGAAAGAAGGATGCTTATTATCACTACTATTATTCATCATCATACTAGAAATTGGCATTAGCAATAAGAAAAGGAAAATAAAAGAAATTAAAGGAACCCAGGAATTACATGTACAGAATTGAAAAACACTTCTCACACAAATAAAGTATGAACTAAACAATTGGAAAAATATGAATTGTTCATAGGTAGGCTGAGCTTATATTATAAAAATGACAGTTCTGTCTAAATTGGTCTACTTTCCAGTACCATACTGAACTGCCAAAATTATTTTTATAGAGCTAGAAAAATAATAGCAAAATCCATCTGGAAAAACAAAAAAAATTATCAACATAATTAATGAAAAAAAATTACAAAGGATGGCTTAGTAGTACCACACCTAAAACTATACTATAAAACTGTAGTCATCAAAATTATTTGGTAATGGCTAAGAAATAAAGTGGTAGATCAGTGGAATCAGTTGGATACACAAGACACAATAATCAAAACCTTAAATAATCTAATATTTGATAAACTCCCAAACTCCAACTTCTGGGATAATAACACATAATTTGATAACAGTTGGTAGGAAAATTGGAACATAATATGTCAGAAATTCTCCATAGACTTACATCTCACACTCCATACCAAAATCAGGTCAAAATGATTACACGATTTGGGCATAATGAGTGATACCATAAGCAAATTAGGAGAGCAGATAATTTACCTATTACATCTTTGGAGAAGGGAGGAATATATGACCAAAGAAAAATTATAGAATATTATGAAATGAAAATTGGACAACTTTGATCACTTTAAATTTTTTTAAAAAATCAACTAAAATTAAAGCTAAAACAAAATCAAAGCAAATAAGAATACAAGAGAAGTACAAATCTGCAGAATTTTTCTAACCAATGTTTCTAATAAAGGTCTATTTCTAAAATATATAAAGAATGGTGTCAAATTATAAGAATATGTCATTTGCTAATTGATAAATAGTCAAAGGATATAAACAATTTTCAAATATTCAAAGGATATAAGGCAATTTTCAGATGAAGAAATTAAAGACAACTATAGTCATATGAAAAATACTCTAAATAACGATTAATTAGAGAAATGCAAATTAAAACAACTCTGAGGTACCACCTAATATCTCTCAGATTGACAAAGATGACAGGAAAAGATAATGATATATGTTGGAAGGGGTATGGAAAAATTGGGAAACTAATGCATTGTTGGTGGAGCTATGAAATAATCCAACCATTCTGTAGAACAATTTGGAACTATGCCCAAAAGACTATAAAATTGTGCATACCCTTTAACCCAGCAGTGCCACTACTGGGTCTATATCCCCAGGAAATAATAAAGGAAGGAAAAGGACCCACATATGCAAAAATGTTTGTAGCAGCTCTTTTTGTAGTAGCAAACAATTGAAAAATTAGTAGATGTTCAACAATTGGGGAATGGCTGAGTAAGTTGTGGTATATGAAAGCAATGGAATATTATTTTTGTATAAAAATGATAAACAATATGATTTTAGAAAGTTCTTCAAGGACTCAAAGATGAAGACTTTGTTTACTTCTCCATTACGTGGTGTACAGAAGACTTAATTAAGTTTCACAGCCATTTGTTACATATATTCTCCAAGAAGAATACTTAGCAAGGTAAAAAAAAATTCATTGATTGAATGTTGAGACCAAATTATTATTTTATAAAACTTATAATAGAATATAATTTTTCTAATGAGAAATCCAAAGATTCTAAGTGAAAAAGTTAATGTCACATAGATGATCAATATAAAAATGCAACTTTCCATTGACTTTCTCTACTTCCAGTGAGAGTAGTTTTTATACCTTTCTACTCAAAAATTTATACATAAAATAGTCCCCGCCCTCATGAAAAGCACAACTATTTTACTAAGAATTTTTTCTTCATTTGAAAGTTAAGTTTTAGGGGGAAGATAGGTGGTGCAGTAGATAGAGCACCAGCCTTGAATTCAGGAGGACCCAAGTTCAAATTTGTTCTCAGACACTTAACACTTCCTAGTTGTGTGACCCTAGGCAAGTCACTTAACCCCAGCCTCAAAAAAAAAAAAAAAAAAAAAAAAAAAAGTTAAGTTTTTATATAGGATAATGGATAGAATGCATAGATGCATAGAACGCTAGAATTGAATTCAGGAAGATTCCAATTCAAAATCTGCCTCAAGTCCTTAGAAATTGTGTGATTAAGCAAGTAATTTTACTCTTCTCACTTTCTGTTTTCTAATTTATAAAAAAGGACATGATAATATTATTCATTTAATGAAGCTGTTGTGAAGTTGAAACGAGAGCAATGTAAAGTGCTCTACAAAGGTTATTGTTATTATTATTTTCAGTGGCTATTGTGAATATTTTGGAGGTAAACAAAATCTATTGTTTTTTGACCAATTAATTACATTGACTGGATCAGGACATCATGTCAATAGCTTTCACCAATTTTTTCTCCACTGAGAAACTTTAAATGTTAATTAACTAATATTTATTTTAAAATATTTGTTATTTTTCCTTTTGACCAAACCTCCAAATAGTTAAAAAGCCCTTTTTAGTACATGTTCATAGTCTAGAAAAATAAATTCTCAAATAAGTCACATTCAAAAATGTTTACCAAATTCTGCATTTCAAATTCATCTATTCTTTGACAATAGTTTGTGACATATTTATTTTTGGTCCTCTGAATTCCTATTCTATTGCTGCAATGATCAGTTTTAAAGGTTTTCAATGTTGTCTTTGTTGTTCTTTTTTTTTTTTTTCTTTATACTCTTGTACAAATTTATCTCTGAGTTCTGCTCTTTTAGCTTTGCATCTGTTTACATAGTTTTTGTTTGTCCTTTGTTCTTGAAGAGGACCAGGACATCAGGGAGATGATGTCATGACATGAAAATGAATTGGATTTAACTGGACAACTGTGCAAGATCACCTGCCTCTCTTTCCCCTCCAGAGCTATCTAGATGTAGTGGCAAGATGTAAATCAAAACACCTAGAAATAACGCTGGATGAAATGGGAAACAGCCTTTTTAAGCTAAAATATTCCACAGGTCACAGTTTCACTGAGGCTGCATCCATTCTGTGATTAAATCTAGGTAGCAACTGAGAAATAATCTTCTCTTTCACCTATTCAAAAAAAGGTAAATAAATAAATAAATCTGGATTTCTGGCCAAAGCAAAGATAAGTGCTATTTACTTCAATCTGAATCTATCAGGACCAAAACAATGACCAAATGGAGCTTGGCCTAGCAACTATTGATGTTTAATGAGAATCAGATTGGTTTGGATTTAAAGCCTGGTCCTTATGTAATAAATCTAGCCAGTAAATCCAAAGATATTTTGGGAGGGTTTAGAGATACAAAAGATAAAAGCAAATACTTTTAAGAGCATCTGTAGATAAGGATATGATACCCTATGTGGACAGAGGGCGGAAAAATAAGAAGGAAGGAAAGAAGGAAGGCAGAAGGAAGAATGGAAGCGAGGAGGGAGGAAAGAAAGAGGGAAGGAAAGGGAAGGGAAGGGAAGGGAAGCAAGGAGGAAAAGAGGGAGAGAAGTAGGGAGGGAGCAAATCTTTCAACTGATCAATTCCACTTTGTGGGCCAGCTTTACTCATAGAAGTCATTTGTTCTTCATTCTCAAAAAGAACCAAAATATCAATGAGATGATGCCATGACATGCATTTAATGTGAAGGAGGGCTGTGCAAGGTCACCTGCCTCACTTTTCCCTCCAGAGTCATCTGGATCCAGTGGAAAGATATAGATCAAGATCACTGGAGATGATCCTGGATGAAATGAAAGTTCTTGGAAAGGAAAGGACAAGGAAGGTAAAGGTAAGGGGAAAATACAGAAATAAAGGGAAGGGATGGGTATGGGACACTAGCTTTTGGCATCTGAAATATAAGTGGTTGTACAACATACTAGAAGATTTAAAATAGATACATTTCTTTCTTTAAATGGAACCAGACATATCAAAAGCAGATAGTTATCTGTTTATTTACCTTTAGTCTTAAAATATTAAACATTAATTCATATTGTCTTTTGAAACTGTTAACTTCTAGAAAGTTTTGTACATAGCACCAGGGGATTTTTGTTAGAATCCTGACTCTATTATTTAAATATTGTTATTTATTCCTTTTATGACCCTGAACAGGTTATATAAGCTTTATTTCTAAGGTCCCTCAAACTTTAAGATTGTAATCCAATGATTCATTCAGTCCTAAAATAAATCCTCCTCATTTTAAAACTTGTTTTATCCTTTAAAATGGAATCTAAATTAACTTTTAATTTCAAATATAAACATTGATATATGCAAATGCCTGTTTTATTTCTATTTAACAAAATCAAGAGAACTTCTAATGCTAAACTAAAGAAAACATTAATAACAAATTCATAACATTAACGTATTTTGAAAAACTGTGTATTCAGAATGTTTGAATAAATAGCCATTTAATTTGTGTAATCCAGCATGAACAAAATTTATTATCTCATAAAACATGAGTCAATCAATTTCAACTGCCCATAACTACCAGAAACAGCAGCCTACCCTTATCTAGCATTCATTTAATAGGTTTTAAGGAACATTTTATTAGCTTATGTCCATAAGATCACAGATTTATTAGTTTTTTTGATAAATATTTGTCTGAAAGTAACTTTTACAATAATGTTAATGTATATATTTAGAAAATTTGACTAGGCTTTAAAAATATGTTATGGTACAATTGACTAAATATTTTTAGGAGGGGAGAATAATCTTTTTTTTTCCCCAGGCATATAGCAAGTATTTGGAATGAAATGCACTTCAGTCCAGATATTTTCATACTAATGTGTGGAACCATCAACTCAATTTAAATATTAATTCTGCTAATTATTTGGTTTAATCATTTAAATTATTTTTGTTTCCTTTCTTTTTTATTTATTCTTCTATATAGTATATTTCCACATTTCCTACATTTTTCCCCTTCTCTCTATATTGAGAGAGAGTATTATATAGTGGATAGGCTGGTAGATTTATAGTTATAAAGACCTGAGTTGAAAGAAATATAGATACTTACAGATTATTTAATTTTGGACAAGTCACTTAGTCTCTCTATACCTTAATTTCTTCATCTGTAAAACAGAGATGATGATACCACTTAGCTCATATGGCTGATCCAAACAATTCCCTTTCCTTCCACCAAACCTTAAATGACATGATTTTCATTCTGTTCATGTTATGGTAAGGATCAGGTTACATAATACATATATACATATATATATATATACATATATATTTATATATTTATATATATACACACTTATATTTCCACAATATACACTTATTTTATACATAAGTGTATGTATATATAAATGTGTATTTACACATATGTGTTCATATGTACATAAATATATACATATACATTTCATTTATATGAGGAAACAGAGAGACAAAGAGAGAGAACAATAGAGATACACATACACAGAGTACTTTGGAAATTCTAAAGCATCATGTAACTGTTACTTTTATATTTCATTAAAGAAGTCTGTATTTTACTTTCCCCTTATGCCTTTACTTTTTCTTTTCTACACTCCTTACCAGAACGATATAGCATTTCAGGCTTTGTAATAGTTCCTAGCAAATTTTTGTATACTATTTGAATTTTTAAAAGTGATGATTTTTTTATCCTTGATGTTAATAATGGAAAAGACAGCTTTCACTGCTTTTTCTAAATTAATACAATTTTATGTATCATTTTCAAGTTTCATGCAGAACACATTTGTGACATATTAAGAAATTTTTCTATTCATGAAATTTAAGTAATACTATAATAAATTCTTATGGAGTTTTCCCCTGATTAGAGCAAAAGGCCTACATATGACCTGATGAAAATATTCTTTTGTGGTTTAATTAGTTAATTTTTAAAAAAAAATATTTATTTTTTATTTCATTTAATTTTTCTTTGTTTTATTAATACAATAGATTTTTATTTACAAAACATATGCATGGGTAATTTTTCAAAACTGACTCTTGCAAAACCTTCTGTTCCAAATTTTCCTCTCCTTCCCACCACTCCCTCTCCTAGATGGCAGGTAGTCCAATACATTAAATATGTTAAAATATATGTTAAATCCTTTGATCTAGGAGTTCTGCAATTTGGTTACAATATTCTTTGAAGTTTTAATTTGGAGATCTTTTCAGAATATGATTTATGGATTATTTCAATTTTGCCCTCTGATTCTAGAACATCAGGACAATTTTCCTTGATATATTTTTAAAATTATTTTTAGGCTCTTTTTTTATCATGATTTTCAGGTAGCCAATCATTCTAAAGTTATTTCTCCTGCATCTATTTTACCAGTTCAGTTGTTTTTCCAATGAGATACTTCACATTATTTTTTTTTAATTTTTTCATTCTTTTTGATTTGTTTTATTGTTTACTGATAATTTATAAGTCATGAGATTCCATTTTCTCCTAATATTCAAGACATTATTTTCCCCATTGAGTTTTGTATCTCCTTTCCCATTTGGCCAATTTTTATTTTGAAAGCATTTCTCCTCTTTAGTTTTTTGGAATTTACATTTTCATGGCTTAATTCTCTTCCCAATTTTTTTCTCTGTCTCTCTTACTTGATTTTAAAAATACTTTAAGCTTCTTCACTACCTAAGTCTAAATCTTTTTTTTTCTTAGAAGCTGATCTTCTTTTGAATGTGTGTTTCAATTTTCTTTGTCACCATAGTAATTTTCTATGGCCAAAATATTTTTCTGTTGTCTACTCATTCACCCAGTCTATTACTTGGCTTTTAACTCTTTGTTAAAGTAGGATTCCAGGGTGGAGAGTTCAATGAACCAAGTTTCAAGGGCTCCATGGATCTGTTTTCATAGATCCTTCTAGTGACCTTTAAGTTTTCTCCCAAGGTTGTATGATCCAAGGAGAAGTATTTGCTACTTTTTTGTCTTTTGTTCTAGTCCATAAACCACCACAAGCCCTCTTTTCTGCCATGGAATTGTGAGGAGAGTCTCTACTCTATGGTGGCTGCAAGCTCTAGTGTACCAGTACTCCTCCATACCCTGGGGTTATGAGCCAGGACTTTGATCTGAGTGTAGCCAAAGTGACAGAATGCAATTTCAGAGCTAGCAAGGAGATCCCTGTAATCTCCTTGGGATAAACTGTTTGACTCCTTTTCTGCCTGTGGGCTAGGACCTCCAAAAGCCACAACCACTGCGGGTACTGACAAAGTGGTTCTCAAAGTCTACAAATGGTTTTCTGTGGCTAGAACTATGCTGGACCAGATGAAACACCTGAAACTTGGAACAATACATTATCCACCCTGAAAAGAGAGTCCTACTTTAATAGAGAGTTAAAAGTCAAACAATATTGCAGGAAATGATCAAAGAATAGTAAAAAGCTTCTGCCCATTGTGCATAATTATAAATTGTGGAACCTACGTTATCAAAGAGTTGAAAGCTGAGCAATAGGCTGGGAAAATAAGTAAAGTACAAAAAAGATGTAGAAGCTTTGGCTCTGTCATCTTCTTCTGAGTGTATATTTTGATCTTTTCCACAATAGTAATTTCCATTGGGCAGAAGCTTTTTTCTATTCTTTGCTCATTTTCAATTCTGATGGACATGGCTCTTTTTAACAATGAGATGATTCATACAAGTTCCAATGATCTTGTGAAGAGAGAAATATGAAAACTGAGTATGGATAACAACATAAATATTTTCACTCTTTTTTTTTGTGATTTGCTTGCATTTTGTTTTCTTTCTCATTTTTCCTTTCTCATCTGATTTTTCTTGTGCATCATAATAATCATAGAAATATGTATAGAAATTTGCACATGTTTAACATGTATTGGATGTCTTGCCATCTGGGGGAAGGAGTGGTAGATAACAGGAAATTTGGAACACAAGGTTTTTTCAAAAGCCAATGTTAAAAAATTACCCATGCATATGTTTTTAAAATAAAAAAAGCTTTAATAAAAAATAATAAAGTAGGGTTCCATTTCCAGGATGGAGCATGCCCTGTTCCAAGGTGTTTTCAAAATTCCTTTTAGGGACCTGATTACAAGCACTCTCTTCTGCCCTGGAACTATGAAGAGGGTCCGCACTCTACTGTGAATGTAAGTTCTAGTGTGCTAAAGTAACAGAGTCCTTTCTCAGTGCTAGTAAAGAGACTTTCTGTGAGTTGAGGCCTCCTGAAGCTGTTGTTGCCACTTCTTCACATGCCTACTTTTGGCTTGCTAGTTTCCTAAGTCTACTTTAGACCTACTAATAGACATTTCCTATTCAACTTCCAAGTACTTTTTGGTGTCTCTGGGCTCAAAGATCTAGAAATTGCCAGTACTGCTGCTGATTCAGAAGCTTAAATGTACGTACTGCTGTTTTGAAGACATTGGTATTGTGCCAGAGCTGCACTGGCATAGCCTGCATCAGGACTGTATGTTGGACTTCTATCCTTCTTCCAAAGACTATTTTTTATCTTCTAAATTGTCTACTGCTGGAATTTGTTTAGTATTATTATCTAAAAGAATTTGCAGCATTTTGGGGAAGAATTTGCCATATCTTTGCCCTTACTTTCCTATTTTGGTTATGCCTAGTATACCATTGTCTTTTTTATTATAGCTTTTTATTTACAAAACATATGCATGGGTTATTTTTCAACATTGATCCTTGCAAAACCTTCCGTTCCAATTTTCCCTCTCTTCCTCCTACTCCTTCCCTTAGATGGCATGTAGTCCAATACTTGTTAAATACATTAAAATATATGTTAAATCCAATATATGTATACATATTTATACAGTTATCTTGCTGCACAAGAAAAAATCTGATCTAGAAAGAAAAAATAAACCTGAGAAGGAAAACAAAACTTCAAGCAAACAATAGCAGAAAGAATGAAATAGTCTGAGGTAGATGGTCTGAGAAACATATGATAAAGACTTCAGATAACTTTTTGGTTATATGAGCAGAGAAAAAGATTGCTATTGTTTGTCCTTCATCTTCAAAGCAGACCAATGACACCATAGGGTGATAGCTTAACTTGTGCATGAATTGCATTTAAATGGGGCAGAATTGGACAAAGTAATCATCTTCACTCTCTATTCCTGAGTCACAGAATTCCAGAGGCAAGACAGAAATAAAGAAAAATGTTGATGGCACTGGATGCAATGGATGACCTTGACATTTTCTCTCTGACCAGTCTATAAATGATCCACAGCAATTGTTTCAGTTGCTTTCATGGTGATTGATATAAAGTTTTCTCATCTACCCATTTGTAAGGGGCCTTTAAATGGGTTCCACAGCAAATCGGGAGATTGAGGCCCGGAAGTAATTTCTGTGGATATTAGGACTGCCCTTGGGCGGGATCCTGGCCATATTGAGATAGCTTCCTAATGGGTGACTCTCTCACTGATTGGCTGTGTGTGTGACCTCACAGGCCCTATGTAAGCCCACTGCAGGCAGCAGTCGCTCTCTTTAACTTTAACTTAACTCTTCACCTTGGCTTCCCAGCCTGGGTGGCCAAGCCAAGATGGATAGCCAAAAGAGGTAAGGGTTTTGGTAGTGAACACATGGGTCTTCTGACCAGGTGTTCACTCGGGAACCAACAAGTCAGGGCATCAGTCAGGGCATTATGTGAGTAGGTATAATAAAGGCTTTTAAGATTACACGTGGTTGTTCTTGAGTGCACTACCAGTTATTAAGCTAGTAATTGTAACTGCCAGGAGAGCACGTTACACCCATTGTGCTGGAGGAAAATTTCATGTGCTTGAAGTTGATACCTCTTAACTAACTCATAGATTTGAGGTTTCTCAGTCATCCTCAGTCTGATTTATCCCATTCTCTGAGATAGTGTTTCATGGTACAAGGTGTGCCTGTTGTACATACTACAGTTTTTTGGAACCACAGATGAGAGCTGGGTGAAAGGTGGATACCAAAGGTGAATGAACAGTGCTGAAACAGACTCAGAAAGCCTTTACACAAGAAATTGTAGTTCTCTCTGAATATAACTTTTTTTTTTTTTTTGAGAAAAATGTACTTACATAAGAACTGTAGGGATAGAAATGTCAAGATATTCTACATCCCAGATATATTCTAAGAAAGGCACCTTGTCTCTTTATAATTCAGGTCCATGCATTCCATCTTTATATATCTCAGCAAGGTATTTTCAATGATTTATATTCATTTTATTCTTTTTTTTAAACAAGTGCTAAACGTTTTTTCTCTTAGGAACTCTTGTGTGCCTAGAGTTTGTAGTATAAGAATCTGCTTTCTCCTTAGTGGGTTCTGGTTCCACATTCTTTCTGTTTTGTTTGGGTTATGCTTTCCATCTTCTAAGATCTTGATACAGGTTTCACCTCTTTAAACAACCTTTTTTTTTTCTTTTGAAGCTTTTGCTACTTATTCATCAAGAAATGCTTCAAAGCCTCCTAAGAGTCTGGAGAGAAGAGAGAAGGTCCTTTAGCTAGATTGTTTCCAAGACAAAGAGAAACAGGGGCCACTAACTAACATAAAGATACTCGCAACTTCATATTGATCTAGTTAAAATGGAATGCTGCCTCTTTTTGCTGTATTTTACTTATTTTGTCAAATATTTTCCAATTACATTTTAACATGGTTTGGGGTCACAATCTGGAGTCCTGCCCGATAATGTTGTCTGTAGACTGTTTAAAATCTCTGCTCTAGGATCTTTCATTTTCTTCATTAGTAGAGATAAAAGCTTGTATTTTGTGAACACATAGACATTGTATAGCTATATAGCTATATATATATATATATATATATATATATATATATATAGATATATATAGATATAGATATAGATATATAGATAGATAGATAGATAGATATAGATATATAGATATATAGATATATCTATATAGCTATATAGCTATATAGCTAAATCTGTCTATTTATCTCTCTATCATCTATCTGTCTCCCTCCATCCTTCCCTCCCTCCCTCCCTTCCTTCATCTCTCCCTCCCTCCCTCCCTTCCTTCCTTCCTTCCTTCCTTCCTTCCTTCCTTCCTTCCTTCCTCCCTCCCCCTCCCTCCCTCCTTTCTTTCTTTCTTTCTTTCTTTCTCTCTTTCTCTCTCTCTCTCTCTCTCTTTCTTTCTTTCTTTCTTTCTTTCTTTCTTTCTTTCTTTCTTTCTTTCTTTCTTTCTTTCTTTCTTTCTTTCTTTCTTTCTTTCTTTCTTTCTTTCTTTCTTTCTTTCTCTCTTTCTCTCTTTCTCTCTTTCTCTCTTTCTCTCTTTCTCTCTTTCTCTCTTTCTCTCTTTCTCTCTCTCTCTTCTCTTTCTTTCTTTCTTTCTTTCTTTCTTTCTTTCTTTCTTTCTTTCTTTCTTTGACTTGGAATTAAGATATGATTTTCTTGATTCTTACTAAAATGTTCTTCTTATATGTGAATTACTTCACATTCATATACATTTAAATACATTTTCTTCATTGTCTGAGTTGTCGTGATCACAATTTCATCATCAAGAAACCAATTTAATGATATTGTGTCTCTTATGTTGCCTTTGGAAATAGGACTGTTTTATAGATGCCTCAATACTTGAAACCTTTAATAGTCAGCCAATCTTTATCAAGTGCTTACTATGGGCCAGACATTATGCTGAACACTGAGAATACAAGTAGAAACAAAAAAGAAAGACAACCCTTAATCTTAAGGAACTAGAAATGCAATGGTGGAAGAAAACATATAGGATGAAGCTGGAAGGCCAATGAAGGAAACAGAACTATACCTGAATCAGAATATGATAAAGAAATCCAGAGAGCAGGGCAAGAATCCAGAAAAGAATCAAGAACTAAATATTATTGGTCTGGAGATATTTTCTAAAATATAATTTCCAGAAGTAAGTGACCAATTAGAGGAAGGGACATAGGTGCTGAATTATTTTTTTAGGATGAGAAAGCTACTAAGTTATGGTAAAAAAAAGAAGTCTTGGGAATTAGGAGTATAGTACATAGGAGAATTATAAAACTTCTTGGAACTTATGCTGTCCTGTAATATTAATATTACTTTCCAGAATCTGTGTACATCTCTTTCCATAAGGAGGGAACAGAGGAAGACTTTGTGAAATAGAAAAGAAAGAAAAAATACAAAATAGCTATTGTTTTATCTGTTTCCCTTTAATTTTTGCAGCAATAGAGAGTCATGTAAAAGGGAAGAGCTTGCTAAGAATTACATATATATTAGAATTTTTATGGACTGCTGGTACATTAATTATGAGATCCCCATGATCTCACATTTGATTAATGATTCTCAGGATGATCAGTGACTAGAAGAAGGGAATAACCTCAAATGAAATGCTCATTATGAATAAGACCAGCAGAAAAAATGAAATTTCAACTAAATGATGGATTATAAGGTTTTCTTTGAAGAAATGGGTAAAAATGTTGGTGATATTGGTTTTATTGAATTGCCCAAAGGCATCAAGAAACATCATTTCATGGAACATTTATTTGGTCATCTCATATAGAAGCTTTAATAGTATGTATTTCTAAAGAAGACCAGAAAGAAAATAATTATATTTTATGCATGAACATTGACTAAAGAGAATAAATAGGGAGAGGAAATTTTCAGTCAGCTTGATAAAAATCTTCAAATATACATTTAGTTATTTGGACACTTCAATGTAGAAAAGTAAATAAGAATGGGAAAATTCATAGGAAGATAAGTAGATGCTAATTAAATGATGCTAAAGACCTTGGATGTAGACTGCAGGATATGAAAGTCCCATGCCTCTACATCAAGAATAATTTTACTGAGAAAAAATATTTTACTGCTCAATGCTCTTGTGGACATGATGATCACTGAATAGCATAAAAATGAAATAAAATATGATTTGTCAGATAGAAGGTTCATCACTGATGTGAGTATGATCCTTAAATCAGCTGCCTGTGCATAGACAAAAATAAATTAATATAAAGCAAAAAGAATAAGAAATGATAAGGGGAAAAGGTATAGGACATATTTGAAGTCATTGAATCCTGTTTTATTTAAAAGGTATGGAATACATTTGAAATCATTGATATTTGATTTATTTAAGCAATCTAAAGATAATGGGAAAACAGTGATTGACTGAAGAGATATTATCATAATCAATCATATTATACATGAAGTTGAAATCACCACACCCTGATTCCTGGATACTCTACATTCTTTTTTTATGACACACTATTGGTAATGTTTCTACCCATTTCACTGTTGTTGTTGTTGGTTTTTTTATGTTCCTTTCATGAAGTTTTCTTCTTTGATACACTCACTAACTGTGAGTGCACTGGTCCCTCATATTGTGTCTGTACTTTTTCATTTGACAACTATATTAACCTCTATGAGTTGATATTCTGATGACTCTTAAATTGCATATGTTTGTATCCTCACATAGCCAGATTAGAACATTATAAATTTTTAGAAATGGAAAATAACTTAAAAGATTAACTAGTTAAATCTCTTAATTTTAGAGCACTCCTGCCATTTTTATTCAGTGGCTTCTTTAATACATTCATTCAATAAAGATGTAATACTGTTTTTTTTTATTAAGCATTGCTGTATAATAAAAGAAACAAAACTTGTCTAAGCAACCACAATTAAATGACATCAGAATTAAATACATTTGCACATTTTGGTTACATAGTGCCCATTATAATGATGACTGTGTTTTAATACTTTTGCTGTCCTCTTTCTACCACATGGTTTTCCATTTTTAAATGTAATAAATTGAGTTATTGATAATTTTTATTCCACTGTAAAAACTTAATGTGATCAAAATCTTTTTAATGCAAGTATTCTTTCAACAATAAAAATTAATCAGGGAGGTTAAAGTGTGGAGTATATACAATACCAGACTATGATTACTGCAAAAGCACATTTTGAAAATTCCTGGAATATTTGTGTTTTTTCCTCTCTCTTTCTGTGTGTGTGTCTGTCTCTGTCTCTGTTTCTGTCTCTCTCTCTGTCTCTCTCTCTGTCTCTATGTCTTTCTTTTTTTTTTTTCCTCTGTGTGTCTTTCTCTGTCTCTCTGTCTGTTTGTTGGTCTGTCTATCTCTTCCTCCACAATAATTTGTATGGGAGATGATTTTGTTACTATAAATACTTGAAAGTTAAACATACTATACTTGTCAGACTAAGAAATAGATTTTGAAAATTATTTCTCCATTTCAAAATTAATCAAACCATCTTTTAGTAGGAGTTGTTTCTGCTCGATGTTTCAAAACTTGATTTTCATATGAGGTGAGAAAATCTATTTAGAACATGCTTGGAAATTTCTTCACACAGTGTGAGATCTATTTTGGAAATTGAGGTTGCTCAAAGGAATAAAATGGATTAAGTAGATGGTAAATGTGAATATTTTTGTTTAAAAGAAACACTGGAGTTTCTATCATTAAACAAACATCATCCCAAATCAGATCTCTATTGTTTTAAAGGTAAGGTCAATAAAAAGTGCATGAAGAATATTATCATAGGACATTTATTTTTATTTTAAGACAAATAATTTATGAGTACATAGGATTTTGAGCTTTAAGTCATATTAAAGGATTTTTTTTTCATTTTACTAAGCAGGAAATTTAGGTCCACAGAATGTAATTGTGTTTACACAGTAGGATCAGAATAGTATATTTAAGGGTGGAAGGGACTTTGGAGACTATCTAGAAGGGATCTTGCAGGCTATTTTATTGATGAGAAAACTGAAGCCCAAAGAGGCAAATTTCTTGACCAATTTCACACAGATAGTAAAAATCAATGACTATATTTGAAACAAAGTGCTTTGACTCCAGAGGCAGTGCTGGTTCTACTTTTTCATAATATGCCATGTCTAAAATTCTTTTCTTTTCTTACTCTATATTCAGTTTTATATATATATATATATATATATATATATATATATATATATATATATATATATATATATATATAAAATCTGAAAGTTATATAGCTAAGTAGACATAGTTATATAGCTAAGTTATATATATATGTATAAGAGAATATATATGTATATATATATATATTCTAATATATATGACTTTTTTTCATATGACTTTTCTTGAGGGACTTGTAAAATTCAGTCTTATTGGGAAACTATAAAACTTATATTCCCTTAGTAAATGGTCTTGGAATTTTATAAGAAATTAACATAGTCTCTTGGAACAATACTGAAAGATTAGAAGATAATAGATTTTGAGAAGGGTGGACCTTAGAAAACATTTCATCCAATCCCCTTATTTCATATATACTTAAATAAAATTGTTGTTTAGAATTTTTAAATAACTTATCAATGTTTTCATATTAAAGAAACAAACTGATAGTTCAATCTATTTTTATCGATTCAAATTGAGCACTCTTTTTACCAAGTTGTGTCAAATTGGCTTTTTTTTTTTTTTTAGGCTAGAAGTCATCATGGACTGTTTACTATTCAATAACTACTTCTTGATAAATTTTAATGTTTCTAGCATCAATTACCCTACTATGCACATACATAAAAACTTTTCTGGACTCCTGGACATCTTCAGGATTAGAAGAAATGGAAGATACTTTCCAGAGTTAACAATTTCATTATCCAACTTTTGGAGTTATTTAAAATTGAATTTTGTTAATGCAAAAAGTCAGAAAATCAAGCAAAGAAGCAGAATAACAACACGAACAAAACATTGTTGCTTATTTACTATTCAGTATCTCTAACTTCTATTCAATTAAAAGTTTAGAAATACATAATCATTATCTGGCCAGTGATTAATTTTAATGTGTTAAAGGATGCAATTCACTGAGAAAGAATGGCATAGGATTAATTGGAGGCATTGCTTCCATGTTGAAGAAAATATTTCAACATAAGGATTATTGAATTATTTGAATAATGTTTTCTGAAGTCTGACTTTTTGATCAATAAGAATTTGTGTCATTTTCTTCCTCTGACAGGTCATGAGCTACTAAATCTGAATGCATATACTGAAGCAGGGTGACATGCAGGAAATAATATTGGATTTGATTCCATGAGACCTAACATTAAATCTCAGCTCTGATATTTGTTTGACTTTGGACAAATCAACTAATTCCTCTGGGACTCAGTTTGATATCTATATCTATATATAAGGGATTTGGATTATTTTTTCCACCTATGATATTATGTATGTGAGGAATTGTTCATTGTCATCCTTAAGATGTATGTCCTCTCTCTCTCTCTCTCTCTCTCTCTCTCTCTCTCTCTCTCTCTCTATATATATATATATATATATATATATATATATATATATATTTATACATATAAATATATATATATATATATATATAAATATATATATACACACACACACATATATATATATATATATATATATATATATATATATATATATATATATATATATATATATATGTAAAATCTCCTGTATGTAGTGATGATATACTTGTTTCATTTAATACTCTTAAACCTCTAATTTCCCAAATCATGGTGCAACATTGTTATTATTTCAGAAATAACTAAGATGATACTTAATGATCTTTCTCTTAAAACTTCCTCAAGTTCTCACACCTTGCCAAATGCATTTCATTCAATATTCTTTGTTTTCCTAAATTTTGTGCTTATTTAGAAGATCATGGAAGAGATTTTCATTGCAATTTTACACAATCACAGACAGAGACAAACACACACAAATGCACCCACTCACCTCCCTTGCCATACAAATCTTTAAATGTATCCTTGATTACTAGCCTGGTTCTAACAATGCTGCCAAATTTCTTCTTTCTCGATTTGCTTTCTCAATTAAAAAGATCCTATGAAGTTTCTCAGAACAAAATGGCATGAAACTATAGTTTAGATTTAATATCAAAGGTGTGGGGATTTGTGGACATTAGAGTTCATTTAGTACATCCTCCTTATTAAAAATTGAATTTTTTCACATTATTACTATTTCCTAGTACATTTTCTTCCTTCCTTAGAAACCATCTTTGCAAAAAAGAAGCAAAACAAGCTGATGCATTGACCATTTCTGAAAGTATATGCCTCACTCTGTATTTATAGCCTTATGACCTCCTTCTACAAAGAGGAAAGATGTATCATCATTAAGCCTCTGGGCTCAAGATTGGTGATGGAATTGATATGAGTTCTGATGTATTTTAGTACTGTTTTCTTTTACATTATTATGGTCATTAGTTATAGTCCTCCCTTTCTTCCACTATAACTCAAAATACATTTCTTCCTCTATTTCTCTGAAGACTTAATATTTCTTTCCATTCTGATGATACAATAATATAACTTTCCATTTATATGTTTTGGAATTTTCATCCATTCTCAATCTCAGTATATACATACCTTATTTTCAGCTTCTTTCTAACATAAAGAGAGCTGCTATGAAAAATTTTACTATAAATTCACCTTTATTTCTATCACTGTTATGCTAAATAATAGATAATCCCAGTAGTTAGGGCTAAGACAGAAAATAAGAACAATATATGGACTTTTCTAGGCTATAAAATGGTTTTATAAAACACTTGGTGCAATTAGTAGCTCCATCAAGAGCACATTGGTGTATCTATCTTTTCACAGTCCCTGCAGCATTGCTAATTTCTTGGTTTCTTTTTAGTCATATTTGCCAATTTGATTGGCATTAAATAAAATCCCAGAAATGCCTTAATTTTCCTCTTAGTATTAGTGCTATGAAGCATTTTATTTTGTTTTCATATGGTATTTATTCATTACAATTCTAATCAAAACTGTTTGTTCATATCTTTCGGCTATTTATCTATTAGTGAATGGCTTTTTCAATATGCTTATTTATAGGTAAAGAAACTGATGTCCAATAAAACTCAAGGACTTTCTCAGAGGAAAAAAAGTGCAAAACAAAAAGCAAAAAACAATGTATGGCAGAACCAGAGTAAAAAACAATGTCCTTGACTCCAAATCCAGAATCATTATCACTAAAAATCCTTTATTTATTTATTTATTTTTTTATTCTTCTCTTGAAAATCAAACCCTAGAATTATCTTTTTGGTTTTAGAAAAACTGATAGAAAGTCGAGAAAACTTTTATTAATTCATTTTAAAATTACCAATCAGAAAGAGGGTTCTATAATATTGACAAACATGTTATTTATCCTGATATCTAATTATCTCTTTTTAACCTTGTTTTCACTAAACATTCTTAACCTAAATAGAAATATTAGTCTTATTTCAAGGGGACATCTTGCAAACTGAATATGGCTTTTTATGTTAAGGGGAAAAAGTTAGCCTCTATTAGCCTCATTCTTCCTCTTTAAATATGTGCTAATTTGATGCAAATCTATGATGCAAGGTCTAGACTACTCATCATTCTTTTAGTAGCATAGCAGAAAGAATAGATGATATATATGTATGAAACATTTTCTCATTATTTGAAACTATGAAGAATTGCTTACTTGTAGGATAACAAAAATAGTAGCCAAAATTAGGTTAGAAGAATGGGCTAAATTTAATAATGAGAATTTTAATAGAGATACATGCAAAATGTGTAGTAGCATATAATAATAATGCAGCTTTCACAATGGATACATTACTGGGCCTAGAGTTAAGAAGATGTGAACTAAAATCTGGCCTGGATAATTTATTAACTGTGTGACATTGGATAAGTCATTTAACTTCTGCCAACCTCAATTTCTTCAACTTAATAATAAAAAAAAAAAAACAAAAAAAAAAAAAAAAAACTTTTAAAGCTAGTAAGTTATACAGATGTTTAATGGCGGCGGTGGTGGTGGTAGTAGAAGTAGTAATAGTAATGGTAATAATAGTAGTGGTAGTATTAGTTGTGTTGGTAGTGATAGTAATACCAATAGTAATGGTAATAATAGTAGTGGTAGTATTAGTTGTGTTGGTAGTGATAGTAATACCAGTAGCAGCAGCAATAGAAATAATAGTACTAATAGTATGCTTTTGTTGACACCATCAATTTTGCCAGCACAGGATAGAAAAATAAAATGTGAGCAAAAAAATTCAGAAAGTTGGAAAGAAATGGAACCTACTTTAGAAAAGAAAACTTCCTATTAATTATTGCACTGCCAAGGTAGACTGTATTGTAGCAAGAGGAAGAGAATTACCTTCACTGGAGATTTTCAATCAGCAAGCAAAAAACCATTTTCAGGAATGTCAGGGAGGAGAGTCTTTATCATATAGAGGAAGGAACTAATTGATTTTTGAAGGTGCTTTCAAATCTTATTTTGGTACATGTATAGATATACTGTTTAAATGTAGCATAAGATTAGCTTTCAATTAGGCAGTCAAAGCAATTTTTTTTTACATTTTTGTCACAAAATTCATTTTCAAATACCTAAAATATCAGAATGCCTTGTATAGTATTCTAGTTTTAGCATGTCACAAAGGACATAATTTGGCAACTTCATAGCCATCAGTTTTTCCTACTTGGGAAAAAGCAGGGTAATAATTTTACAGTGTGAGGAAAAAAATGAGATTGTTTGCTGGTGATGATGATGTTATAGATAAGACCATCTACTAGAATCAAGAATCTCTCTAAGATGAGATATATGAAAAGAGATTTGGGTACAATTTATTCACAAGATAATTATCCTCTCAGTGTTGCTGTGAAATTATACATTTTGAACTCTACTATGTCATGTTTTATGCATAGGTTTTATACCTAGCATCTATCTTTCTGTCTATCTAGCTAGTTAGCTATCTAACATCAATCTAGCTAAAACACAATCACATCACACTGGGGTATTCTTAATTGAACTGTTAAATCTTTTTGTTGCCTATTTGTATTAGATGATTGCATAACCCTCTCATGCCCCTTTGATTGATATAGTCTAAAGAATGGTTAGTTATCATCCCATCAGTGAATTTGAAAACATAATTAAAAGCAATGAAAATTACCAGTGGCAAAGTTATAAAGAAACAAGTATACTCATTCATTGTTGATAGAATTGCAAATGAAAGTATTAGTAGAATCCTTTTGGAATGTTATCTGTTCATTCAAGGTGAAAATTACCAAAAAATTACACCTTTATGCCCAGTACCATGATTATTAAGAAAATGTTTCAGAGTGTTATATAAAACAAAGAAGCCAAAAAAGCTATAAAAGTATTTTTTGTTTGTGAAAAAAAAATTGTGAATTATTGATTTGTTATTTGTAAAATGGGGACATGAGGCAAAGCAAAGATGGTGGAATAAATGTAGGGATTCACTAAGCTCTCCCCTAAATGGATCCAAATTCCTTTAAATTATGACTAAACAAAATTTTAGAGCAACAGAACACATAAAAAGATGGAGGGAAACATTTTCCAGACAAAGACAACTTAGAAGATAATCAGGAAAGATCTGTGGCACCAGGGTGGAAGTCTAGCTCACAATCACAAGTAAAGTAGGAGTGGGCCTTTGACTTCTGAATCAGCAGTAGTACTAGCAGTTCTGGGCCTTTCAACCCAGAGACAGCAAAGATAACTTGAAAGATCAACAGAAAAGACTTTTCAGTAGGATGAGAGGGCCTTGAGAAACCAGCAAACCAAGGAGTAAGAATTAGAAGTAGTGTCAGCAGAAGCTTCTGGAGGTCTCCGCTCATAGGAAGTCCCTTTACTACCACTGAAGGAGGACTCTGTTGTTCAGCACACTAGAATTTACAGTTATAGTGGAATGGGTATCCTCCTTACAAATTATGGTGAAGCCTTATATGGGTCGCTGAAAACACCTTGCGACAATGCACCCTCCACCATGGAAATAGAATTCCATTTATTTTATTAAAGCTTTTTACTTTCAAAACATATGCATAGATACTTTTTAACATCCAACCTTACAAAAACTTGTGTTCCAATTTTTCCCTTTCTTCCTTCTGTCCCCTCCCTTAGAAGATGGCTAATCCAATATATGTTAAATGTGTGTAATTCTTCTAAACATATTTCCACAATCATCATGCACAAAAAAAAATCAGATCAAAAAGGAAAAAAAAATGAGGAAGAAAATAAAATCCAAGCAAACAACAAGAAAAAAGAGTGAAAATGCTATGTTGTGATCCACACTCAGTTCCCATAGTCCTCTCTCTGGGTGTAGATAGCCCTCTTCACCACAACAACATTGGAACTAGTCTGAATCATATCTTTATTAAAAATAGCTGCATCCATTAGAATTGATCATCATATAATCTTGCTGTTGCCATGTACAATGGTCTGGTTCTACTCACTTCACTTAGCATCAATCAGTTCATGTAAGTCTCTCTCAGTCTCTCTGAAATCATCCTGCTGATTGTTTCTTATAGAACAATAATATTCTATAACATTCATATGCCATAACTTATTCAGCCATTCTCCAACTGATAGGCATCCATTTAGTTTCCAGTTTCTTGCTACTACAAAAAGAAGCTGCAACATTTTTACACATGTGGGTCCTTTCCTCCCCTTATGATCTCTTTGGAATACAAGTCCAATAGAGACACTGCTGTATCAAAGGGTATGCATAATTTGATAGCCCTTTGTGCATAGTTCAAAATTCAGAGTCCTATTTTGACAGAGTTAAAAACTGAATAATAGACTTGGAAAATGAGCAAACAAAAGAAAAATATTCTGACTTTAAAAAGTACTAAGATGAGAAGGAAAATCAAAACATCCACT
The DNA here is from genome assembly GCF_048593235.1 of Sminthopsis crassicaudata. Classification (NCBI taxonomy): domain Eukaryota; kingdom Metazoa; phylum Chordata; class Mammalia; order Dasyuromorphia; family Dasyuridae; genus Sminthopsis; species Sminthopsis crassicaudata. The sequence goes on along the minus strand of NC_133617.1, from coordinate 710,966,821 downwards.
CAGAAGAAGATAACAAAGTCAGAGCTCCTATATCCAAAGCCTTCAAGAAATATAAAGTCAGGATAATACTGTGTAGACTACCTCCTCTATAAGATTTTTGTGAAGCTCAGATTAAGTAATGCATGTCTGAATCTTACAAACTTTACAGGGCTATTCAAATGTCAGTTATACTTATTAAGATGATATTAGCTTCCTATTTATTCCTTCTCATTAAATATCTCCTTCTTAGTCTTCCCATATCTTCAATTACTTGCTGAGCATCTTTATCTTGATGTCCCAAGAGACATTATCTTTTCCCCTAAATCCTACCTACACCTCTTCTAAACTACCATTTCTGTCAAGGGTACCAACATGTTATAAGTCATTCAATAAGTTTCAAACAAAATCGGCATCCTTCAACTTTTTATGTTCTTTAATACTACAAGGTCCAATCATTTGTTAAGCCTTGACATTTCTACCTCTAAAACATTTCATATCTTTCCTGTTTTATCTGCTAACATGGTCACCACCTTATCAAGTTTTCATCACTTTTCATTTGTACTATTGTAATCTTTCCAACTGATAACTCTGATATCTGTCTCTCTTCTATTATGACCACTCTCCTGCCAAATATATGTTCCCACAGAATAGGTCTGACCATATTACTCTTCTGTTCAAGAAGCATCAACAGCTTATAGAATAAAATAAACTCCTCTGCTTGACATTTAAAGCCCTTTGTAAGCTGGTTTCAATCTGCCATTTTAGACTGATTTCACAATGCTTTTTCTCATTCACTCTGCATTCTATTCATAATGGCCTTCAAGACTTTCTGTTTCCCAACTTTGTTTTATTTTCCCTTTACAAAAATGAAAGAAACATTCTTTTTGTTTTATTTGTGTGTGTTTGGTATTATTTAAGTGCATGTTGTTCCACTGTCATCTAGAACATAAGGACTGTGGTATTTAAAATTATTCCACATACACAATAAAAGAGACTAAGACAGAACTCTGAATAAATGATGTTTTATTAAAGTACTTATAAATTCCTTTAATGGAGTGGACTTCAGTTTTTCCTTGTGATTTGAGATGTTTGCTTTTTCTAAGATTTTGTTTGTATGTTTGCTTATGCTTTGATTCCAAAATATTCAAAAGGGATGTAGTAAAATAAAGGATTTTATTGGTTGAGAAAATCTACTCTTCAGGGCCAACAATGACATATTAGCAGGGAAATCACAGATTAGATTAAATATGGGGCATTTCCACTGACTGAGTGGTCATAAGATGGATGGGCTTCTCTTTATATTGGACAGGAAAATCTGATACAAGCTATACATACATTCCACAGACATATTTCTATACCATGCCACCACCATGTCATAGTATGATCATGGAATTTGGTCAAAATAGGATAGCAATATTTCTATCAGCATTCTTGTAGTTGTATAAATAAGCTCCACAGCTGGTAAGAAATAATGAACTTTGTGCAAAAGTTTGAGGCCTATTGTAAGGCCTATTTTCATTCCTATGTGATGTTCAAAGTATAGATAGATGAAAGCATTGCTTAGCTAACTGACTAGATATATATCACTAAATGAATATATTAAAATAATTACCACCAATCATTATCCTTTATACAAAAAAAATACTGAGCTCATAATAATTGGAGCTTGAGTAAGGATCCTCAATGAATCATTTATCTCAAGTCCTTGAGAGCAAGCACTGTTTTATTCATTTATTTTTTGTGATTATAGATTTAGCAGCTGACATAGAATCTAACATTTAAAAGATATATTTTAATATTATCATTATTTATTTAATTAAATGTTTCCTAATTATATATAAACATTTTTAATATTTTTTAAAAAATGTGTTCCAAATATTTCTTTTCCTCCAGGCCCTCTTTCCTCTTTGAGAAGACAATAAATTGGATTATGATTAATGCATACAAAGACTTGCAAGTCATATTTCCATATTAGTCACTTTGCAAAAGAAAACAGCAAACCAAATCAATTAAAATAAACATTTTTAAAATATATATTTCAGTCTGCATGCTGAATTTATCAATTCTCTCTTTAGGGGTATAGCATTTTTTATAATGAGTATTTTGGAATTTTCTTGTATCATTGTTTTGATCAGAGTAAGTTAGTGTTTCGCAGATGAGCATTCTTACTGTTATTTTGTAAAAATTTCCCCTTATTCTACTTACTTTACTTTGCAACAGTTCATATAAACCTTCCCAGGATTTTTTGCTTATTATATTTGTTATAGCTTGTTATATTTTTACGGCATATGACAAATTATTCATCCATTTAATAATTGATTTCCATCCCCTCAATTTCAAATCCTTTGTCATGCAAAAAACAAAACAAAACAAAACAAAACAAAAAAAAAACTGCTGTAAATCACTTTATACAAATACATCCTTCCCCCTTTCTTTTATCTGTCTGGGATACAGATATGACAGCTAATTATTTAACAGGAAAAAGGTTTTTTTTTCCTAGCCATTGTTAGTGGATCAAGGGTAAAGAGAACCAAGATAATTAAGCTGATGAGCAATAGAAGGGAAATTCATTTTACAGGCTATCATGAAAGCAGGAAAAAACCAGGGGAGAATGAACTAATTTCACAGGGCTAAGAGTTAAAATTAGTGAATATTAAAAATTTGAGAAGAATATAAAAGTGGTGTATATTATTTCCTTAGTCAGTCTATACTAAGAGCAAATTTATCTTGATAATACCTTACCTCATATTTCTAGGAAAACTTCAGAGAATTCCATTGAAGGATGGGCTATTTTCACAGAGAGTAAGTTAATCATTCTGATAGGGAATATAGTCTATCAAATCTTTGGACAGGCCTAGGTCCCAATGTATATTTTATACTTATATGTCAATGTAACTGAAATTCCAAAATTATCAAATCAATTTAAAGAGCTCTTTTAACCTGAAGTTTAAATACTGTAGTCTTAAGTATTGTGAGCATTGACAGGTCCCATAATCAGTACATATCAGAGGTCTAGAACCCTTATTGATTCTAAAGTTGGCTCTTTCCTCTCTCCCATGTTAATATGACATGCAAATATTAAGAAAGAATAAAAAACAAATAATTAGAAACTTATATGATGGTTATTATCTAATGTTTTTCTTTTGAGGCAGTCACACTGTTCAGGATTTATGATTATTGAAAAGGTAAAGGGGAACAGTATAATAAAGAGGGATGACAAGTGTCAAAAATATACTTCTACTTTATCATTTGTCCAAAGACTAGCACTGATTCTTTTTTTCAAATGAGCAAATTGAAATCTCTTAGATCCCAGTGTTTCAGATTCACTTAATAAGGTGAATATGTCAGGATCCCACAGAGGGGCAAAGGAAAGGATTCTGATGTGTTTTTTTCAGTAAGAACCTTGGACAATGACTGAATAAAAACATATTTCAACCTAATGGATGCTCAGTGAATCCAAATGCTAAGGAAGCAATCTAATGCTTAAAAACCAAAATGGGCAGTTGATGTCAGGTTTTTCTTTAAGAGCTAATATTATATAATTTTGTCTTCTCCTACCCCCAGAGGAAAGACATGACTACCATTTTGATAATAGTAAAAATGTATTAGGAAGTTTTGGATAAAACTAGATTAAACACCAATTGAATGTGACTTGATTGGACATAATCTAATTTAAAATGGCAGATGTACACACAGTGGAGTTTTCTCTTTTTTAAGAAAATGAGAAAAAAAAATCTCCCTTGGTACTTTTCTAAATATAAAACTTAGTCTCAGGACAGAGTATAAGAGTACCTTATAACACTAAGCCTATCATATCAGTTCCCACTACGCTAGCATTCTTTTCCCTCAAGTAAAAATGGCAAACACTTAATGGGAGAATATAAGGTAATCTTCTTGACAAAGTCATTTTGCATGGACACATTAGAACCATGTGGATTTTTTCCTAGATGTTTTGTTCTCTTTACATCATTCAGACTAAGGAAACAACTTTGGAACCAAAGCCTTGTGTTGTATAATTGAATTTCACTTTGTCCTGCATGAGGCAAGAAGTAAAGATAGAAAACTTAGATTGAAGTAATTCTGGCTTTTTCCCCATTGTCTTTTAGAGATTCCATATGTTCTCAGAAGGTATGCTTTGAGGAGTTTTTCTTTCTTTGACATAACAACTCTGTAGACTCACCTAAATAGATTTTAAATAAGGGAATTTACTCAAAAGTTAATGGAGAAGCACATAATATGAAGAGTTTGCATTGTTTTACTACAGAGAGGTTTTGTGGGACAAAGAGATAAAGGATGTCATCAGAAAAACATCTAATTTAAAAACTGACACTAGTATTATAGCACAAGTGGGCAATGAACAATGAGAAGCTTCTCATGATATCCATTTGACATTTAAAAATGAAGGGGAAAGGTAGTTAAGTGGTATAGGTTATGAAGCACTAGTCCTGGAGGCATTTACTACCTATGTTTAACCTGGACAATTTACTTAAAATGATGACAGCAGGAGGTGAGATTGGGGTAGAGAAGAGAGGAGGGGAGGGAGGGGGAGAAGAGAGAGAGAGAGAGAGAGAGAGAGAGAGAGAGAGAGAGAGAGAGAGAGAGAGAGAGAGAGAGAGAGAGAGAGAGAGAGGGAGAGAAGGGAGGGAGGGAGGGAGAGAGGGAGGGAGGGAGGGAGGAGAGTGGGAGACAGAGACAGACAGAGAAAGACAGAGACAGGGAAAGAAAAGAAACCAAAAATTTCTAGCACAATGTTTAGACTATTAAAAACAATCACGATTATTGCTTAAATTTATATAATAATAGGAAATTTGCAAAAATCTTGACATCATCTCATTGAAATGCCCATATTAATGAGATTAAAGAATGGTATAGTTGAAAGGAAGTTGTTGGATCTCGGATTGAGAAAACTTCTCAAATCCTGATACTTTTACTTATTAACTGTATGGCTGTGCTTATCACTTATAGCCCATGATTTCATTTTCCTTACTTGTAAAATAAAGGAGTTGAACTACATGGTATTAAAATCCCTTGTAGTTCCATATTTACATTGATCTTTAGTTATATAAGTTGAAATGAAAAATTAGTCAGCATTTATAGGACTATTCATTTTTTAAAGTGAATTAACAGTTTAAGATTTGCGTCGAAAAAATCCCCATTTGAAGAAGAACTTTTTGGAGAAAAGTAAAGTGAGTAGGAAATCTTCAAAAGCCCAATATATTGATTCTATGTGATAATCAATTAATAATAATTATTAAATACCTACTATGTATCAAGCACTGTATGAAGCACTGAGAATACAAAAAAAAAAAAGTTTCTCCTATCAAGCAATTTACTCTCATGAGGGAGATAATGTGCAAACAAATATGTACAAAGTAAATTATATAAGGGATAAATAGGAAATAATTAACAGAGGGAAGGCACTGGAATTAAGAGGAAGTCTCTATACAGAAAGTGTGTTTTACCTGGAACAGAAAAGGGAGAATTTTTCAGGTATAGGGGACATCCAGAGAAATTATCTGGAACAGAGAAGTGGGATATTGTGTTTTTGAAGCAGAACAAGATAAATACCTGTTTCCCTCTGTAGATTGATAGTTGAACCCACACTTTCATGCAAATCATTTTTCCCAGCTCCCACACATGCAAACTTGTAATTTTATGCCATCCTCTTGATTCCAACACAGTATATCTATTTTACACATCTTTTCTAGATATATATTCATTGCATTGCATACTTCAGTAGATTATCTCACCGTAGACACTCCCTTCACTGGTACAATTAATCAATCACTGAATCAATATTTATTAAGTAGTATACTATAACATTTGTTAGACATAATAAGCATTTGTGATATGAGTACAAACAATGAATCAGTCCTTTCTTGAAAGGTGATCACATGCTAGTAATGTAGATAATAAGAATTCATATAAATATATATGGGCAAATATAAATTGGACAAATTGAAACATCTACCAAACATTGAATATTGTTTATGAGAGAAGTTTATAGGAGAAGGAATTCATGAATGGAATAATCAGAAATACAGCAACTCATCTATGTTTTTTTTTTCATTCTGTTTGATTCTTTTCAATTTCTTCCCAAAAAGATCACTCCTTAAATTTCCTTAGAAGACCAACCTAACATATTGAGATTTTTTTTTGGAGCTAGCTTTTATCCCTTGCATTTGATATACCTGTTTTCCAGGCATATTATTTTTATGATGCTTTTATGCACTGGTAAGACCCTTTGTAGTATTCTACAGCCTACTAATACTCATTACATATTTTTCCATTGCTCTTTGGGTATTTTTCAATTTTAATTCTTCTGAGGACATTGGAGTTTCATGTATTGGATCCAGATTGCTACCTGGAGGAAGCTGGACATCAAAAGATCAATTTTTGTTGAAAAATCTATATCTATATCTATATCTATATATATACATACACATTACATTTTATTTCTCTGAATTAATTTTTAAAAATTAAATAGTAAAAAAATAGTGGGAACTTGCCATATTTATACTTATCTATCATTTGTGTGACTATGATGTTGTGATGTGCTCTAGATATTCATATGCCATAAAAGTGGTTTTTTTTGCCTTCTTATGTATTCATATATGATACAATTAAAAGAAAGATAAAATGTATAGAGCATTTTCATGAAGCTTATATATCTTTGAATATAGATTCCAGGTAAGTATGTACTGATATCAACTTTGCTCCCTATTTCTGGCATCAAAAGCATTAAAATATGTGATTTATTTCATTTTTCTGGAATTATTTATATAAAATTATGTATATAAAATATATTTATATTTTATATACATATATGTGTATATATATATATATACATATATATACATATATATATATATATATATATATATATATATATATATATATATATATATATATATAAAATATATAAAGCATGGAATCCATGAGGGAAATACCAAGAATTCAGATTTTAAGTGAACATTAAAATATGGGTAGGCTTTTTTTAGGCAGACAGCTATGGGGTACTATAAATACAGTTAATGGATTAAGCAAACACATAGGAAAATGAATGTTTAAGCTATCTTTTGAAAACAAATTGTAGACCACAATAGTTGAAGGTAAGGTTTCTGACCATCTGTTGTAGAACATAAGGTTGGAAAGATAAGTGTGCCATAAATTTAAAACCAAAACCCATTCAGTTTCCTGTAAGGATGGAGTAAAGTTAAAAAAAAAAAAAAAAGGGGCAGTTTGACAAATCATTTTTATTGGACTTCTGACTATGTTTTAATTTCTATGTAGCAGGGGACTAACCAATGACAGTTGAGGTCTTATGAATATGTATTATGTTCTCAATTTAAAACAATCCTACACCAAGACTTTGGAGTATGTAAAAATGTTCTGAAACCTTTCTTCTATACTTACCATGAGGTAAGAAAAGGTTTTCCCATTGGTGTGAGTTAAAATTGGGTTTGAAAGAAAAGGCTCCAACAACAGATCCTTCTCTTTCCTGAAAACACTGTTATAAATCTCCAGGCAGGAAGATAATTAATGGCCTACTCTTTTCACTAGGGACTTCATGAAACCACAAGAACATTGCCTGCTGCTGTTGTTGTTTTTGTAGTGTCTACTGCTTTCTGCCTTAGATGAAAGAATTTTGGAGATGGAAAGTATTAGACTTTGACTTTAAGTTTCTAAAAACCAAAAAAATTACTAGAGATCCAAAAACTGATTCCATATCAGAGTTTGTAGGAAGCTTAGGCTAATCCATGGTATAGTCCTGAAGATTTATTGGGATTCAGTCCAACAATGGTTATACACAGCAGCCAAGAAGCTTATTCCTGTAAGCAAAGGAGCAACTGTTTTTAGCCAAACCTTTAATTAGCATTATACTTGCCAGGGTGCATGCTTTGTAGAAAATACGTTAAGGTTGAAGCTTCTGTCCTCAGAGACCAGGATGACATACAGGAGAATGTGGCAGGGGGGGATATATTTGTAACTTCTTTTTTTGCTATATCATCACAATAAATATTCATTTCATAAAAAAGTAATTGATGCAAATTGGTTAAATAATATGGATGTGTTAATTACTGAGTCATTCAGTTACATAAAGCAAATAATTACAATAATTACGTTTGATTTTGAGAGAAAACTTATGAGGTTTTTTGTCAGTAACATTAGAAAGATTCCCTAATCATTTAGGATTTCCACAGAATCCTGAGGGCAGAAAGATAATCTTTCATAGAGAAACTGACTTCTAAGTGTGAGTGGAGTTGAAATTTCTGAATCTAATAAAACTTCATCTATGTAGATTTTGGGGAATGTATTTCAAATAAAGACTTGTGATCACACTGTGAAGACTGGATTTAGATATTACTGGAAATCTGTTATGCTTCTAAGAATTTAAAAGCTAGAATAGATTTTAGAGGTCACCCAATCCAACGCTACTTAATGTATGAATGCTTCCAAAACATTCCTGATAAATTTTAGCTTCTGTTCAAATGCATCCAATGATTGTGAATTTACTCTTTATCCTATCTAGCACCAAACAATCCCTTCTGAATATCTTAAATGTAAGACTGTTTATGTTTTGTAGAACCAAATTCTGTTATTTCAAGTTATATTTCCTATGACTAAAGGGAAATATGACTATTCTTTCCATTTCCTTCCTTTTCCCCACCAAATAGTCCCTTTCTACCTACCATCTCTTAAAAATTTGAAGGCAGTGATCATATTAAACACAATTCTTCTTTTCTTCAAGTTAAGCATTCACAATTGATTCAAATGATTGCATTCATGTGTGTGTGTGTGTGTGTGTGTGTGTGTATGTGTGTGTGTGTATATACATATATGAGAACTCTATTCCCCATATAATTCTGGATATTACTCAGTTTTCTAATGACATTGATCAAATATGGCATCCATAGGATACAATACACCATTATAAGATCAAATAGAATACAGAGGGATTGAATCTCCCTTTTTTCAGAATTCTTGATTTTTAATGTAATCTTAGATCACATGAAACTCTTTTAGTTTCTATTCACACTATTCACTCATATTAAACTTGTAGTCTACTTAATTCACCAATACTTCCTCCCCATATTATTTGATTTTTAAGAGGTTTTTCTCCACTGCTATTTTTAAACTCTTTCAGGAAGTTGCATCTATTATCAATCAATCAATGAGTAAAATTACTCATTATAAACTGTCAAGTTCTTTTTATATGTTAATTTTGATTCCAATGTATCAATTATTATCCCCAGCTTTGTGTTATAAACACATAGTGGATTGGTCAATTAAACAGTTCTGAATGTACCTAAATACTATCACTATATCTACATCTTCCTACTTTGCCCACTAAATTTCATGATAGACTGTCAAAATCCTTCTAGATGATACTCCCTGCAATATTTTCCACATTGTCATTTTATAGTTTGCTTCTCAGACAAATGTAATATATCAGCCCAAGAAAAGTCTTATTTCAAACTCAAAAAAAAGTAATGGGCCAAGAAACGATGCAAAGTGATTCACCCCTTTCATTTGACCATCAATTCTCTGCAATTGCAACAAAATAGACTTTGGAATTTTGAAGCTTCAGTTTCCATTATGGATTTTTCCCTGTTTTCTGGTAGAGTTACAGTAGGTTAGCAGTGATTCATTTCCTGAGATGAAATAACTCAATCATATTTCTCATGTCTCGCATACAACTAAAATTAGTTATACTGAATAAAAGTAAAATTATGAAGCAGCAATAGAATAGGATTTTTTAAAATTTTAAAACATAGAATAATATGTTTAAGAAAATATACAGGCTCACACAAGAGTATGGCCATGGTAGAAAATTTAGGTAAGAAATGGTCAATTTAAGAACCCTAGGCCACTGCCAATTCAGAAGACACTGAAAAGCTTTAGGAAAGATGGTCAAACTTCATTTGATTTACCACTTTTTGAAATAAGAATCCTTCTTTGTTTTCTTCTCTGATAGATCAGATCATTTCTCTTTTCTCTGAAAAGCAAGGCCCAGAGTAGAACTTCATCTTTAATATCATATTCTCCTTTCAAGGGAATGGTATAATAAGATGAGAAGAAAATAGGTACATAGAAAAAGTACACTTTTAAAATCAGATATTTGGGCCATTTAATTTTTTTATTAGGCAAGAGTCTAATAGTGATCAAAAGTTACATCTATAAGTCTGGATCTAAATTTGAAGAAAGGCTGACCCCTAGATTATATCAATATCCATTATATTATATTGTCTCTCGCTAGCTAATGTTCATTGTTAAAGGACTTTTATTCAAATAAATAATATCAAAAGTTTGATAATCACAAGATAAATTACTATGCCTAAATTTTTTAAGTTTTAATGATATTGAGTTGATGACAGATCAAAAGCAGGCCATATAGAACATCTAGATGGCAGATGCATCAAAACATTTAGCAGTTTCAAATAAACATGACAAAAAAGTTTATTAGAGTTTCTGACTTTGCTTATTCTTAAATAATTGCATGTTAAATGTTCTTGTTCTATCTGAATCATTATTTTGAATTTTCTTTGAAAATATAATGAAGTAGTTGGTTTGCCATTTCCTTCTTCAGCTTATCTTATAGCTAAGGAAACTGAGGTAAATAGGATTAAGTGACTTGCCCAGAGTCTGAGACCAGATTTGAACTCAGATGATTTTTCCTAACTTTAGGCCCTGCACTCTCATCCACTAAGCCACCTAGCTGCCCTTGAAGTATAATAGTACAAGGGATTATTTTTTGGGCCATGAAAAAGTGGAGATAAAAATCTTATTTTCTCTATCTCATTCACAGCTTGGTCTCAAGGCTGTTATAATTTTCTTGCTTCACTCTGAGTACCAATCATAGGCAATGAGCTACTCAAAGCAATTAATTATATTCATCCACTTTTAAATTACTCTCAAATCAAGTAAATCCAAAAAGACAGAGTGTTTCAAAAAGCAATTCCTCTATGCCCTTACTAGATGTCAATGGGATAAACAAAGGATGTGATTTGCTTCTTGAAAATAGGCTGGAGATATGTAGCATTAAGTTGTCAATATCTTATTTTTATAAAGGCCTTGTGGACATTATAAGATATGATACTTTTAAAGCCTTTTGTTCTATTTCACATATCATATCATGGCAGTTCTATAACCCACCAATGTCAGGTGACATTTTCAAAGCCACTTCACATCTTCCAAACATTTCAAAATATCCAATGTGTCATTTGAAACTATGTAACTTTGAATGGAGAGTAGAATTGTGATTTTGTAGAATTATGAAAAAAAAATGAAAGGACATAAAATACTTAGATCCAATAAAATATGCATTTGTTTTGGAAATTTTCTTTTAACGGAGAAATATGTATTATACTGTATTAACATGATATGTTACAACTTTCTTTTCTAACCTATAAATGTGAATTATTAGTGAGGACTTTATGGCTCAGTAAAAAGAGCACAGAAATAACAATTATAAAGCCTGTTTTCAAATCTTGGTTCTAAACTTACTGGTAGTACAATATTCTCTAAGTCTTTATTTCCCAGAGTCTTTATTTCCCTTTATATTATACACACATATACATGCATAGAAATATACTCATTAACACATAACCCATGCATATATATATATATATATATACATACACATACATGTATATATATACCCCCCACACATATATATAAATATATATATACATACATGTATATATATACACACACATATATAAATATATATATATATATACACATACATGTATATATCTATATATATACACACATACATGTATATATCTATATATATACACACATATATATAAATATATAAATATATCTATATCTATCTATCTATCTATCTATCTATCTATCTATCTATCTATATAAACTTGCCACACCTCTGTGATGGGGTTATTGTAATAAATGGCAACTGATAAATGGGGAGGTAGGAAAAGTAGAGTCAAAAATTGCCTGTTGTTTTGAGATAGTTGTTTTCAATGAAGAAAACATTGCATTTTGAATCAAAGAACATGTATTTGATTGCTAACTTTGCTATTTGTAAGCTATTCAACTTTGGGAAAATTCCTCTGAAGCTCAGCTTTCTTACCTAGAAACAAATGGTGATTGTCTTCATTTTCCCACCTATCTCACAGAGGTGCTATGAGAAGCAAATAAAAGTTTATATACACTGAACTTTAGAAAATACAAAGTAATCAATTCAATCATTGACAAGCATTTATTAAAAACTTATAGGGGCAGCTAAGTTGAGCAGTGGATAGAGCACCAGCCCTGAAGTCAGGAGGACCTGAGTACAAATCTGGCCTCAGACACTTAATATTTCCTAGCTGTGATCCTGGGCAAGTCACTTAACCCCAATTGCCTCATAAAAAGCAAAAACAAAACAAAACAAACAAACAAACAAAAAACCTTATTATATGCCAGGCATTGTACTAGTCATGTTGGATACTAACACAATAAATAAAACCAAAAACACTCAGTGGAATGGAGTACTAAGCACATTAATCAATTGCCTGCATGATAATAGGCACAATATCCATTCTGATGATTGATTGTACAAAAGTTATAGGCATTATTATAATTTCATCCTGTAAAGTAAAAGAGCAACAAAAATATAGTCTCCATTTAAGAAATGTTATTGAAGTCCCAAATGATTAAGATTATTACTTGTTGATGAGTTAATCGAAACAATTTATATTCAAGTCTTTTCCTATCCTTTACTTGACTGAATGCTCATTTTGCAGATGAAGTTGCTGCATCTCTGAGAAGCCAAGTGACTTGCCCAGGATCACACAGTTCCTCTATGATGGAAACCAGTGCCTTTCCCTCCTCATCCAGTCTTTTTGTTTAAGCTGTCACACCCATTGGTTGTCTATGATAGGACTTTTTTTTAAATATTTTTTTTTTTACTCCTGCCTCATTTTTGCCTGAGAATTTTTTATTACATGACTCCTGACCTGAGGTGTTTTTGGCAGGCTTTGTGGATGCTCAGTACAAAATACACATATGTAAAGAACTAACACTGCAGTGAAGATGGGCAGTAGAATACATGCAAGCACTGCCAGGATCATCTCAGATTCATTGTGCATATGGTTTTAATTAATTTTGTGTCATTGTCAGAAGCCTTTTACTGTTGCTAAATTTTTCATGGTCCTAATATTTAGTTATATGACTCCTTATGGAGTCACAACCCACAGTTTAAGAAACTTTGGTCTATACAACCATAAAAACAAAGGAAATATCAGGAAATGGGAGAAAATAGGCTTCTTCTTCCCATCTTTCTTTATTTCTAGGAATACAGTATGCTTATCATTAGACCCAGAATGAAGCTGATTACTAACCTGGCCTTCTTCATGTGATTGCAAACTAAAATGTGGTCAGAAATTGAAGTTGAATACAACTTTGTATTTGCTATGCCATTAACCTGTAATCAGGCTAATGTGAAACTAACAGTTCAAAACTTGCCCATCATCATATGTAGCTGGAATTTGAAGCCAGAGTCCTGAGTGTGAGTCGGCTATGGTTTCAGAATCCCAGAAAACAATACACAGAGTCCACTTCTACGGTGGTGATAGTAGGTCTGAGATTTTTGATTTGTCTCTTAGTCATGTCTTTGCGATTTTATTTTGGGATTTTCTTGGCAAAGATACTGGGGGATTTGCCATATCCTTTTCTAGCTCATTTTACAGCTGAGGAAATGAGACATTTAGGTGACTTGCCCAGCGTCACAGAGTATGTGTCTGAAGCCATATCTGAATTTGAGAAGATTAATATTCCTGATTCAAAACCCAGTACTTTACCCAGTATGTCATCTAGTTGCCCCAGATCTGGGATTACCTCTGATTTATTCTATAGTTCTATTTAATTTTTTATGCTATGAGTTATTGGGACTTTCTTTCCCTCTTAGATTGGAATCCCTTGAGATTAAGGATTATTTTTGCCTACTGCCAATATTTAATATAGTACATAGCACATAATTTGTATTTAATAAATATTTGTTGAGTTGACTAAGAGAAAAAAGGAGATCAGCAGATTCATTTCAGGATCAAACTATTCCTTACAAGATTATACTTTGAAGATGAATAGCACAAATAATAACCAAGTCTCAGTTCAATTTGATTTGCACAGCAAACTATAGTCACTATACTCTTTCAATGGTAGTGACCTTCTCTACAATACAAGGGTTATGAGCTTTCATCTGGATGACAAATTTTTCCAGAGTGGCACCGATAAACATACTTTTCTTCAAACTTATCTTGTCTTTTTACTATCTGTCTCAGGCCAATAAAATACATATGATTGTAGCAAGGGCAATCTGATTCTTCTTTCCCTGTCTCACTCAGGATTGAGTTCTTGATACAAGTTTCTCTTTTGCACAGATTCTGAGCTATGCATTCCTTTTTCATGCATTTGTCTTCTGTGAAAGTGACCTGCCAGACAGCACAGTGGCAAAATAAAAGATGACTTATATTCATTTTTTCAGACAATTGTCTATTTTTTTTTTCATTTCTTCAGCGTTGATGGGGAGGAGATACATTATCCCCTGAATTCTCTCCCCTAAAGTCTACATATGTGAATAAGGAAATAAAGTAAAGGAACATGGAGACAATAGAAACCATCTCACTTTTTCAAAGCTTATGATCAAGATGAAAGGTGAAATTTAACTTGCTCATCTTTATGATTCATTATAAATAGTATGAAATTGTACTATACTATTCATCATAAAGTGGAGTTCAATGTAAGGCAATTGGGAACATAGGCTTAATCCAAGAAAGTGTAATAACTTGGATACCAGGCAGAAATTTTTATAAGTGTATAAATCATTCTTTGTTAGATATTATTGATATGGAAATGAAGGATTGTAGCCATTTCTGCCTTCATTTGCATCAATTTGCAAAGATATAGCTATATGCTACTTGATTAATGGCATTTTTAAAGTATCAGGCACCAAGCTAAGCTCTGAGGATAAAAAGGCAAAAAACAAGCCAATCAAAATGAACAACAATAACAAAAAAACCCTCCTCCCTATTTTTAAGGAAGATATAGTTTAATGAAGGAGGCGTAAGCCAGTTGGGTATCTTAAACTGGGCAATAGGGAACTCTTTATAGGTTTAATTAACCCTTGAAGCAAAAAACAGGAAAGAAAATGGCACTGAAAACTGGAACTGCTGCTTTTCATTTGGTAAGCCATCTTGGTAGGACTTCTAGAATAGTGCTCCATTAAGGTACAAACAACAAATCTTTTTCCCCAACAGAGATCTTTATAAGTAAGCAAAGTATAAGTGAGGGTTATCTCATAATTATGTGAGTTGAGTTTTTTTTTTTTCATTCATTTAAGTAATTAAGGAGAAAGAATATTAAAACAAGCTGTAAAGATTGGAAAAGGAATATGTAGTTTGGCATCTGAGCTCAAACATGAAGGAAAATATGAATCCTAAGGGGCAGATCTGAGAAAATGGAATAAAGAAGACACAGATGACAGACTTGGTAAAGGCACTAAAGTATAAATGCATGATATCATATACAGGTAAAAAGAGGTCAATTTGCCTAGAATGTAGATTGTGTCTGTAGTAGTGTTGGGAAGGGAAGCCAAAGCATGACTGAAATAGGGCTCAAACTCACTATATGCCAAAGATTCATTCATGACTTTCCCCACAGCTGTGCAGAACACTTCCTTCAATGCCTTCTGAGTATATGGAAAACCCTGATCTTTAATTCTTTTATTCCCTAAAAAAACATTGAGACTGAGTGTGGCAAATTGGAAAAGAGATCACTGAAGGCAACTTAGAAATGCTAATGGAATTTTTAAAAATGTTCCCAAGAACATGGACCACAGCATAGATTTGCTTATGCATCAGGATGCAGCTAATCTGGTAAAACATGTCCTTGATTCTCAAAATACTTCTGGATAGAAAATTATCATTTGCACATTATTTTCCCAGATCTTTTTATTATCATCACAGCCTATAGAAGTGTTATTTAGTGTTAATTATTCTCTTCTCTTATAAAGAAATATGGCAATAACCTGTTTAGTTGTTCTTTTTAAATATACAGTTGAAGTAAAAATTGTTCAGACATTTAAGGGATGGACCCTCTATAGTTATTATTGATATCTTTAAGATATTGTTTGTGGCCACGTAGGCAGGTCACACAAGTGTCTTGGTGACAAAAAAGTTCCAAAAGGAGGCACAAGATTGCTTAAAAGAGGTTCATAACTGCATAATTTTTCCGTCCTAGAACAAAATTATAGATTGTTAGGCTTCTGTAGAAAAAGAAAAAATTAGATTTTTCTCCAGATTGAAGTGTCCTAATTCTCATACATTTTATTATCCTGGAAAAATCTGGAGTCCAGTGACACAAAATAGAAAAGAGATTCTTCTAAGTTCATATTCAAAAGATGATGCCAAATCTTTGCCTCACATTTCCCCAGACTTTCCACTTCCATGGGATTACCAAAATGTTTTTTTCCCCTGAAGTTCAATTCTAACTTTTTCATTAATTTACTTAATAAATCACAGTGAATCCCTCTGTTCTTTAGGATAAAATATAAGCTCTGCAATTTAAAACTCTTCATTAATTTGCCCTATTCTTCATTCTAAATTTATTACACATCATTAATAACCACTCTACAATCTGGCCAAAGAGACCTTTTCCTGGTCTTCACAAATGTATGTTGTCTTCTCTCTCCATGACTTTGTAGTGGATTCCCTCCTTGTTTGGATTGTATACCGTCTTTGCCTTCACTTCTTTGAATCTTTCATTTTATTCAAGACTCAGGACAAACATCAACTTCTAATTGAAGCTTTTTTTTTTTTTTTTGCCTTCCAATTGCTAGCACCTATCTTCCATGTTTACATTGTCTTCATTCTGTGTATATAGGTATATATACAAGTACATACATATAGTACACATAATGTACATGATCTAACTCAACTTTGTAATATAAGTTTCATGAGGACATGGGCCAATTTGCTTTTGTCTTTTTATTCCAAGAGTATAGCATAATACCTGGAAATTAGGGAGGAGTAGGGTAAGGTAAACTTATATAACACATATAACATATAACACCTTCTATGTTTCAGGCACTGTACTATGCACTTTTTACAATTATCATCTCAAAAGAATGTGAACAGTTTTCCAATGAAGAATTAAAAAATAAAAATTCTCTAAATTGTAATTGATTAGAGAAATGCAAATTATAGTAGTCCTTGAAATGTCATATTATATGTATAAAATTGACTCACATTGGTCATTATCGTTGATCTGGGTTCAGTTGCCATTCAGTAGGGTATTTGTTTACATTATTATCATCAAAATGTATACTTTTTTCATGTTTCTACTACCTTTTCAGATAGATCTTACCATGCTTCTTCTGATGCAATAGTATTCCATATTCCATATCACAATTTTTTTTTGGTGAGGTAATTTAGGGTTAATTAATTTGTTTAGCTAGTAAGTCTTAAGTTTCTGAGACCCAATTTGAACTCATGTTCTCCTGATTTCAGGGCTAGTGCTCAATCCACTGCCCCATCTCGTTGCCTCTTATAATTTGTTTACTTCTAAATCATAAATTAGGTCTGGATGATATTTCAGAGATACAATCTTTATATTAAAATGAGGAAACTATGTCCCATGAAACTTACATATCCAGAAAGAGAGGATTTGAACTCAGATCTTTTTAACCCTGAGTCAAGTATCCTTTATACTCTATCATATTTAGTTTCAATTCATGTGCATCTGTTATGTTTCCAGCTTTGTTTTTTTTTTTTTTTTTTTTCTATTTCAACGCAAGAGCTATGACTGTTTTCGTATGAGGAATCTTTCCTTTGGGGGAGTACAGCTGGTGTAATTCACAGTTGAACCAAGAATATATCAATGTGAATATCTTGTGGCCTCTCCAACTTTATTGGCCTTTTATTACCTTTGTCAATTTTCTGATAGCGAGGTAAGACCTTGAAGTCCTTTCAATGTACATTTCTTTTAGTGTTAGTTATTAGGAGCATCAGGTTGAATTATAATAGCTTTAGTAATTAAGCAGATATGAAGCTGCCAAATAACCTCAGTTGGCACTGTGGTTTCAAACACAGTGGAATTCAATTTTGCAAGTTAAATCAGCAAACATTAATCATTTATAGAGGACACTGTGCAGAATCCTGGCAACAAAAAAATGAAAAATTACACAATCCCTGCCTTCAAAGAGCTTGCAATATAATTAAGAAGAAAAGGTATGTATACAAAGAATTTTGAATTGAGGAGATTGGACTTGATGGTATCTAAGGTCACTTTGATCTTTAAATCCAACACTTATCACCTAATGTGGAAGGGAAAGGGAAAAATTATGAAGAACCTACTATGTGCTAGGCACCATGCTAAGCACTTTAGAAATATTATTTGATTTAATGTTAACTAGTATATGTTGATGTACATAGGACATAACAATCTCCTGGCACAGACTATATTTGTTTTTTGGTTATTTTTTCGGTTGTCCCTGGGTTGCATGATCCTTTTCGGAATTCTCTTGGAAAAATATAATATAATGGGGCAGCTAGGTGGCACAGTGGGTAGAGCAGCACCCTTGAATTCAGGAGGACCTGAGTACAAATCTGGTCTCAGACACTTAACACTTCCTAGCTGTGTGACCCTGGGCAAGTCATTTACCCCCAACCTCAGGGAAAAAAATAAAAATTAAATTAAAAAAAGATAATATAATAATTTGCTATTTTTTTCTTAAACTCATTTTACAGATGAGAAAGTGAACAGAGTCAAATAATTTACTAGGATTACATAGTTAGTGTTTGAGGCTGAACTTAAATTCAAGTCTCCTTTACTTTAGGCCCAATTCTTTTTTTTTTTTTTAACTTTGCAATTTGCATTTATTTTTAGCACACATTGCTAAAATCAGAGCAAAAGGGGGGGGTAAAACATGAGAGAAAAAAAAAGGAAAAAAAAGTGAACATAGCATGTGTTAATTTACATTGTCTCCTTTGCTTTTTTTTTTTTTTTCTGGATGCAAATTTTTTGTCCAGTCTATTGGTATTTCTTTGAATTACTGAACCCCTGAGAAGAACTGTCTTTCATAGTTGATCATTGCACATTCTTGCTGTTATTGTATACAATGTATTCCTGTTTCTGCTTTGTTTCTCTCAGCAAGACTCAACTTTTTATCCAATGGGATGTTTTATACAGGGTATAATGAAGTATGGATTAATTATCTTAGATAATATTGGTAGGAAAGAAAATATTTTAATAAGGAGATCAAAAGAAAGATCAGGGTTTGCATCATTTTCAGAAATATAGAAATAATTAGATATGAAAGGTGAATGAGGGAAAAAATACTGAACTTTGTTATTTCCTAGAGGTAATTGGGAGCTAGTGAAGATTTTTGAGAACTTTAAGAACAATGGTAACAGAATAGAATAACATTTTAAAAAAATTAAAGAATTTAAAGTCATGGACTAGTGCCTTTAATACATGATGATGTATTTACATTGTATCTCTCTATTTTTTATTTTTATTAAAACTTTTTATTTACAAAGCATATGCTTGAGTAATTTTTTTCCCAACATTGACCCTTGAATAACATTTTGTTCCAAATTTTCCCCTACTCCTCCCCACTCATTCTCCTACCTGGCAGGTAGTCCAATACATGTTAAATATGTTGAAATACATGTTAGATCCAATATCCAATATACAATATAGATCCAACATATTTATACAGTCTTGTTTCACAAGAACAATCAGATCTAAAAGGAAGAAAAATAAAAACTGAGAAAGAAAACAAAATGCAAGCAAATAACAACATAGAGAGTGAGAATGCTATGTTGTATTCCACACTCTCTTCCCATGGTTCTCTCTCTCTTGGGGTAGATGACTCTCTTCATCACTGCACAAGTGTAACTGGCTTGGATAATCCTAATGTTGAAGAGAGCCACGTCCATCAGAATATCTCATCATATAATCTTGTTGCCATGTACAATGATCTGGTTCTGCTTATTTCACTCAGTTCATGTAAGTCTCTCTAGGCCTCTCTGGAATCATCTTACTGGTTGCTTCTTAAAGAATGATAATATTCTATAACATTCGTATACCACAATTTATTCAGCCAATCTCCAATTGATGGGCATCCACTCAGTTTCCAGTTTCTGGGCACTACAAAAAGGGCTGCCACAAACATTTTTGCACATGTGGGTCCCTTTCCCTCCTTTAAGATCTCTTTGGGATATAAGCCCAATAGAAACACTGCTGGATCAAAAGATAAGCACAGTTTGATAACTTTTTGAATATAGTTCCAAATTGCTCTCCAAAATGGCTAAATTTGTTCACAACTCCACCAACAATGCATCAGTGTCCCAGTTTTCCCACATCCCCCTCCAACATTTGTCTGTCATCTTAGTCAATCTGACACGTGTGTAGTAGTATCTCAGAGTTATTTTCATTTGCATTTCTCTAATAAATAGTGATTTGGAGCACCTTGTCATGTGGCTACAAATAGTTTCGATTTCTTCATCTGAAAATTGCCTGTTTATATCCTTTGACCATTTATCAATTGGAGAATGTCTTGAACTAATATAAATTTGAGTCAATTCTCTATATATTATAGAAATGAAGCCTTTATCAGATCCTTTGGATGTAAAAATGCTTTCCCAGTTCATTGTTTCCCTTCTAATATTATCTGCATTAGTTTTATTTGTACAAAAACTTAATATAGTCAAAATTATCTATTTTTTGATCAATAATGATCTCTAGTTCTTCTTTGGTCACAAATGTCTTTGTTTTCCAAAAATCTGAGAGATAAAATAGCCTGTGTTCTTCTAATTTATTTATAATATCATTCTTTATGTCTAGATCATGAACCCATTTCGACCTTATCTTTGTATACAGTGTTAGGTGTGGATCTATGCCTACTTTCTTCTATATTAGTTTCCAATTTTCCCAGCAGGTTTTGTCAAATAGTCAATTCTTATTCCAAAAGGTGGGGCCTTTAGGTTTGTCAAATACTAGATTGTTATAGTCATTGGTTATTTTCTTCTGTGAACCTAACCTATTCCACTGATCAACTTCTTTATTTCTTGGCCAGTACCAAATATTACCTTGTATTTTAAAGGGAGCAAGGCATAATGTTCCTGTATGTCCTTGTTTCATAGTATAACCTCCAACCAACTATAAAGTCTTAGGCATTCTGCAGAAATTCAGTAGAATTATGTCTTTGGTAAGAACTTTCTTGTACCTTCAAATAATAATAATAGTGACATTTACATAGCACTTACTGTAATATTAGCTACTATATAAGAACTTAACAAATATTATTTCATTTATTACAAATATTATTCACTCATGGAGAAATATATGCTTTATTATTATCCTCATTTTATAGTTGAACAAACTGAGGTGAAGTAACTTTCATATGATATACATCTGGTAAATTTGTGAAGTCACATTTGACCTCAAATTTTCCTGACTCCAGGCCCATGGATTTATTCACTGCACCACCAATATCCTTTGCCAAATCTAACTGCCACAGTGGCTTTTTCTGTACTTCCTTTTAGTGCTATCACTGGTTTTTAGTTATATAACAACACTTTCATTTTTTCAAACCTTATGCCCATGATCTGCGCATGGACCAATCACAGTTTTGTAGATACAAAAGAATGAGAAATGAGAGACTCAGATTTAATACTTGTCTAAATGGTCCATGCAGCTGGGGAAAATGGCTCTGATTCTTACCACCAGATAGTTTTTCAGCCACTGTAGAAAATTAAAGCTGGTAATTTGGAGCATTATGAACTTGTATTCAAAATGTGTCTGATTTTAATTTTCAATGAATTTTAGTCATTAAAGGAGGAAAGGGGTTGTATTATTTTTAAAATCACAGCTAATACAGAAATTGGATAATGGAAAGAAAATAGGCAGAAACAATTTCTAAATTTTCAACTTCTTGTTTACATATAAATATATATATATATATATATTTATATGTAAACAAGAAGTTGAAACTAAACTAAATACATATATATATACATATATATATATATATATATATTTAGTATTTAGTTTTGTGATTAGTCAAAGTAAAGTGAGTTTGGCTATTTTGGCTATTTATTTTCAAATAATTGTTCCTTGGAAGAAAGAAAATACATTTTGACTCCATTAGTTGTTTAAATCAGACAGATTACCACTTGGGAAAAGAAATCTGTTTTTTCTTGTTTTCCCTTTATTATCTATATCAGAAAACCATGCTAAAAATCATGTGGCAAGCCATTCAAGTGTCTGCTCTCCTCATTCCTTTATTTCACCAACTCCTATAAATATGAGTATTCCTTCCAATTCTCACTGCCATGACCCATTTTAGACATTAGAATTGTTCAAAATTGTTCAGTTTTGAATCCTAAAATGTCTTTTAAGGTCCATTTCTTATGCTTCTATCTCTTTTACATGGAAGTAGAGAGATGGAATAGTGGGCTTTCAGTGAGATAGGGCCACCATAGGATTTATATGTACAGGGTTTCTCAATGACAAGTAAAGCTAGTGACAGCCATATAATGCTCAGTTATTTTTACATCAAAGTATCCTTAAGTAAAATTTTATCAACCTGTTTTCTCCCTACTATATTTCTTTCAGATTCATTTTCTTGAAAGGTTCACATTATGTTTTAATTAATTAATTAAATATAATGATAATACACATACACACATTCAAACACATGCATTCATACACACAAGATAGATAATTGTTCATAATAGCAAACAATCTCTCATTGATTTCATTTCTAACTAGCCAAAAGACAAAAAGAAAATAAACAAAAACAATCAATCTAAATGCTTCCACCCTCTGTAGATTTTGCTAACACTCTTTCCATATTACTTTGTTATCATATATAAATTCATACTAAATAGTCATTCAGATTTTTAATCAAAAAGAGCTCAAAAAGAGCAAAACAAGAAGATATATATCAAATTCAACAGATCCAAAATAGAATTAATTATATTTCCTTGAACCCTCTCTATGTTTCTAGCTTCTTGCTATCATCTTCCCAATTATCTTGGTTCACTGTCATGGTGTTATCCTGAATTCCTCATTAAAACTTACCCCATTTATTATTTATGGCCTTATATAGTGCTGTATATGTGGAAGACATTTAATGAACATGTGTTGAAAGGAATAAAATTTCTATTACACAACTTACCAGAGGGGGTGGTTCTTGAGTGTGATAGGGCAAATGTAGGATGTTTATGTGATAGGGATCCTCAATGCCAAATAATCCTAGCGGCAGCCACAGAAAGCTGGAAAGAACAACTTTGTCTTCCAGAGAGCTCCAAAAATTTGTGGTCAACATGAAGTGCCAGATGGTCCAAGTGGAGGAGCCTCAATATGTTACTAATCAAAGTGATGTTCTTTTTCTTCCATTACTTCCACCTCTGTCCTGGAAACAGACTGATTAAATGTTGGTCATCAACTTGATGATGTAGTCAAAGCAAAAAATAAAAATAAAAAGTCTTGTGAGTGGCTTAATTGAAAGTCAAGTGTGACAGTGGAGAAAAATGAGATGCTAATCATCTCTGACACATTTAAACCAACATAAAATATAGGCCAAGAAAACATTTAGCAAAATATGTAATTTCCTCTGATGAAACAAATAAATTGAAATAAGAGACTATAAACTGTACAGTCTGACTCTGTAGTAAAACAATGAGCTTCAAATTCATGAAATAAAGAGGAAAAATAACCAAATAACCAATTAGTTTATAGAATGTTAATGTTCTGGGGGAAAAAAGTTTAAATCTAATATATTAAGTCAATTAAGTCAAAAATATTCAGGGGTAAGTGATATTTTGAATGGATGTTTGTGTAGATGGGGGAAGAAGGGAATAGAGAGGAAGATATCTCTTTCCCAAAGGAAAGAGAAAATCATCATCCAATCTCTGTATTATAAGTTAGATTATCTAATTTTTGTTAAAAGATAGATCATGAACCCAACTTGTGAAAAGAGACAATTTTTTTTTTTTTTATGAACAGATTTTTTTTTCTTAGTTATTTCAAGGTTTGTGTTTTTCCTTTTTATTTGCAAGAAGCTTAGAGGAGGCAGAAGATCTAGTGGTAGTGTTGCCCCCACTCAAAAAAAAGAAGAAAAGTAAAAGACCATTAAACATAATTTCAATGCATAAAGAACATGAAAGAAAATTCAAAAGTAAGTATAGATAACCTTAACAGTTTTGAAAATAAGTTCAACTTTTTATAGTTTTTTTTGTTAATGCAAGCTTTACATAAAAGATAGTTACTGTTTTACTTGTAACTTTCTCTTTTACTTTGTATATAGACATATTTTTGTCTTGTTATTCATTAATTTCAGAATTAAGACAATCTTGCCATAGAATCATAGAATGTCAATCCAATGCAATTTAGATTGAGTTTTTTCTTATTAGGTGCTGGACATTATGGTAGGCACTGGGGATAAAAAAGAAAAGTTAAAGTTTCTGTACTCAAATTGATTATATTCTACTTCAAAACTCCTGTCACAGTTGATATTAACTCTTGATTAAGATAAAAGGATGAGTTAAAGTAAATGGTGCATTAATGTAGAATTAAGACTACATTGCTTTGGACCATAGAGTCCTTTCTTTCAACTTGCTGATTTTATAAAGCCAGTGAGAAACTACTACATCCCTGGGATCTTGGAGAGTATGGCTTTTTTTCAGTTCTGGATGTGGAAATTGGATTGATGATTGTTGGAACCACAGTTTCCAGCCTGGTATTGGAGAGAATAATGAGGGAGTAAAGGCAGCAAATGCAAAAAGACCTGAACTTAAATCCAGTTTCAGATTCTTACTAAGTACCTCTGGGCAAGTAACTTCATTTCTGTCTGCCTCAATTCCCTCATCCATAAAATGGGGATAAAATTTACCTTCCAAGAGATTTTATGGGGATCCAATGAGAAAATACTTGCAAAGTACTTTGCATATCTCAAACCCTTACATAAATTCTACTAGCCAGTTTCTTTTAGAAATCTAGTGGTAAAGGGGAGATAAGAGACAATGCAGTAACTTAAGAGAGTCTTAGGCTTAAGGAAAACATTTCTGTGTGTTTTGATTGTTTTTAACAACTGAGGAAAGCAGCATTTTTGAGAAGGAGCTATATTTTGAGGGTCAAGTTTTGAGCTAAAATGCCTCTTGCTTTGTTATACTCAGCGTCACAGACAAAAGCAGTTAAAGTGGACTGAAGATATTTTTAAGTTACAAAGCAAGGGGGCAGCTGAGTGGCGCAGTGGATAGAGCACCAGCCTTGAATTCAGGAGGACCTAAGTTCAAATGTGGTCTCAGACACTTAACACTTCCTAGCTGTGTGACCCTGGGCAAGTCACTTAACCCCAGCCTCAAAAAAAAAAAAAAAGCAAGACTTTTATTTAGGAAAATGATTCAAGCAGAGTTTATAAATGGGAAATGTCTTATATGTGTTATCTTATTCACCTAGACACAAAGAGTTGGAATAGATCTTGAGATGATTTCTAATCTGCCTTACTACAGATTAAACTATAAATTTCAAGTGGATCTGGCTTATATTATCTAGCCTTTACATGTCCTTAGTCTTTTTATAGTGCTTTGCACCTAATAGATGCTTAATAAATGCCTGTTCTTTCAGTGCTGCTGAGATTGTCATTTAACCATAGGATTTTTGTTCATAGTTGCCTGGCTTGCTTACATTCACTATTTTCTCTTTCAAGTTGGCACAATAAATCTACCCAAATGAATTGAAGCACATCTCCTCAAAAAACATATAATCCAAGTTGGCTTTTTAATGTCTGTCTGAAAAGTAGAACTGTGTAACAAAATCACTAGAATATTTCACTGGGGAGAAATGTTTGATCTTGCTTTAGTATACTAGTCATCTCTAGAAAACGGCTGTGCATTTCTAGTCATTGGCAGTAACTTGAAAGATACACATCAAATGAAATCTTGTTGAGTTGATTTCATGACAGTTATTCTATCATTTTGAGAATACTGCGGTGGCAGAACCAAAGTGAGGGATAGACAACTGGGACTTTTTTTTTTGCTAGAACATGGGCATTTAGGAGTTTCCATTGTCATGGGGCCTTTTAGATGAGAAAACTATAACAAATTAGGATGAAATTTGAAGCTGTGCTCCCAAGGTTATTAAACTACATGTGCCCTTTGGCCCAATAATAATATTACTGAGCAGATAGCTATCTTACAGACATCAAAGAAAGAGGAAAATGACATGTATATGTTACATATTTTCAGAGCATCTCTATTCATTGTATTAAAAACTTCAAACAAAGGAGAATTGCCTAACTTATCAGGAAATTGCTAAAGAAATAGTATATTAATGTAATGGAATGTTACTGCATCATAAGAAATGAAAAAATAGACAGTTTCAAAGCATACTGAGACAGCCTATGTGAACTAAAACAAAGTGAAATGAACAGAACCTCAAGAATGATATGTACAATGATGAGACCTTAGAACTCTGATTAATACAATGATAAACTATAATTCCAGAGAATCATAATAGGAACTTACTACTATTTTCCTGTGAGAGAAGTGATAGACAAAATGCAATATAGCATATTCCTTTTTAGATATTGCTAGATATTATGATGCATAATTTTATGAAGAATTAATGTTTGTGTTTTATTGTTTAGTTGGAAGGGTTGAAAAAGATAAAAATAAAGGTTTATTAATTGCAAAAATAATATTTTAAAATCGAGATAATCAGAAAACAATTGGTAGGAAAATATAGAGCTAGGCTCTCATATAAAAGTCATTGTGGTGATCACAGATACATCAACATTGAGCTAGATGAAGTCTTAGTTGTTTTCATATAATGTTCTCTCATTTAATATCACAAAAATATCAAGGTAAGTGCCTTACTTAGTAATTACCAAAATTCATATCATAAATACAAAAATAAAAATACATATTAGCATGTTTTCTGCAACTTAAAATTTTAAATATTTGCCTAAAGTATTGAAAGATTTGGTCAGTTAGTCCAGAATCCCAGGGAGAGTAAGTGTCACAAACAGCATTTAAACTCACTGACTATGCAGTCTGCTTCTCACTAAATTAAAAACAAAAGTGGATTTCAAAGGCAGTACTGAAATGAATAAAACAATTTCACATTCCAGGTTTAGTAGTATTTGGAACTTTATCACTCTAGACAAAGCAAAATCTAGTTTCAGGATCAGTTATATTCTAAAGTATTGTCTTGGGTCAGTAATATGCCAAGGTTTCCTTTCAACAAGATACCAAAGTAAAGGATATTAAAATACAAAACAAAACAAAACAAACAAACAAACAAACAAACAAAAAAACTTTTGACTCAGAAGGCAGTTAAAAAACACCTAAGTATGGAACTAGAGGACCTGAGTTCATTAAGTCAAAAAAGCATTTATTCATTAAGAGCTTAGTAGGTATCAGGCATCAAGGTAAGTGTTGGGGGGAAAAGAGCCAACAATAGACCCTTGTCTGAAACATCTCATCATTTAACAGACAATTCATTTTACTGTCTTTCAGTTTCCTCTTTTTTTAATATAAGGGTATTGGGCTAGATTATCTCTAATGTCCTTTATAGCTCTAAGTCAATGATGCTATAAGTATTTCAGGATCTCTTTTTTGGCTAACAAAATATTATTTATTTTAACATTCTTTTCTTTTTAAAATTAAATTCCATATTCTCATCTTCCTGAAATTCCCTTATATACTAAAATGCAAGAAAAGTGATATAAATTATACATGTGAAATCATGAAAAAATATTTTCATATTAACTGTTTAGCAAAAAAGAACAAAAATGTAGAGGAAAATAGTTCAATTTACATTTAGAATTCATAAATTCTCTCTCTGGAGGTAGATTCACATAAATGTTATGGAATATTTTTGTTCTATGAGATATGATTAGCAGGATGCTTTCAAAGAGGCCTGGAGAGACTCACACAAAATGATGCTAAGTAAAATGAATGTAACTGGGAAATCGTTGTACATGACAACAAGATTATATGAAGATCGGATCTGATAGATATGACCCTTGGTGAATATTGACATGTTATCCATGCATATATACATATTTTTAATTTTCCTTTTTTATTAATTTTTATAATTATAACATTTTTGACAGTACATACCATACATATATTTTTAAAAATAAAAAGCTATAATAAAAACTAAAGGGAAAAATAAAAATTAGTTTGATTTTACCTAGTCATGTACAATGAATATTACTTCTATTATTTAAATCTGATTTTATTCGTTATAAATTGTTTTATTTTTATGTTCATATAGTTTCTGTGTCTCTTTTGACAGATATATACTCAATATACTGTCAAGGTGTATCAAAAGGTCTAAAACACTATTAAATAATATTGCTGAGCACAGTTCCTCTATTTTTCACTTTTGATTAAATCTATTTTAATTTTAGCTTTGCTTGAAATCATGATTCCTAACCCTCTTTTTTTTCACATACTGAATTATTTTCCAGTTCTTTATTTTATCTCTGCATCTCTGATTTTTATATCCTGAGGGCACTCTATTGTTAAATTCAAAATTTTAATCTGCTGTTTATGAGTCATGGCTAAATTTGTCCAATTCACATTCTAAACTACCATTACTTTTTGTGTATTTTCCTCCTTCCTATTTATCCTCTGTATCCTTCTTACCTACCTATTTACCTAATCTCTCTTGACTCTTCTACTTTATTTCTATCTTGCCCTCTATTCTATTACTATCTTGCCCTCCTATTCCTTAACATAATTACCCCTCTAAAATCTCTTCCTTATCCTTTTCTCCAACCCTATTCCCTGGCCCTTTCTGAATTATCTAAATTATCTTAGGAAGACAGTTGTTTTAGCATTTCTGTTGTTCTGAGGCAATGCTGTAATTTTGGTTTGTTTTGTTTTGTTTTGTGGAGATTATTTGGAGGGATGAAAGATTTTGGTTCTATTCCACCTTCTCAGGATCCTCTCTGTATTCCAATAATTTTAAAATTACATCATCTTGATATATTTTCCAGGTAAGTTTTTACTGATGAGATATTTTACTTTTCCCCCCCATTCTTTTGACTTTTATTGTTTCATGATGTCTCACAGTGTTAGTTCTTAACCAATTCTATTTTTTTTTATTTTTTTATTATATATATATATATATTTTATAATATTATCCCTTGTATTCATTTTTCCAAATTACCCCCCTCCCTCTATCATACCTAGTTTTTCTAATGTTCTATTTACTTTTTTAATTTCTTTCTTGTTTGTTTTGTGGTTTGATTTGTCTAAATCTGAGAGTGCAAGGTTGAGATCTCCCACTATTATAGTTTTACTGTATATTTCTTCTTGCAGTTCTCTTAACTTTTCCTTTAGAAAGTTAGATGCTATACCACTTGGTGCATATATGTTTAGTATTGATATGGCTTCATTATTTATGCTACCTTTCAGCAGGATATAGTTTCCTTCCTTATCTTTTTTAAAGAGATCTACTTCTGCTTTTGCTTGATCTGAGATAAGGATAGCTACCCCTGCTTTTTTGGCTTTACCTGAAGCATAATAGGCTCTGTTCCAACCTTTTACCTTTATTCTGTATGTATCTCCCTGCTTTAAGTGTGTTTCCTGTAGGCAACATATTGTAGGGTTCTGCTTTTTGATCCAATCTGCTATCCGTCTCCGTTTGATGGGATCATTCATCCCATTTACATTTACAGTTAAAATTACTAATTCTGTATTTCCTGCCATCGTATTATCCCCAGATTATGCTTTTTTCCCTTGACCCCCCTGATCCCCCTCCCCGATATTTAATTTACAGACCCCCCTTGTGACGCGCAACCCTCCCTCTTTTTTTTTTTTTTTTAGGATCCCTCCCCCCTCCCTCCAAGTCCCTTCACTTATTCTCCTTTTCCTTTTCCCTTTTCCTCTCCCCCCTTTTAATGAGGTGAGAGAAAATTCTCTGAAAAACAAATATGTTAATTATTTACTCTTTGAGCCTCTCCTGATGAGAGTAAGATTCACACAATGATTCTCCCCCTCACTAAGTTCCCTCAGATATGGTGTATTTTCTATGCCTCTTCCTGGGATGTAGTTTCCCTCTTTTTATCACTCCTTCCCCTTTTTCTGACCCGACCTCCTTCCCTTTACTACACCCCCCTTTTTTTCTTTTATATCAGTAAAATCAAATTATCCTTGAGTATTTTTTATATACCCACAACAGAGTTACAGTTCTCAAGGGTTCTGTGTACCTTTTTCTGTTTCTCTTCAGTCTTGTGGATGTAGATCAAATTTTTTGTTTAAGTCTGGTTTTTTTCTTAGAAACATATAGAATTCCTCTGTTTCATTGAATGACCATCTTCTTCCGTGGAAAAAGATGCTAAACTTAGCTGGGTAGTTCATTCTTGGTTGCAGTCCTTGATCTTTTGCCTTATGGAATATCAGGTTCCAGGCCCTTCTATCTTTTAATGTGGAGGCAGCCAGATCTTGGGTGACCCTTATTGTGGCACCTTGGTATTTAACTTGTTTTTTTCTAGCTGCTTGCAGGATTTTCTCCTTTGTGTGGTAATTCTGCAGCTTAGCCACTATATTCCGTGGTGTTCTTTTTTTAGGGTCTATTTCAGAAGGAGTTCGATGTATTCTTTCCACATCTACTTTCCCTTCTGTTTCTATTATCTCTGGACAGTTCTCTTTGATAATTTCCTGTAAAATAGAATCTAGGCTCTTTTTTTGGTCATAGTTTTCTGGAAGTCCAATAATCTGCAGATTATCTCTCCTAGATCTATTTTCCAGGTCTATAGATTTTCCCAGTAAGTATTTGACGTTGTTCTCCAGCTTCTCATTTTTTTTTTTTTTTTTTTGTTTGACTGATTCTTGGGTTCTCTGTGAATCATTCATTTCTATTTGTTCCATCCTGACTTTTAAGGAGTTATTTTCTTCTTTCACAGTTTTTAGTTCTTTTTGTAAATCCCCAATTTCGTTTTTAAATGAATTATTTTGCTCTATTGAATTTTTTTCCATTTCCCTAATTTTTTTTTGAGAATTATTTTCTTTTTCCAATTCAGAAATTCTATTTTCTTGAGACTTTTTTATCTTTTCCAATTCAGAAATCCTACTTTCCTGTGATTTTTTAACCTTTTCTAATTCATAAATTTTGTTTCCCTGCATCTCCTGTGAATTCTTTATTTTTTCCAACTCCAATTTCAGGACGTTGTTATTCTCTATCATAGCTTCCCTTTCCTTTCCCCATTTTTCTTCAATCTCCCTCAATTTTTTCAGAGTTTCTTCTAGGAGAGAGTTATGTGATGGGGGGCAGGGATCGTTCCCCTTTGGGTTGTTATCTGCTGACTCTCTGCTGTTAACTTCCTCGGGGTTGGATACCCGCTCTTTCTCTGTATAGAAGGAATCTATGGTTTTTCTAGCTTTTTTGCTCATATTTAAAAAAATCTTTTGGGGTCTGTCCCTGGGGTAGGAAATTATTTATTTACTTCTTTACCAGCTTCCTCCCAGACCAGATGGATGCAGCGGCTCCTGCCCCTGAGCTAAGATAGAGCTCTGGAAGAGAGTTCCCCACCCCCTCCCTGGAAGTGCCTCAGAGGTGAATAGCACTACTGTGCTTCGAGGGTGTAGAATAGTAAAGACAGCACAAAGCCCAGCCTATGTGTCCGGGTGGGGAGTGGATGTCTGCAGCAGGTGACGCGAAAAGCCCCTGTGCTCAAACTGGAAGTATCTGCCAGAAACCGCGGTCCCTAGTTCAAAGGTTCCGCTTCTCTGGGACTTCCTGGAGCTGAGTTCCACTCCCTCCAGCTAAGCTAGGCAGTGTGTGTTGCCTTGGGCCGTATCCACCCACTTGTCAATCTCTTAACTATTCTCAGGTGTTAGCTGAGGCCACACCCCCTGGTGCCGAGATCTGCTGAGTCACCTCCAGGGTTCCGGGGAAAATCTAATCTGAGTTTTAAAATATTTTGGCTTTCTCTTCTGAACTGCTAAATAATTAGCAGAGAAGAGCTAACAGCCTGTGCTAGATTCCTTTACCTCAGTGGCTTCTCTGATCCCAGAGCCCTTCCCAGCGCAATGGGCGCAGTGTGCCACTACCCCACCGTCTGTGCTGGTCTCTCTTATTCCTCCCCTGGGAACTGACCTTTCCTGTTGAAACTCCAGATTCTCTTCAGCTGGTAAGTCGTGCTTCCAGTCCTTATGGTATCTATCAGTCCTGAGCTAATTCTGAGACTTAATTTATCTAATTGTTTGTGAGGGAGTGAGGACGTTCACAGAGACGTGTGTTTCTTCTCCGCCATCTTGGCTCCGCCCCCCCCACCAATTCTATTTTTTAAGAAATTATTTTCTTGAGTGAATTTTTGCATCTCATTTTCTGTTTGCCTTATTTTACTTTTAAAGAGTTCTTTGCTTCAATGGTTTCTTGTGCCTCTTATACAATTAGGTCAATTCTCCTTTTAAAGGTTTTTTTTTTTTTTTCCTTCAGCAATTTTTTTGTGCCTCTTATTAGCAAGTCATTAATTTCTATTCAAATTTTTCTTCCATCACTTTCATGTGTTTTCCCAATTATTTTTATCTTTTCTTCTTATCTCTTTATCTCTTCTAGGAATTTTTGTTGGACTTGTGTAAAATATCAGTTTATTAACCCTGGGCAGTCACTTCATCTGTGAAAGCCCTAATGTTTCCCAATATTTCACATTGTCAGTCTCTCTTAATTCCCAGGGTGTCAGGATATCTCTGGCCACTGACCTTTGCAGTGTCAACAAATTCTATCTGGCTCACCTTCTCTGAGGCCTTCAGAGATCCCTGGCTACGATTTCTTGAATCATAGTTTAACAACCGATAGTACACTCAAAAACCGCCATGTGCAAACTTAAAGCCTTTATTCTACTTGCTCACATATTGCCCTGACTTGTAAACTCCCTAGTGAACATGTGGTCAAAAGACTCATGTGTTTGCTAGCAAGCTCCTTACCTCTCTTGGCTATCCATCCACTGGGCTCAGCTACCCCAGGATAAAGAGAGCGACCTACTGCTTGCAGTGGACTTAAAAGGGGTCTGTGGTGTCACACACACAACTAATCAGTGAGGGAGTCATCTCCTGTTAGGAAGCTGTCTTGATATAGCTAGGATCTCACCCATGGGACAGTCCCTTGTCACAGAAAATTACTTCAGGGCCACTCAAACCTCCTGTTGCACTGTGCTGGCCCATTTAAAGAACCCTTACAAGCTTGGATCCAATTAACATTTTTCACTGAGGTTTTGATTGTTACTATTTTCACATTATTATCTTCTGAGTTTCTCCTAGCCTTCCCTACCATTTTGGTAGCTTTTTATGCTCAAACTTTTAAAAATTTTTGCTCATTTTCACCAGCTTATGTCTTGATTTTGAACTTTATATTATAGCAGGAGTATCCTCATCTGGGGTAGGAGACATTTTCCTAAGATTTAGCCTTTTTCATAATTCTATTTTCAGTGTTAGTTCTGGGCAGTCTGCAAGTTTTTTGGTGATTCTATGGTAGTACAATTCTAGGAGAGATATGGAACCTGCCCGCTTGGTGTGAGCTCTGCCTTGGAACTTTGACCAGGGCTATCTATGTATTGGTGAGAGATTGTGTCAGATTTTTAGATGAACATTTTGTACTAATTTTACCATCTTAGTAAATGTAGCCCACAACATCCTCAGATGTAGACAAAATGAGATTAAAATATGGTTGTGAAATATAACTAAATGATAACTAAAAACATAATAGAATATTTGTAATGTTAATTTTTGGTTTTCTAAGTCAATATGAGACTTTTATAAATTGTTATGTATGGTTTAGTGGTCTGTTTATATTTGAGTTTGACATTACAGCCTTAACCCATTTTGGGGGGGTGATGTGCAACTGTACTAACCATGCTCTTGGGATGCTGTTTATAAATGAATATAGATTACTTGACTCAAAGCATGTATTAATAATGTATTAATAATAATTAATAATAGTGTATTAATATTGGCCAGAAGTCTCCAATAAATGTATTCAATGCGCTTGAGATTCTCCCAGTGATTTCAAGTCTGGAGAGCTGAAAAAAATTTCTTTCTTGTAAAACAAAAACAACAAACACAAAATAAAGCAAAACCTCTCACCTAGGATACCAAGTGATCCAAAACATTTTTTTTTTGCTTTTATTTTTTCTCCCATGAACTATATTGTGGAAGGAATAATTAAACCATGTATTTAGAGTTGAAAGAAATTTTAAGATGTAATCTAGATCAGTCCCCTCATTTTACACATCATATTGTCCAGGTTTAAGAGGATAGGGTCTTTAATTATTGTTGTTCTTTTATACATCTTCAGCAACCAATGCTTTGCCTTTAATAGAGTATGAATTAATAATGCTCATTGAATTGGATTGATTCCTGTATACTTAAATACTTTCATGTTCTCATAAGAGGAGTACGCTTCTCTGTAAAGGCTAGTTGGAGTCTTAGCTTTAATATACATGATTTTCTCTGAACAAATAAAAAGAGATTTCTGAATTCTAAATACATACACTATGACAGGTATCAAGGATTTTTCTTTTCATTCAATTTTGATTTTACCTTAATATTAAACTCCTTAGAAGAAACTTCCTTTTTCCAAGGCAGATACAAAAGTCTTCTCTAATTCATTCTCAAAAAGTCACATTAACACTGAGAGTTTTTGAGTTGCCCACTGTTAGAGTTAGTATATTTCCTATAATCCTGCAATGCAGGAGAGGATAACTTTTCAAAAGCACTACACTTTTGCAGGATAGGGTAGTTTTTTTTTTCCTTAAAAAGGTACTGAAATTCTCCTTAAGACCTGATTGGATCAGAATTCTAAGAATCAGGATCTGGCTTAGTTGTCTTCTTGTTGATCTGAGTACAAAAAATCATAATCCTGCTCCAATTCCTTTTAATTAAGAGGCTTCTGACTGTATCAACAGCAAGACTAACAATAGTGAGAACCTGTACTCATCTGCCCTTATTATTTCACAGTTAAGCAAACCTTCTTTTATTAATTGAACTATAAGTGTTTCATTGTGTTCAATATAATACCTAAATAAACCTTGAACTGGCTTGACTCAGGTCCAATTTACAACTTTTAAAGGTGAATAGGATTTAATGGCATAAAAGCCTGAATGCCATTTGGATTTGCTAATCTAAATCTCCTCTGTCAATATAAATCATTGGCCATTTTATGCAGTGGAGTAAGAATCCATTCAATAATTCACAAAGCACTTCATTAAGTGCCTGATACTAGGGATATAAGGACAAAATATTAAATAGTCCCTGCTTTCAAGGAGCTCACATGCTACAGACTAAAAGTCATTAAAGTGGAACAAAATGGAAAGCCTATTGAACTGGGAAGCAGGAAATACTCTAGTCCTAGGTCTACTGTTAACTAGCTATGTGATTGTGGGAAACTTCCTTTGTTTTTCTGTACCTTGCTTTACTCATTCATCAGATGTGGGAGGTTACAATCATTGATATTTATGGTATCTTATAGAACTTCCTTTGAGCTTTTATCCCTGTAGAAAGTCAACCAAGTTGTGAAACCATTATGGAAAGCAATTTGTAACTATGCCCAAAGATCTAAAAACTGGGCATATCCTTTGATCCAGCATTTCTATTACTGAGTGTGTATCTCAAGGAAATCATAATAGAAGAAAAACAACCCACATGTACAAAATGTTTGTAGCAACTCTTTTTGTGGTGGTAAATACTTGGAAAATGAGTGGACATCCATCAGTTGGGGAATTGCTGAATACATTATGTTATATGAAAGTAATGAAATATTATTGTTTTATAAAAATGATGAACAAGCTTATTTTAGAAAGATCTGGAACGATTTACATGAATTGCAGCTAACCAAAAAAAAACCTAGAACCAGGAATATCTTGTACACAGTAGCAACGAGACTGATGAATTATGTGATACTTAATTCTTCTCAGTGGTTCAGGTATCCAGGGCAATCTCAATAGACATTGGAAAGAAAATGCTATCTGCATCCATAAAGAGAAATATGGAGGTAGAATCTAACTGAACACATGTTTTGTTCACTTTTTTCTTTTGTTTTTTTCTTCATGATTTTTCCTTTTTGCTCTGATTTTTCTTTCTCAACATGATTCATAAAAATATGTATTAAAATTAATGTACATGTATAAGCAGAAAGAAAAACAATAAAACAAACAAAAGAAAGCCAATCAAACATCTTGCATAATTGATGCTTCTTTAGTATATACAGGTACTAAATTGGCCAAACTTTACTGATACTAGAAAAATGATTTCAATACTTCAGTGTGAAAATTCTTTCTTTCTCTGTCTCTGTCTCTCCTTACATCCACTATATCTTTTAATTCCCTTATTTTCTCATTGCCTCACTCTTCCGGTCTGTCTCCAAGGCCCTCTGTCTGTATATTTCTTTCTGTTAGAAGATGTGCTATTTTATTATTCCTATCCAAATGGTATAAAGTTGATCAAAAGAACATACAACTGTTATTTTTCTTTAGTGGCAGAAATTGGCTTCTATTAAATTAAAAAAAAAAACAACAACAACAACAAATTAATTGGCACAGATTATCCCAAAGCTCTCAATTATCTTCAGGGTAAAATTTATGGGTGAAATTGTATTTCTTTTATTAGTTATGCTGCTGAGTTTCTAAAATAATGAGCTGCTTGTTTTTTCAGTGCCATGTGAGCATTTAAAAGATGCCATCCTTTTCATAATCACGTTTTGTGATTTGGGGAATTCTGGTGTACAGCAATGCTTCTGAGAGCCAAGGAGGATGATGCAAAACAAACTGAGCTAATCCAAGGCTTCAGAAGCAAAAAATTAGGTTACTCCCAATTCTGAAGTAAAACTAGTAAAACTTCAAGACTGTTTCCTTTGTTGACTAAGCCAACACTAAGGAGTGCATGGCCAGTGACATTAACCTTTCTGTTTCAATACCAACTGCACATCTGAAAGAAACACATCCCAAACCATTTTAGATGAAAATCCTTGTTTTTCAGTTTAGATTTTTTTTTGTTATTAAGTCTTTTGAAGGGATGCAGTGTGACTTGGGATAAAACTCTGGTTTTAACCTTTGTTTGATAAATTTATAGGATCATAACTTTAGGGGTAAAAGATGACTTACCAGTTATCTGAGACCTGGAGATATTAAATTATTTTCTCATGGCCGCAAAAATAGAAATTAGAAGAACTCTCATTTGAAACCATCTTTTATGCCAATTCCAAGGTACAGGAGAGTGATCCTTAACCAAGTTAAAATCAGAGACTCTCAAGGTCAAAAGAAAAAAAAAGAAAAAAGAAAAGAAAAAAATATTTATTAAGATCTTGCAAGAAAGGATAACTTTTAACATATAAGGTGTTAGTAGAGGAGTGCAAAGTGTAAACTGCAAAAGACAAGATTATATAAACCCTAACAAGAAACCCCTAAACCCCCTTCTGACATTTTCTCTTATTCACTGGGGAGTTTTAATATTTCCATAGTCCAGGAAGAAAGAATACTTGTCAATAATACATTTTATAGTATTAGGTACTTAATGCTAATGAAAAGGTATGGAGGGAATTAAAGGGAAATGTTTATCTAAGATAACCAAACATCTGCAGCTTTTAACTATAGCTCAATTTGTTATTGCAAAATTTCAAGTCACAATTAGAGCATAGGTCAAGGCCACATTCTTATAAAATGTCTTCAATCAGTTTATATCATTCAATCCCTCTTTGAAGACCTCTCACACCATTCTTGTTACATTTCCTCAACCATCTTGTTTTCAGTCTTCAATCCCTCTGGACTTGGTTTGTTTTTTTTCCTCTCCTGGGATCCATCCTCATCCTTTTAACTCCAAGTCTAACTGGAACTCTCCCTCCAAGTTGTTCAATCTCTACCATCCTGACCATGATGCGTGCACTACCCATGTGATAAGCTGTATCATATAGCAGAGATACCCAGGGAATAATATTGACTCCACTTAAAGCTATCAGCAGAAACCAAAGGACATGTTTCCACAAACTTCCCCCATATATCAAGACCAGACAAAGATATTGAATGGCGAAGACCATGTCTGGAATTGAATCTGGGCCAATTTTCTGATGTTTTTGGCAATTTCCTTCACTACCTCTCCATTATCACCAATTTTCACATAGCAAAAATTTAATTTTTACAAACTCTACCTTCTTCTGCCAACAAGTAATCTAATAGCAATCTATGTTTGAGTACTGCTTCTCTAGTCTGAGTGGTCTGGTCTGCTAAGAAATCCATTGCTTTTGTTGGATGGTTAGTAATTATTTTGACCATGTCCTGGAGTCTAATGCAAATCCTAATCCTTCTTAGGATAGAGGCTGGTAGGCCCAGAAGCTGCCTAGTTTATTGGGGATTGAGCATAGGATGGTGTATGCAAATAGAAATTATCATTCTGGTTTGATGTGAGGGGGCATGTTAAGGGGGTTGGCTGGTGAGAAGTTGTCTGGGTCTCCTAATAAGTCGTGTGAGAATAGGGCTAGTATAAGAAGCACTATTCAGCATACATACCAACTGGGGTTCTATACCCCTAATTCCCATCTGGGACCATCTATCACTTCAACCATTTGTGTCCCCATTACTTATAGTAACTCTTCACAAATAAAGATGTCTAAAAGAAAAGTCAGCAGCATTAGAATGCTAAGAGAAATAGTTAGCTAAAGACAGATGACTAGATCTAATACTCACCTACTTATTCAGGGAATAATGACCATGCCTTCTCAGACCGGAAACTGCAAGATCTTACATGCTTAAATTGTGCTCATGGCCTCTACTGAATACTTGCTCTGATTATAGAAATCTGTTATAAGAGGAAAAAAAGCAGGGACATGGTTATAATAAAAAAATGATTTTTCAAGACTCAGCCAGAGGACACATAGATGACAGAATAAAGCACCTTTAGCTCAGTTTGACTTTAGATAATTGTATGCAATGACAATTCCACCTTACAGCCAGACTCTTATTCAAAAGAACACAACTGGGAAACTGAGTCAGAAGGCCCCCCCACCTTAAATAGAGGCCAAGGTATTCTCCCAATTCTTGCCCAAATACTAATGTCCACCTATAATAATCCATAATTATATTCCTCTATGTAGCTTGTGGCATATTCTTTTCAGATGGTGGATTATTGATTTGTTGATCTATTAGACAATCATAATTGAATTTAAAAATCCAAATAAAATCATATACAGTCCCAAGAGATTTTATCTCAAATAGCAAGTCTCATTAATTGAAGCTACAGATGAAATTAGCTCTCAAGGATCGCATATGCTAAATAAGCATTGACTAGTCACAGCTTGTCTTCATATCTAAGTAGATTGTTTTTAAATTCAAAATTAATCAAATTATTTTCCTTAAAGATGATCAATCTATAGCAAAACATGTTCAATTATTAACCCTGTTCAAAGGGATGAAGATATAGACCACT
Source organism: Sminthopsis crassicaudata (assembly GCF_048593235.1). Lineage (NCBI taxonomy): Eukaryota > Metazoa > Chordata > Mammalia > Dasyuromorphia > Dasyuridae > Sminthopsis > Sminthopsis crassicaudata. The sequence continues at coordinate 710,927,399 of NC_133617.1, read as the reverse complement.
GTTGTCAGAATCTCACTAAATAATGGGGATAATTTTTAAATAAATTAACACAATCAATTAAAACTCTCATAGAATATAGAATATACAGAGCTAATTTCACATTAAAGAATCTATCAGAATTAACACTAATAGATTCTTCAGTGAGTTCTGGGAGTAGAGCCAAGATAGCAGATAAAAGTCAAGAAGCTGCCTGAGCCCCCCCAGTTTCCTGAAGAGAGTAGTTAGAGCTACCCCCTGGAAGCACAAGGGGACACTGTGCTCAGAGCCAAGGCTTAGAGCTTTACATGAAGCTTGGGACAATCCCCCCTTTACCATAAAACTAAAAAGGAAGGAAATGCCAAAATAAACAGAAAGAAAATGAGCAAGAAACAGAAAAGAACCTTCACCATATAAAGCTACTATAGTGACCGGGCAGACCAAAACACAAATTCAGATGAGGACAGAATGTCCACATAGAAAATCTCAAAGAATGATGTGAATTTGTCTCAAGCCTGAAGAAGCCCTTGGAAATGCTCATGAAAGACTTCAAAAAGAAAATAGAGAGATATAATTAAAAAAAATAAGAAAATAAATGAGAAGTATGCATAAAAGAGTCAACAGTTTAGAAAAGGAAGGGAAAATTGCCTGAAGAAAACCACTTAAACAGTAGAATAAGCCAAATGGAAAAAGAGATACAAAAGAGAACTGAAGAAAGCTACACATTAAAAACTATAACAGTTCATGTAGGTCTCTACAGGCGTCTCTGAAAGAGTCCTGTTGGTCATTTCTTACTAAACAATAATATTCCATAAAATTCATATACTGCAATTTATTCAGCCATTCTCCAATTGATGGACATCCATTCCAGTTTCTTGCCACTGCAAAAAGGGGTGCCACAAACATTGCCAAACTAAAATCTCAAGGAAAAAAAGATACTGCAAGCTGCCAGACAAAAACAATTCAAATATCAAGAAACAATAGTCAGTCTTAGTCAGAATCTAGCAGCTTCTATAAGAAAAGATTGCAGAGCCTAGAATACTGTATTTCACAAAGCAAAGGACATAGGATTGCAACCAAGAATTAAGAACCCAGAAAAACTCAGCATCATCTTTTAGGGGAGAATATAGAGGTTCAATGAAGTAAGAGACTTTCAATCATTTCTATGGGAAAAAGCATGAATTAAACAACAAAATTAATCTACAAACATAGGACTAAATAGAAAGATAAACAGAGTTAAATATATATTTAAAGGTTAAACTGTTTCTATCAGTAGATGGAAAAAAAAAACAATATCTGCAACTCTTGAAAACCGTTATCTGACTCTGGAGTAGACAAAATGGGATATCACATGGACTGAGGGTATTTTTGAGAATGGACTCTGATGTGATGATATCAAAGTAAAAAAAAATAACATTAAGGAGTGGAAAAAAGGTCTGTCTGTACTGGAAAAAAAGGAAAGGGGAGGTACAATGAGACAATTAGTTCATACCAAGAGGCTAAAAAGATCTATTATAATCCTGGGAGGAAAGGGAGGAAAAGAACATTGTCTGAAGTTGATCTTATCAGTTTTGGATCTTAAAGGAAATAACTAAATAATTAAGTGGGCATAGACATGTATTTAATCCTATAAAGAAGTAGGAGGCGAAAGAAGGAAAGAAAAGGGAAAGACAGCATAGAAGGGTTGCAGAAATACTAGGAAAAAAGGTAAAAGAAGGGTAGAAATGTTGATAGAAGACAAGACAATAAGTGGAATGGGTTAAAATACTACTAAGAGAAGGGCAAAGGGATGATAGGGGAGAAGGTTGTGGGTGGGATGGGCAAAAACATCCACACAACTTAGGGTGAAAAGAGAGAATAAAAGCATATAACAAGGTGAATACAGGATAGTGGGAAATAAAGAGCTGGTAATCATAACTGTTAATGTGAATGGGAAGAACTCTCATAAAACAGAAGCAAATAGCAGAGTAGGTTGAAAAGCAAAATCCTACAATATGTTGTTTGCAAAAAAACATATCTGACAGAGAGAGCAAAGGTAAAAGGCTGGAAAAAATTATTATGCTTCAGGTGAAGAAGGAAAAAGAAAAAGGAGTAGAAATTGTGATCTCAGATAAAGCAAAAGTAAAAAATAGGTCTTATTAAAAGAGATAAGGAGATAAGGATACATGTTCATAAAGGCTACAGTAAATAATAAAGTAGTAACAACACTAAATGTGTATGCAACAAGTGATAGAGCAGGGACAGTCCAAGAGAATATTTTAAGCCAGTTACAAGAAGAATTACACAGAAAAAACAATTCTAGTTGAGGACCTAAAACTTCCCCTCAAAATCAGACAAACCTAACCACAAAATACACAAGAAAGAAAATAACGACTTTAATAAGATCCTAGAAAACCTAGATCTGCTGGACCTCTGTAGAAAAATGAATAGGGACAAAAAGAAATATACATTTTTCTTTGTCAGTATTGCACCTACACAAAAATTGACCATGTAACAGAGCATAAAAACATCATAATCAAATGCAAAAAGGCAGAAATAATAAATGCTTCTTTTTCAGACCATAAGGCAATAAAATTATATTCAATAAAGGACCAAGGAAAGATAAACTAATAGAAAATTGGAAATTATATAACCTAATTCTAAAGAATGAGTGGATCAAACAACAAATCACAGACACAATCCACAATTTCATCCAAGAAAATGACAATAATGAGAAACATACCAAAACCTATAGGATTCAACCAAATTAGTCCTTAGGGAAAATTTTATATCTCTAGATAATTAGATAAATAAAATAGGAAAAGAAGTCAATGAATTACATATGTAACTATAAATCTAGAAAAAGAAAAAAATTTAAAACATGCAATTAAATACCAAATTAGAAAAATTGACACTCAAAGTAGAGATCAATAAAAAAATAAGAAAACTATTGAACTAATAAACAAAACTAAGAGTTGGCTTTGTGTAGAAAAGAACAAAATAGATAAAGTTTTGATTAATCTGATCAGAAAAAGGAAATTGAAAACCCCAAACACCAGCATCAAAAATGAAAGGGGCAACTAACCACCAATGAAAAAGAAATTAAAACAATAATTTTGCACAACTTACAATGTATGAATATTCATGAGACTATAAATTGTCCAGGTAAACGGAAGAGGAAATAAAATATTTAAATAGTCATATTTAGAAAAAATAGTTGAACAAGTTATTAATGACCTCCCTAAGAAAAAATCTATAGGACCAGATGGGATATACAAGCATATTCTACCAAAAAAAAATAAAATAAAAATAAAGCAGTAGTTGTCCTGATCTCAGATGAAGCAAAAAGCAAAACTACATCTAATTAAATGAGAAAAGGAAGAAAATTATATCTTGCTAAAGAGTATCACAGATAATGGAGCAATATCAATACTAAACATATACACATCAAGTAGCATAGCATCCAAATTCCTAGAGGGGAAGATAAGAGGGCTGCAAGAAGAAAAAGACAGTGAACTAGTAGGGAATCTCAACTTTGTGCTCTTGGAACTAGATAAATTGAACTACAAAATAAATGAGAAAGAAGTTAAGGAGGTAAACAGAATTCTAGAAAAGATAGGGATGATAGTTTTTTGGAAAAAATTGAATGGAGACTGAAAGGAGTACACTTTTTATTGGCATTACATAGAGCCTATAAAAAAATTGACCATGTATTAGGGCATAAAACCCTCAAAATCAAATCAAATTGCAGAAATAGCAAGTGCATTTTTTTTCAGATCATGATGCAATAAAAATCACATGTAATAATAAGCCAGGGTAAAATAGGCCAAAAATTAATTGGAAGCTAAATAATCTAATCCTAAAGACTGAATTGGCGAAGCAACAAATCATAGATATAATCAATAACTTCATCCAAGCAAATGACAATAATGAGACAACATACCAAAATTTGTGGGATGGAGCCAAAGTGGTTATTAGGGGAATTATATATCTCTAGATGTTTACTTGCAAAAAAAGAGAAAAAAATCAATGAATTGGGCTTGCAACTAAAAAAGCTAGAAAAGAACAAATTAAAAACCCTAAATTAAATTCCAAATTTGAAATTCTGAAAATAAAAGAGATTAATTAAATTGAAAATAAGAAAACTATTGAATTAATAAATAAAACTAAGAGTTGGCTTTATGGAAAATAAATCAACAAATAGATAAACTATTAGTTAATTTGATTAGAAAAAGGAAAGAATAAAATCAAATTGTTAGCTCCAAAAAATGAAAAGGAAGAACTTTCCACCAATTAAAAGGAAATTAGAACAAAAATTAGGAGTTATTTTGTCAAATTATATGTCAATAAATTTAATAATCTAAGTAAGTAAGATTTGATAATCTAAATATAGAAAAATATTTACAAAATTATATTGCCCAGGTAGGTTAACAGAAGTAATACATTGTTGAAATAGTCTCATTTTAGAAAAAGAAATATAACAAGCTATTAATCAATTCCCTAAGAAAGAAATCTCCATGGCCAGATGGATTTACATGACCAAACATTTAAAGAACAATTAATTTCAATACTATATAAACTATTTGAAAAAATAGGGAAAGAAAAACTCCTACCACATTTTATGACACTGATAGGATGCTGATACCTAAACCAGGTAGGGTGAGCACAGAGAAAAAAAAAGATTATAGACCAATTTCCCAAATGTATATTGATACAAAAATCTTAAATAAAATATTAGCAAAGAGATTACAGAAAGTCATCCCCAGGATAAGACAGTATGACCAAATAGGATTTATACCAGGAATGAAGGGTGCTTCAATAATAGTCAATTAACTAGCATAATTGACTATATCAATAACCAACCAAACAAAAATCATATGATTATCTCAATAGATGCAGAAAAAGCATTTGATAAAATCCAACATCCATCCTTATTAAAAACACTATAGAGTATAGGAATAAATGGACTTTTCTTTAAAATGATCAGTAGTATCTACTTAAAACCATCAGCAGGCATCATATGTAATGAAGACATACTAGAACCATTGCTAAGAAGAGCAGGGGTGAAACAAAGTTAGCCTCTATTACCATTCCTCTTCAGTATTGTATTATAAATGTTAACTTTGGCAATAAAAAAAAAGAAAAAAAAAGATTAAAGAAATTAGAGTAGGTAATGAGAAAAAACAAATTATCACTTTTTGCAGATGATATGATGCTATACTTAAAGAATCCTGAAGAAAACTACTAGAAACAATTCACAACTTTAGTAAAGTTTCAGGATAAAAAAATAAATCCACATAAATCATCAGCATTTTTATATATTATACCAACAAAGTCCAGCAGTAAGAGATGCAAAGAGGAATTCCATTCAAAATAACTGTCAATAATAGAAAACATTATTATATATTATAATATATATATATATACATATATATATGTATATATATATATATATATATAAATGCACATCATCACCATTATTATTCAACATTATACTAGAAATGCTGGCTTTAGCATTAAGCAAAGAAAAATAAATTAAGAAAATTAGAAAAGTAATGAGGAAATAAAACTACAACTCTATGTAGATGATATGATGTTATACTTAGAGAATCCTAGAAAATCATCCAGAAACCTCAGGGAAAAAATTCACAGCTTTAGCAGAGTTGCAGGATATAAAATAAATACACATAAATCATTAGAATTTCTATATATTACTGACAAATCCCATCAGCAAGAGATAAAAAGATAAATCCTATTTAAAATTAATGTAGACAAAATAAAATCCTTGGGGATATATTTGCTAAGACAAACCCAAAATTATATGAACACAATTGCAAAACACTTCTCACAAATAAAATGAGATATAAAACAATTGAAAAATATCTATTGTTCATGTGTAGGCTGAGTTAATATAATAAAAATAATGAATCTGCCTAAATTGGTCAACTTGTTCAGAGCCGTATAAATCAAACTGTGAAAACATTTTATAGAACTAGGAAAAAATAATAACACAATTCATCTGGAAGAACAAAAGGTCAAGAATATCAAGGAAATTAATGAAAAATAATACAAAACCTGGTGGCTTAGCAATATCAAACCTAACACTATATTATCAACCAGCAGTCATCAAAACCTTTTGGTATTGGCTAAGAAATAGAGTGTTGGATCAGTGGAATAGACTAGATGTAGACTACAAAATAATCAAGACTTATAGCAGTACAGTATTTGATAAATGCCCCAAACTCCATTTTCTGGAATAAGAACTCAATATTTGGCAAAAATTACAGGGAAAATTTTAAAATAACATGTGAGAAAATCGGCCTAGACCTATATATCACACAGTATACCAAAATAAGTTGAAAATGCACACGTGATTTGAGAATAAAGGATAATACCATAAACAAATTAAGAGAACAAAGAATTGTTTACCTACCAAATCTTTGGAGAAGAGAGGAATTTATGACTAAAGAAGCACTATAGAGCATTATGAAAGGCAAGATGAAAAATTAAAATGAAAGGCAAAATTAAAAAGTTTTTTCAAAAACAAAATCAATAGAAACAAGATTAAAAGGGAAGTCGAAAGCTGGGAAAAATACAGACAATATTTCTGATAAAGAACTTATAATAATATATGTTATTCCCCAATTGATAAATGGTAAAAGGATATGAATAGACCATTTTCAGATGATGAAATTAAAGTCATTTATTGTTTTATGAAAAATGCTCTAACTCACTATTTATTAGAGAAATGTCAAATAAAACAACTCTGAAATATCACCTCATGCCTCTCAGAGTGGCTAAGATGACAGGAAAAGAAATGATAAATGTTGAAGGGCATGTGCGATACCTGGAACAATAATGCCAGGAATTGTGAAGTTGTGGTGGAGTTGTGAAATGATTCAACCATTCTGGTGAACAATCTGGAACTCTGCCCAAAGTGCTATAAAACTGTGCATACCCTTTGACCAAAGCCCAAGGAAATCAGAAAGGAGGGAAAGGGACCCATATGTGAAAAAATGTTTGTAGCAGCTATTTTTGTGGTAGAAAAGAATTGGAAAAGGAGTAGATATCATTAATTGAGGAATGGCTGAAAAAGCTGTGGTACATGAAGGTAATGGAATATTATTTTTCTATAAAAATTGATAAACAAGCTGAATATAGAAAGATCTGGAAAGATTTACATGAATTAATGCTGAGTGAAACAAGCAGAACCAGGAATGCATTGCACACAATAATAGTAGGAATGTGCAATGATCAACTATGAAAGACTTGATTCTTCTCAGCAGTTCGGTAATCGTAAGCAATACCAATAGATTTTGGAGAGAAAATGCCATTTACATTCAGAAAACTATCTAAGGAAGCTGAATGTAAATCAACATATGCTATGTTCACTTATTTTTTTCTTTGTTTTTTTTTTTATTTTTCCCATACTTTTTTTCCCCTTTTGCTCTGATTTTTCTCTCCTAACATGATTCACTAAGTAATATGTATTAAAAACAAATTTAAAAAAAATAATTTCTTCATCTTAAAAAAAAAAAGTTAATTCAGTTTCCTTTAATCAAGGAATCCCTATAAACATTTGTGGAAATAAAAAGTAACAAGTATAACCAAATATTATTAAAATTCCTCTAATGCACAATTATTCTCCCCTCCTACTAAAACATTCCTAATTATCCTGGTGCAAAGTAAATTTTTGAGGTTATAAATTATCTACTTGAAGTCCCTCCATAGGGGGGGACCCTTTTGTTTTCAACTTCCCAGACTGCAGTCTCTGTCATCTGTAACATCTGGTAAGGTCCTTCCCACTTTACTTCTTCCAGGACTTAGTAAGCACTCACTCTTCTGGAACTGCAAATTTCAATGGTGTTGTCTGGACCAGCAATTCTTGCTTCCTAAGGGCTAAAAAGAATGAGGGTAGTGCCAGTATGTAATTCTTAAAAACGTGTTGCTCGTTTCAATAGAGGGTCTTTCCCTTTCTCCTCAAAAGTAAAATAAACCAGTGTCATATGGGGAAAGTCCCAGATTACTTCTCAGAACAGTTCTAATTCTTTAACAAAGCAGTAGGCAAATATTTGCACCAAGAAAATTTAACCTCTATCATCAATTTTAGTAATTCATTTCTTAAGAATCTGATTCTTAGAAATAATTCAGAATTTTTAGCAAAGTGGCAGGATACAAAATAAATCCACATAAATCCTCAGCATTTTTATATATCACCAACAAAATGCAACAGCAAGAGATACAAAGAGAAATTCCATTCCAAACAAATGTTGAGAGTATAAAGTATTTGGGAATCCATATACCAAAGAATAGTCAGGAATTATATGAGAAAAATTACAAAACACTTGCCACAAAAATAAAGTCAGGTTTAAATAATTGGAAAGACATTCAGTGCTCTTGGATAGGCCAAGTGAATATAATAAAGATGACAATACTCCCCAAACTAATCTATTTATTTAGTGCTATACCAATCAGACTCCCAAGAAACTATTTTAATGACCTAGAAAAAATAACAACAAAATTCATATGGAAGAATAAAAGGTCGACAATTGCAAGGGAACTAATGAAAAAAAAAACTCAGAGGAAGGTGGTCTAAGTGTACCTGATCTAAAGCTATATTATATAGCAACAGTCACCAAAACCATTTGGTATTGGCTAAGAAATAGACTGGTAGATCAGTGGAACAGATTAGATACAAAGGACAAAAAAGGGTACATCTATAGCAATCTAGTGTTTGACAAACCCAAAGATTCCAACATTAGGGATAAAAATTTCATTATTTGGAAAAAACTATTGGGAAAACTGGAAATTAGTATGGTAGAAATTAGATATGGATCCACACTTAACACCATATACCAAGATAAGTTCAAAATGGGTCCATGATTTAGGCATAAAGAATGAGATAATAAATAGATTATAGAAACAGAAAATAGTCCACCTCTCAGACCTGTGGAGGAGGAAGGAATTTATGACCAGAGGAGAACTAGAGATCATTATTGATCACAAAATAGAAGATTTTGATTACATCAAACTAAAAAGTTTCTGTACAAACAATACTAATGCAAACAAGATTAGAAGGGAAGTAACAAATTGGGAAAATATTTTTAAAAGTAAAGGTTCTGACAAAGGTCTCATTTCCAAAATATATAGAGAACTGACCCAAATTTATAAGAAATCAAACCATTCTCCAATTGATAAATGGTCAAAGGACATGAACAGACAATTCTCAGATGATGAAATTGAAACTATTTCCACTCATATGAAAGAATGTTCCAAATCACTACTGATCAGAGAAATGCAAATTAAGACAACTCTGAGATACCACTACACACCTGTCAGATTGACTAAGATGACAGGAACAAATAATGATGAATGTTGGAGGGGATGTGGGAAAACTGGGACACTGGTACATTGTTGGTGGAGTTGTGAAAGAATCCAGCCATTCTGGAGAGCAATTTGGAACTATGCCCAAAAAGTTATCAAACTGTGCATACCCTTTGACCCAGCATTGCTGCTATTGGGATTATATCCCAAAGAAATACTAAAGAGCGGAAAGGGACCTGTATGTGCCAAAATGTTTGTGGCAGCTCTTTTTGTTGTAGCTAGAAACTGGAAGTTGAATGGATGCCCATCAATTGGAGAATGGTTGGGTAAATTATGGTATATGAAGATTATGGAATATTATTGCTCTGTAAGAAATGACCAGCAGGAGGAATACAGAGAGGCTTGGAGAGACTTACATCAACTGATGCTGAGTGAAATGAGCAGAACCAGAAGATCGCTATACCAATCAGACTCCCAAGAAACTATTTTAATGACCTAGAAAAAATAACAACAAAATTCATATGGAAGAATAAAAGGTCGAGAATTGCAAGGGAACTAATGAAAAAAAAACTCAGAGGAAGGTGGTCTAAGTGTACCTGATCTAAAGCTATATTATATAGCAGCAGTCACCAAAACCATTTGGTATTGGCTAAGAAATAGACCGGTAGATCAGTGGAACAGATTAGATACAAAGGACAAAAAAGGGTACATCTATATCAATCTAGTGTTTGACAAACCCAAAGATACTGTATGAAGAGGTATTCTGACTGAAGTGGATATCTTCAACATAAAGAAGATCCAACTCACTTCCAGTTGATCAATGTTGGACAGAAATTACTACGCCCAGAGAAGGAACACTGGGAAGCGAATGTAAATTGTTAGCACTACTGTCTATCTACCCAGGTTACTTATACCTTTGGAATCTAATACTTAATGTGCAACAAGAAAATGATATTTACACACATATATTATATCTAGGTTATATTGTAACACATGTAAAATGTATGGGATTGTCTGTCATCAAGGGGAGGGAGTGGAGGGAGGGGGGATAATTTGGAAAAATTAATACAAGGAATAATATTATAAAAAAAGATAATTGTATAAATATGTTTACATATATTGAATATTGTATAGCATATATTGGATTGCTTACTATCTAGGAGAGAGGGTGGGGGGAGGAGGGGAAAATTTGGAACACAAGGCTATGCAACTGTCAATGTTAAAAAATAATGCATGCATATTTTTTGAAAATAAAAAGTTTAAAAAAAAAAGAATCTGATTCATTTTTTTTCAAATTTCCCTGATGAGAGTAGATACACAGATATTTGATATTGCCACTCAAATTTTCAATCCATTCCCATTATTTCTTATAGAATCTTAGAAGTAAAATATGTTCCATTATAATAACCAATGATATCTATATATCCATACTTGGGTACATTTTTTTCCTATGTTATTCTGCTAATCCCTTTTAAAACAGCAGAGCTCAGGGGAGAGCTTCTCCCCATCCTATAAAATAGTCCACTCTAATCATTTCAGAGAATATTCTAGAGCCTCCTTCCACAGGGACACCTCAATATCTTCTTGTTTACTTTTATTACACACCTTTTAGATACAATTTGTTTTGCAATTATGCATATCACAATATGCCAAATTTTCTTACTTTTACTTCTTTATTAAAGGGAGAAATCAAGCCGAACCTTAAGTTTCAGAATATAGGTAATAGCTAAATAACTTTGGACCAAATTTCACAAAATTTATACCACATATCTGGCAGGGCTGACAAAATATCAAAACAAAACTCATATATTTTTTAAAATTACCCAATAGTTATTTCGAAATTTAGAAAATTATCTAATTAGGAGATATAAACATGAGATATATTTAAGCAAATTGTCAGATTATTTTGTCTTAATTCCCAAATTTTTAAAATTAAAATCAAATCAAATGCAGATTTAAACTCTTTGTAACAATACTTCAATATTAATGCAGACATATTTCTAAAATATTTTACCAAAATAAACAAACTCACATTTCCAGCAAGCAGTAGTTTACAGTAATTATCTAAAATAATTTCATAATCAGAATTCTAATTTAAACACATACAGCCCCCAAATTTAAGGTAGCAGAAAAGTACCCTTTCAAGTCTGTCTATAATGGAAGGTAACATGCAAGAAGGGCTTTAAGAAACTGGCAGTCTTTAGTCCCCTAAGGAATAGGGTTGGAGAAACTTCAACACAGGTATTCATCTGCAGGTCTATATTTCAGTGCGTAGCCTATTTTTCATGCAATAAATTCTAAGGACCCCATGTCAAAGATATTGGGGCACCAGCACAAACTCCAGAAGAATTCAAGCCAATCAAGACTAGCCAAGCCAGGGCAGATTCCATAAGTTTCTTCAAAGGAAAGAAGCATAGAAAATCCCAAAGTGGCTATTTTATTTTTTTTTCTTTTATAGTATATTAGGCCTATTTAAATGTACTATAAACTCAAATTAGCTAATAGAGAGACCAAGCCAAGCAACTTAATGATTTTTAGTCTCAAAAAACCTCAGAATCTGTTAAAATGTTTTAGCAGTTCTATCACCTTAATAACTATTTCTGCAGACCAAAATTGATCAGTTCTAGGTTCACTGAAATATGTCAGTTTTGCTTTTCTTTTTGGTGTAGCAGTTAAAGTTTTCCCTATCTCAGAACTAGTCCTAAATACACAATTTTTTTCCTTTGTAATTCAGCTAACTGAGAAAAACCTGGAAGACACAACATAGGCTCATACACACACACACATACACACACACACACACACACACACACACACACACACACACACACACACACACAAACTGCTTTTCTAAATCAATCAACCTCCAGTTCTTGTACCCTACTTGGGGTGGAGGAGATGAGGAGATTTCTGGCGGTGAAGAAAATAGGATAATGCCCTGGATACAGAAGCTTCTTTTGAATTTCTTCAGGTAATGGATAGTCCTCCAAGCAAAGCACCTGCCCAAACACAACAACAGTATTTAATTCCTATAAATTTTGGCACTTCATTCCAATTATTCCTAGAATACTACATAGATTTTAAAGCTAGCTACCTTAGATTGTTCTTTTCCCAAGACACAGTATTTTGTTCTCTTTGATGAAAATTTACTTGATCTTACCAAAAGAAAATGGAAGCACTCTAACTGCTTAAAATTTCCCAATATCAAAGGGAAATAGGAGTCTTTTATAGATCCTAAGAGTTTAAATCCCAGTCACCCAGGTGGTTCACCAGTTCTTGTCAAAGGGAAAGTCCTCTTATGAACTCCAACTGCTAAGAGTGTCTCCCTCCTTCATCAATTTCTTGTCCTATCTGGTTTGTGCACAACTTAGCTGACTGATTTCAAACTTTCCTCAGCTGGCTTATTCCTGAGCTGAATTAATACTCTTTCTACACTAGCCTACTTCCATTTTTGCTTTATCCAAGTGTCTTTCTTTGGGAATTTACCTAATGGGACAGAAGTGCCTAAGTCAAGTCCAAGGACCCTCCACACCTGCCTAAGTATTCAGAATGGAAGATATTCCTCACAAATAGAAAATATCCTGGAACCATCCCCCCAAACTGTATGGGACATTGTCCCTAACACAAATTAAAATCAAGGTAATGACTCTCAAGGCAAAAACCAAAATGAGATTTATTATGATCTCACAAAAAAGGACAAATTTCAATAAATAAGATGTCATCAATATCAGGAACATGAGTTTTCTTCTCAGGGGCTCTGGTTTTGAGTCCTAGCTCTTCCCCTCATTCACTGTCTAACTTTAGGAAATTATCTTGTTTCTTTCTTTTTTTCTTTCTTTCTTTCTTTCTTTCTATAACTCAGTTTTATTATCCGTAAAAAGTTAGGCCTCAAATGGATACTCTCCAATCTTGCAATCCTAAATCATATGAATTTTTGAACCAGAAGATTCAATTTTTGTATCTATCTTTGACTACCTTAGTTATCGTGGAATATTTTGTGTCATCTCTGAATATCAATTTCCCCATCTGTAAAATGAAGATAAATAACATTTATCTTGCCTGTCTCTCAGAGTTGTTATGAAGAAAGTACTTAGTAAATTTTAGAAGTCTGTAAGAAAGTTTATTCTTTTTCTTTCCAGTAGCAATAGGGTTAGAATTTTTTGGCTAATTGCCCTTGTATTTCGTTTTCCCTAGACTACCTTTTTGGTACTCCAAAAGAAAATAAAAAAGCAAAAATCACCTCCCACCTTATCATAGTAAAAAATCCAGCTGAAATCCACATATTTGGAAAATTCCATTTTGACTAATTTTTTTTCAGTTTTCATCTTGCTCTCCTTCAGAGGCAATCTTTACCTGTAAGGACAGAGTCAACATGAAAGTTATTACTTTGTGGTATTCAAAATTTTTCATGCTGTGATTGACTGTTTTCTTTTCTTTTGTTTTGCTTTTTACTTTTCCAATCATCACTCTTCATTAATAAAAAAAAAGTGAGTAATGAAAGCCAGCACGGTCATCCCATCTAGGATCATAGCAAAATAAAAAATCTGGCAGAGGATTTTAAACCCAAAAGAAGGATGAATACAGTGGGGAGATAGTAGATGTGAAAATGTCTGCCTCAGTTTGATCTCATGGCTTTATTTATGGGTCTCGTAGGTTCTCAACAGCCAATTCTGAGCTCTGAAGCTCTGATTTACATGGAATCCATAACTATTCTGAAAAATCTTTATGACTTCTAATTTGGACAATAATGCATTACACTAAAGTTGAAATGACTAACAGTGTTTCCATATTGTTCACCTCAAAATCTGTGCTGCTTCTTGAGTGTCTGTCTTTATCTCTATTGCAATCAATATCACTGTCTTTTGTTCTATGTGCATTCTATCTACCTATGTATCATAATGCCTTTCTGTTTTATTCTTCCTTTTGCCCTTTCTCTCTCTTTCTCTCTCTCTCTCTCTCTCTCTCTCTCTCTCTCTCTCTCTCTCTCTCTCTCTCTCTGTCTGTCTCTCTCTGTCTCTCTCTCTCTGTCTCTCTCTCTCTGTCTCTCTCTCTCTTTCTCTCTCCCTCTGTCTCTCTCTCCCTCTCTCTCTCTCCTTTCCTCCCTCCTTCCCTCCTTTCCTCCCTCCCTTCCCCTCTCCCTCTCTCTCCCTCCCTCCCTCTCTCTCTCTCTCTCTCTCTCTCTCTCTCTCTCTCTCTCTCTCTCTCTCTCTCTCTCTCTCTCTCTCTCTCTCTCTCTCTCTCTCTCTCTCTCTCTCTCTCTCTCTCTCTCTCTCTCCCCCCCCTCTTGCTTTCACCTTTCTCTTACCTCCCTTTGTTCCTCTCCTCAGCCCATTTTTCTTCCTTCCTTCCTTCAATGTATCAAACTCCATAACAGACATTTCATCTATTAGCACAGATTAATTAGTCTGTAACTTGTTATTTTTACACATTTAACTGAAAGTGCACTGTTGGAGGAAGTTGATGTTGAAGTTAAGTGAATTATGCAATCCCATATAGTCTGTATTAGAACTAGGACTTGCAACTGTGTTGATTTTACTGTAAGACTAATTTTCTGTTTACTATGCAATTCTGCCTTTGAAAAAACACTCATTTGTGATGGAGAGAGCCATTTGGATCCAGAAAGAGGACTGTGGGAATTGAATGTGGATCACAACATAGCATTTTCACCTTTTAATTATAGTTTTTTTCCTAATTTTTTTTCTTTTTTTATTTGAATTTTTCTTGTTCAGCATGATAAATATGAACATAAGTATAGAAGAATTGCACATGTTTAACATACATTGAACCACTTGCTATCTAAGGGAGGGAGTGGGGGAAGGAAGGGAGAAAAAAATTTGAACACAGCATATTTTCAAGGGTGAAAGATCAAAACTATATTTGCATATATTTTGAAAATAAGAAGCTATGGTTTAAAAAAAAAAGAAAAACATCTCTCCCCTCAAAGAATTCATAATTATTCTATTATAGTAATACACCATTGTTTTGAGATGAATAAATACAAGATGATTTTAGAGAAATCACTTGCATAAATAGGTGCTTAAGAAAAGTATCTTATAGAAAGTGCTAAGCAAACCCATCCTTTAAATACTATATTTTATGTCCTTAATTGCTTGAGGCAGAAGGAACCTCAGAGATCATCTATTTCAACCTCTTCATATTATCCATTTAGAATCCGAGATCCTGAATGTTGGGCTTGCATGTTGTTACATAGGTCCAAAGTTGCAGAGACAGGATTTGAACCCAGATTCTCTGACTCTATAGTGCCTTTCTTTCACAATATTACTCTTGTTGTTTTTCAGCCATTTTCAGTCATAGATGACTTTCTGTAACTCCAAATGGGATTTTCTTGACAAATTATACTGGAATGGATTGCCATTTCCTTCTCCAGCTTATTTAACCAATAAGGAAACCCAGATAAACAGGGCCAAGTGTCTTGTTTAGTTTTACCTGGCTAGAAAGAAGCTGAGGGCAGATTTGAATTTAGGAAGAAATATTTTCCTAACTCTAAGCCTCATGCTTTTCTCCCAGAGCTATAGTAGCTGCTCTATATGACTTTTATCTTTCCTCAAAATTTGTTATATTTCAATCATTATATATGGGGTTATTTTTTCCATCAAATGATCTAGGTGTATAAATATGATTTTTTTCTGGATTATAGAACTGTATAAAGTTATAAAATCATTTTAAAATTATTGTTACGTTGAAATAATCTGATTGTTGGACTTGAGTTCATTCTTTGAATGAGCATGGTATAGTTGAAAGAATACTGGGATGAGAGCCAGGAGATTTGAGTTCTAGTCTGAACTTATAACTTACTTGCCATGTGCCTTTGGGAGGTAATTTCTTTTCTACAAAATTTCTTTTTCTCTTCTGTAAAATGAGAGAATTTACCTATAAGAAGTCTTTCTAGCTGCTGAGACAAATATTAATTTTGTCTGTTTTTATCTCTAGTTTTCCAATGACTTAATATTGATAACCATAAATAATATAGGTTTCAAGCATCCAAGAGCTTGTTAAGAGCTAAATATGTGTCTGTTACTGTAATAAGCATTAAGGTTACAAAGAGAGGACAGAAACACAAAAACAAGCTTTGTCTTTAAGAGGCTTAAAATCTAAAAAGTGGAAATAATATGTAAATAGGCACATAAGCAATATATACAAAGCAGAAGAACAGTAACTGTAGAGATGAAAACTTTGTAACTGGGGAGGGAGCAAGAAAAGCAGTATTGGAGTCTTAAAAGAAGTCAGGAATTTTAAGAGGCAGCAGTGAGGAAGAAGCCCTTTCTAGGATGGCCAAATGATCAGGACAAAGTTCCAGAAATGCAATATAGAGTATTAGGTTCCAGGAAGAATATATAGTCAGTTGTTAATTCATTATGGAATTATTTTGTGTAGAAAAGCAAGGTATATTAATACTGAGAAAGTAAGAGATCAGGTGTGTGTGTGTGTGAGTGTGTGTGTGAGTGTGTGTGTACTTCTATCTCTGGATACTCTTAAGATGTAGAGAGGAAATAAGTATATTTTTTTGTCATGCAATGTATGATTCAGTTAACCTCCCTGATGTGGGGAGTGGGGGAAGAAGACTACAACAGATTTTGACTTTAAGAAGGTCTTGGAAAAAGAAGGAAAATTTTGAAATATACTCAAGTCAGAAAACTTGGTGGGGGAAGAATGAATAATAATTGCTCTGACTGCATTGTTGAGGTTAAAATATTTTTTAAACAGGCTAATCCCAAATCTTGAAAGCTCAGCAAACATCAAATATCTTTTAATATTGTGCATTGTGATCAAAGCCACAGTTCTCAGGAAAGCAAAATATACTGATGCTATGATTGTGTATGTGTGTGTGTGTGTGTGTGTGTGTGTGTGTGTGTGTGTGTGTATTTGCATGTCTAGGTTATTTTAGCCTAAACTACATTGATTACTTTTCAGTCTAAACATAATAAACAACCTTGACCTTGAGTTACAGACTCTTACAGTTAAAAATCTGGGATCAGGGAGAAAAAAGGAGAAAATGAGTTTTTTTCTCTTTATTTTTTTATGAAGAACACCCAACAAGGAATCAATAAAAGTAATATGACAGGCTGTGATTAAGTGATTTTTAGATAAAACAAGCAGTATGGTTCCACTTTAAAAATGCACTGATTTTCCAAAGAGTTTCTTATATAAAGGCACACAGTTTGGATTATTCCTGTATCATTCAGGATACCCTGCAGTACTGCAGGTCACAGTGTGGTTCATAGAAGCACAAAATCATGGACCTCCAAATGTGGATGTGAAATGACAGTATTTACTTAAAGTCAAGAAGAAATGTTGACTATGGACTCTACAAAGGCCTTAGCCCTCCAAATTCAAAAGAGTTATACACAAGAGACATGTTAAAAGGATTCCATAAAAGGAGAAATGCATTTCCTCTGCCAGAAACTGGGAGCTAACCTTGGACTCATATGTTCTTTCTACATGTATCTCACTGAATTTAATTAATGTTTGAGATCACATTCTCCAGGGGTCTAGGATATTGAGACTATTTTGTAATAAGCATATTTGTTATACTTTTTCAGTAAATATATTTCCCACCTAAAATTAATAAAGCTCTACTGGCTGAATGATCATGGGAAGTATATTTTATGGAGACTCAGAAACTTATAATTTTAGGATCTTCAGTCTTCAGTGTTACTTCTGAAACCCCAAGGAGAGAGATAATTGGCTGCTAGCTTGGGATACAGCTTGTCATTTTTAGTGGGAGTTGGGAGAATATAAACCCAAAGGGAGTGTTATATACCCAACATATCAAATCCAACCACTTTTTAGCTCCATAGCATTTCACTTTCACAAAGAAGGAAAGCAGGTTATATTTTCATGTCTCCTTTCATGATTAATTCTGGGCATTGTAATTACCCAACATTGTGATTGCATTTTTTGTTGTTCTTTGAATTTACTTTATTGTGGTTATTTGTGCAGATTATTTCACTATCTTTCATTTATGAAGAATTTTTTTCAATCCAATCATGGAGTTTCATATTTGTCACCATTAAATTACTTTTTTTTGCTAATTTTGGATCATTTTACAACCTTTTAAAATTTCTTCATCTTCCATTTCTTCTATTAAAATCTATTTGCTGTCTCTTTCCACTCTGAGAATTTGATGGGCATGTTATATATTCCTTTATTCTCAATTCAATAAAAATTATTGATTACCTACTAAGTATAAGATGTAGTGCTTCATTCAAATTTTTAGAAAAAAAATTGGACAAGATAAGGCTGAGTACAGTTACTAGAAGAAAAGTATTTGATACATTATTGACTTGCCTTGCCCATAGTTTCAACTCTCAGAAAGTGAGGAAATCAATACTGTGATCTATTACTAGCCATCATTATGACTAACAAGTAACAATTTATTGGTGAAATGGAAATAATGGGAGGTTTGAAAAAATGTGTTTATACTTATAAGAGACAATTTTGTGATTCTAGGAAAACAGATTTCAGAAGGTACTAAAATTTATATATATTACAACAGGGATTAATTTTCTAAAAGAGAAAATTGAAAGATGTCCAAAATAATTATGACAATAAGATCGTGAATCATTACATTAAAGAAGAGAAGAAACAGGTAGCTACAATGACTAATGTGGCTACAAATTGACCTTTTCAGTGATTTCAGACAGAACTCACTGTGCTTAAAAAATCATGTAGAAGGTATTCAAAGGAAATAATCATATACAATGCAACTATGAAAAAAAATAATAGTACTGAAACATCAGAAGTATGGGAGGAAAACTGAAGTCCAAATGATTTGATTCTGGTAGAGAACGCTGAAGATTAGAATATTTTTTTTTGAATGAGAAATAGCAAACAAGGAATGAGTCAAATGCATGGCGAAAATGGCAATATATCAACAGGTGACAGAGTAACAAGCATACTCAATTTATATTTTTAGTCCATATTTCTGAGACGGAATATACTTTTCAAGTGGAAAGGGAAGAATAAACTTGATTAATGCAACCAAAATAATGCATTTATTAAATGCCCATTTTTTGCAAGTAGCAGGTAGCTACATAGTGAAGTGGATAGAGTGCCAGGCCTGCACTCAGAAGTACTCAGTTCCTGAATTTAAATTGGCCTCAGACACTAACGATGTGATCCTGCACAAGTCACTTGACCCTGCTTGCCCAGGTTCCCCATCTGCAAAATGAGCTGGAGAAGAAAACTGAAAACTACTAGAGTACTGTTTTCAAGAAAACTCTTCAATGGGTCTAAAAAGAACAGAAATGATTAAGTAACAAAATTTGTAAGGTAACTTGCTAAGTATTGTAGATATAATAACAAAGAAGCACTACCTGCACTAATAGAGCATATATTCTGTGAAGAGAGCTGCAAATTGAAGACTGGCAAATGCGAAATGAAAAGTGCTCATTGGAGATGTCAAAGCAGAGGATACAACATCCTAAATGAGTCTTGAAAAATGCTAAAGTTAACAGAATCAATAGCCTAGAAGTACAAATTGTCCAGATCTGATGACCTAAAATATTTTAGACTAAACATGTTTTCTCCTATAAATTCTTATTAATGAAAGAATTCATAACTGAGAGGCAAAATTTTCTGGGCCCTTTGTACAGAATGGTAAAATTAGAGATAGGTAATTTTTATGAAAAAGTATAACTCAGGAGTCCCAAAGATCAATAAGTATGTCTCTGGTTGGAATATGTAGTGGGAAATAAGATGTTATAAGTGTAGAAGGAAGGTTGCCAAAGGATTTAAATTGCCATATAAGGAGTATCTATTTTTTTTTCAAATAAGGGTCCCATTAAAAGGTTTCAGATAAAGGAATTTTCTGGAAGATTCAGTGGGTTGGGAGAAAGACTATTAAAGAGGAGACTAGATTGAAACTATTATTATAGTCTAGGTAAGAGGTTATGGGAATCTGGATTGGGATGACATTGCTGTGCTTAGAAGAAGATGGAACTGAAGGATATTAAAGAATTAGGATCACTTAATACTTGGCAAATGATCAGATATTTGGAGTAAAGTAAGAAAAGTATTGAGGGGAATTCTGAGGGGATTCTACAATACAATACATTTTTATTATGTACCTACTATATGCTAGGCACAGTTGGGTGATAAAAAAAGTTTTCATTTTTCATTTAGCAGCTTCTAAATTTAATTTTCCCATATCATCAAACTAATCTTGACATTTGTGAATGTTCTGGTCCACATGAGTAAATGCAGTGTTGTACACCAAATCTCTGAATGCTGTTCATTCCTTTTCTGTTCCGCTTTTGCCAATTGTGTGTTGGCTCAGTTTTCCTGTAATTTAACACTCAAGGTAAAGCATTTTAATCTGTTGACATTAAGTCTTTTGGGAGTCTTCTTTTCTTGGGTGTGCTGCTTTGCTGTTTTTGTTGAATACCAAAGTTTAGCATGGAGAAAATGTCTATGTTCCATCCAGCATTCTGCACCATATATTGTCTTTATCACTTTCAAAATGTGTTAGTCTCTTCTCCTTACAATTACATAGTCTATTAAATCTTAATGTTTGTTACAAATGTGCATCCATGAAGTTTTATTGTGTTTTGTTAAAATGAATATAGTGTTGGTCATGAAAAGATCATGAGATGAACAAGTCTTCAGTAATAAGTGACTGTTACTAATATTTCTGACTTTACTTCCAAGGACTGACTGTCTAAAAATCTCTGCCTATTATTTCAGAAAAAACCTGGAAAGTCTTACATTAACTGATGCTGAATGAAATGAGCAGAACAGGGAGAATATTGTACACAATAACTGCAGGATTGTATGATGATCAACTGTGATAGACTTAGCTCTTCTCAGTAAAAACGGTGAACCAAGAAAATTCCAATAGACTTGGGATGCAAAATGCCACCTGCCTTCAGAGAAAGAACTATGGAGAATGAAAATTGATTGAAACATACTATTTTCAATTTTTAGGGTTTTTTCTTTCTTGTTTTTTTTTTCTTTTTTGTTCTGATTTTTCTTTCACAGCATGATTAACTTGGAAATATATTTAAATTATTATATATTTATAATTTATATCAGAGTGTTTGCTGTAGTGGGGAGAGAAGGGGGAAATTATAGAACTCAAAATTTTACACAGATGAATATAGAGGATTACATGTTAAGTAAAAAATAAAATTCCATTAAGTTAAATAAAGTCTGTGGCTATTCTAGCATTAAAGTTACCTATAATTACACATTTTTTCTTCTTTCAGTATGCGTTTATTTTATTTTATTTATTTTGCTTACTCAGGGTAACACAGCTAGGAAGTGTTAAGTGTCTGAGATCAGATTTGAACTCAGGTCCTCTTAACTTCAAAACTGGTGCTTTATCCACTGGTCCACCTAGCTGCCACCTAGCTGCTCCCTCTTTCATTAAATGGTTGATGAGGTTCTATAGATCCTCATAAAATTTTTCTTTGATCTTATCAGGGTTTATGGTGGTGGGAACATACACACTTGTGATGGCGGTATGGTGCTTTCCTGCAATGGCAATCACATTGACATGATCCTGTCATTCTCTCCTTTTGATAGCCATGTATTCTTATTAAGCAGATTATTTTTTATTGCAAAATCTATTCCAGCTTCATGTTGCTCTTCACCATTGCAACCTCTCCAAAAAACAAAATAAAACATGATTACCTGAAAATCGCCTAGTTTGTTTAAGTGGCAGATTGAAAAAATGTGTAGTCTTGTGTTATTTTTTATCTATGGCACTGATTTTGTGATTATTTTTACTAGTGATAGCAACCCTGAGTGAACCAAGGTTGACAAATGAAAGCCAGACATCAGCTTCATGATGCCATGCTTGCCTGGACATTGGAAAATGCTTTTGAGTTTTCTCAATCAGCAATGGAGTGAAATAAGACTGTGCTTGGTCCCGTGCTTTTTGACATGATGTTTTCAGTCATATTGTAAATGTCTTCAGTGAGGGCAAACATGGCATCAAAGTTAGCTACCACACTGATGGTAAATTCTTCATACACTTGTTGGACACTTGATGGTTGCTTAATGGATATGTGTTTATTGATAAATATTTCTTCATATTTAAAGTACCTAGATATACTAGATACAGTGTTGGATTGTCTAGTAAGCCTAACATAACACCCTAGCTCTCATAATAAGAAACTACATATCTATGGGTAATTTATCTAACCTCTGAATCTAAAACAACTAAGATTAGCAATTGTAGATGAGCTTTTAACTGAAGGGAGAGGTTTCCACACTGAGTAAATGAAAGGTCCCTGCCAAGTCTTCAGTGCTAAGGATAGTGATTTACATATAGTAGGCACCTCATATATTTGATGATTGATGTTTTTACTTTCAAATAAAAAATTGGAGAAAATATGCCACCTCTCATTCTTAGGGTTCTAAGACCTGAGATCTAGATATGAAAGGGATTTTAAATATTACACATTGCAGGAACCCCTGAAAGGTACTCCTCCCACTAAGAGTCTGGACTAGGAACAATAGGGATGTCTAGAGATTATCACGTAAATTATTGCAATACATTACAAAGGAAACACTTGGCAAAGCCAGGATTCAAATGCAGGTCTTCCAATCTAAGTTCAGCACGATTTTTATTGTACAACACTGGCTTTTTATATCCCTTTCAACCAACTGTGTGGTTGCAGCATTACAGGTTTTTGTTTTTGTCTTTGTTTTTGGTGCATGTTTACACTTATTGAAGAAGTTTAACAACATGACTGAAAACGTCATGCTATGGAGCAAGCACACAGCCTTGTTTGGCTGCTATTATGCTAATACCCTGTCTAGAGTCAACTCTCTCCTCCCCTACACTGGATTCCTTTCCTTTTTATCCCTGTCCCCCTACCAAATCAGGGACTTTTTCTTTTGGGAAGATGTCATTCTTATTTTTCACTTACACTTCTATTCACTCAAAGACTATCTCTCAGCTTTGCCATCACTGGTTCTAAGATTTCCTTCTTTGGTTCTTATAGTTTTCCTTTGCTTTCGCTTTCTACATATATGATACAATCCTACCCTTACTTATCTATACTGTGTCTTTGGAATTTACCTTGCAAATTTGGTAGTTGCAAACTCAAAAATCCCACGTGGGTAATCACCTATAGATAAAAAATTTTAAACCTTAATCCATATATTACTCATCCTGATTTTTGTTTTTTTATTTATTTTTAAATTAAATTAAATTTAATATTATTTGTTATATACCTTTTAATTCACTTGGCTAGTTGACACTCAGATAGTAGAATTATAAGCTCATCTACAGCCTCTAAATCTGATGTAACCATTAATTTATATATTCTGCTTCCTGGTCCTGTCTAATAAAAAAAATGATAATCCATGTGTCTCAGAATAGACTGGACCTGGGGCTACCCTTTGAAATGATCCTTGCAACTTGAGATGTATCATTTTAAACATTTTTAACTGGAAAATATCATTAGATAATAGAACTAGAGCCTTAGGGGAGCTCAGTTGTCATTTAGCCCCACCATTTTATTTTACAGATAAGGAATTTGAGGCCCAAAGAAAATGTGACTTCCCTAAACTGAAGATAATTTAGCCCTAATTCTCCTTTTATAAATGATACTTGTAGGCTGATTCTATTTCTGTGACAACTGAATGAATGTTAAATCTCTTCCAAGAATAGGTTCATCTCCCTCTTGAGGAAAAGATGAGGACACTCAAAGAATGGCTATTATACTAGAAACTGAAGAATGAAGAATGAAAATGAAATCATTCCAAAACAAAATAAATCAATAACAACAAAAAGTAATCCCTAATTCAATAGTGGGAAAAAGAGATCTGGTGTAGAGAAGGGGAGAGTCAAGCCTTGACAAAATGTTAGCATTTAAAGGAAGATTATACAGAGAGGGAACAGAAAAATAATAGTTACTCAATTGACCCTCTTCCTGAGAAAAAACAAAAACACAAACCTTGAATACAGTGAAGAGGGAGAAACTGCATTTGTTTCAGAAATTATTTACTAGAGTCACAAAATCAGGTGAAATGCCATCCATAAGACTGAGAAGAAAGAAATAGTTATGTATGAGTCTTTTCTCAGAGCAAAAGATGTAGCTATTTGTTGACCTTGAAGAGTAGAGAGAGACAGAGACAGAAACAGAGAGAAAGAAAGAGGACAGAAACAGAGAGACAAAGAGACATAGACAGAGATGCCCTGAGAGACACAGAAAGACACACAGACAGAGAGAAGCAGAGAGGGGGGGGAAAGGAGAAGAGAAGAGAAGAGAAGAGAAGACAGGGAGGAAACAAAGAGGAAGGGAAGGAAAGAGAGAGGAAAGGTGAGAAGAGACAAAGAAAAGGAGGAAGGGAGGGATGTGTGGAAGGAAAAAATGAAGAGAAGGCAAAAAGGGGAGGAAGGAAGACAGAGAGGGATGGAAAAATGGAGGGAGAAACGAAGAGAAGAGGGAGAGAGAGAGAGAAGATCTATTACTTTCATGAAGCACATATATAAAGCATAAAATAGAATTTATCAAAATGGATAATCTTCAAAACCACACAGACCATAGTGATCTGCACATGGACACAAATGACAATATGAGAAGATATGAAAAAATATTGCCAGTGATTATGAAGTCTTGAATGAGAAATGAGTAGCCATAAATCTTTCTGTTACTCACTGAAGGAAAAGGGTACAAAAGAGAATAAGTGATTGGAGAACTGACAGTGGATTAAGAATGCATTGTCTGGACTTCCGGCCAAGATGGCGGCGTGGAGGCAGACAGCTGCTTGAGCTCCTCGTTTTCTCTCAGAACTTACTTCATGACAAGCCTCTGACTTAATGCTTGACCCAGAAAGAAATCCACAAATTATTACCAAGAGAAGACATCCTTGAAAGTCGCCAGAAAAGGTCTGTGTTTGTTCGGGGGAGGGTCAATCAGACTGGGCGCAGACTGAGGGCAGACAGCCAGAGCAAGACAGGCAGCTCACACAGCTCAGACCAGAGGGGGAGGGGTGTGATCTCTGCCGTTTCTGTGAAAGGGCTTTTGCCCCAGTGTGGGTGCTCCATCTTGGCAGCAAGCCAGGAGCGGTGGAGAGGGTGTAAACACCGAGGTGAAGATTAAAACCCCAGAAAGCCAGCATCTCTCAGAACCCGGCCAACCCCAACCCCCACCTGGACTGACTCGGTGCGTTCTCAGAGCCTCAGAGCGCAGACTCAGTACAGTCATTGCTGTTCTGTTAGTGGCTCTCTGCTGCCCTACCCCCAGTCTGTAGAGGAAGCCCATTAACACCATCCAGCCCCATCCCCCCCAAAACAGACCAATTGTTTCTCTTGTCAGTTTGTTTTCTTTGATTCCTGCTCTGACAAAATGAACAAAAAATTCAAAAGGGCTCTAACCATTGACAGCTTCTGTGTGGAGAGGGAGCAAACTTCAAATGCTGAAGAGACTAGGAACAGAAAGTCCCCAGATGTATCCCCTGGGAGGGATATAAGCTGCTCCTCAATACAAAAGAACCTCATAGAGGAAATCAAAAAGGCTCTCACAAGAGAGCTGGAAGAGAAATGGGAAAAGGAAAGGGAGGTTTGGCAAGAGAGCCTGGAGAGGTCATCCCATGCATTCAAAGACAGAATGGATAAAGAAATCAAATCATTGAGAAACAAGATTAGTGAGCTGGAAAAGGTAAACAACTCCAAGGAAAACAGGATTAGTGAGCTGGAAAAGGTAAACAACTCCAAGGAAAACAGGATTAGAGAGCTGGAAAAAGAAATCAGCTCTCTAAAAAATAAAATGGATAAAATGGAAAAAAATTCCATAGAAGATAAAAACTCAATTGGACAATTACAAAGAGATATAAAAAAAGTGAGTGAAGAAAATACATCATTGAAAATTAGACTGGAACAAGTAGAAATGAATGACTCAAGGAGAAACCAAGAGGGAGTCAAGCAAAACCAGAGAAATGAAACAATTGAAAAGACTGTCAAGTACCTTACCAGAAAGACAACAGACCTGGAAAACAGATCCAGGAGAGACAATTTGAGAATAATCGGACTCCCTGAAAAATGGGAGGAAAAAAAGAGCTTGGACACCATTTTCGAGGAAATTATCAAAGAGAACTGCCCAGACATTCTGGAAACAGAGGGTAAAATAGACATTGAGAAAATTCATCGATCACCTACTGAAAGGGACCCTAAAATCAAAACGCCAAGAAATATAGTGGCCAAGTTCAAGAACCATCAGACAAAGGAAAAGATATTGGAAGCTGCTAGAAAAAAACAATTCAGATATGGAGGATCCACAATAAGGATAACACAGGATCTAGCAGCGTCCACATTAAAAGAACGCAGGGCCTGGAACATGATATTCCGAAAGGCTAAGGAACTTGGTATGCAGCCAAGAATAACTTACCCAGCAAGAATGAGCATCGTTTTCCAGGGAAGAAGATGGACATTTAACGAAATAAATGAATTCCATCTATTTTTGATGAAAAAACCAGACCTACATAAAAGGTTTGATCTTCAAATACAGAACTCAAGAGACTTCTAAAAAAGGTAAAAAGAAATCTTGAGAACTATACTTCTGTCAAAAAAATATGTAAAGAACATATGTACAATTTGTCTTAGAAACTAGAGATGGAAAGGAGATTATATCATAAAGTATAAAGTGGTGGTACTACATCTCATGAAGAGGCAAAGGTAACCTATTATATCTGAGAGAAAGAAAGGAGGGAGATGAACATAGCGTGTATCAATAGACATATTCGATTTATGGTGAAACTTCTTCCATTTCATTGAAAAGTGAAAGGGAAGGAGTAAGCTAAGGGGAAGGGAATACAGTAATTTCGAGGAAAAGGGATAAAATAAGGGGAGGATCTTTAAGGTGGGGGAGGGATCCTAAAAAGGGAGGGCTGTGAAAAGCAAGTGGTGTTTACCAGTTGAATACTGGATAGGAGGGTAAAAGGGAAGGAAAGGGGAAAAGCATAAGCAGGGGTTAATAGGATGGCAAGCAATATAGAATTAGTCCTTCTAACCATAAATGTGAATGGGGCAAACTGCCTCATAAAGAGGAAGCAGTTAGCAGACTGGATTAAAAGTCAGAATCCTACTATATGTTGTTTACAGGAAACACACCTGAAACAGGATGAGACATTCAAACTAAAAGTAAAAGGGTGGAGCAGAATCTATTATGCTTCAGGTAAAACCAAAAAAGCAGGAGTAGCCATCCTCATCTCAGATCAAGCAAAAACAAAAATTGATCTAATTAAAAGAGATAAGGAAGGGCATTATATCCTGCTAAAGGGAAGCATCAATAGTGAAGCAGTATCAATATTAAACATGTATGCACCAAGTGGTGCAGCATCTAAATTCTTAAAAGAGAAATTAAGAGAGCTGCAAGAGGAAATAGATAGCAAAACTATAATAGCGGGAGATCTCAACCTTGCACTCTCAGAATTAGATAAATCAAACCACAAAATAAATAAGAAAGAAGTCAAAGAGGTAAATAGAATACTAGAAAAGTTTGATATGATAGATCTTTGGCGAAAGCTAAATGGAGACAGAAAGGAATATACTTTCTTCTCAGCAGTTCATGGAACCTATACAAAAATTGATCATATACTAGGGCATAAAAACCTCAAAATCAAATGCAGTAAGGCAGAAATAGTAAATGCATCCTTTTCAGACCATAATGCAATCAAAATAACATTTAATAAAAAGCCAGGGGAAAATAGACCAAAAAATAATTGGAAACTAAATAATCTTATACTAAAGAATGATTGGGTAAAACAGCAAATCATAGACATAATTAATAACTTCACCCAAGAAAATGACAATAATGAGACATCATACCAAAATGTGTGGGATACAGCCAAAGCAGTAATTAGGGGAAGTTTTATATCTCTACAGGCCTACTTGCATAAAGTAGAGAAAGAGAGGGCCAACGAATTGGGTTTACAACTAAAATTGCTAGAAAAGGAACAAATTAAAAACCCCCAGACAAACACAAAACTTGAAATTCAAAAAATAAAAGGTGAGATTAATAAAATTGAAAGTAAAAAAACTATTGAATTAATTAATAAAACTAAGAGTTGGTTTTATGAAAAAACCAACAAAATAGACAAACCCTTAGTAAACCTGATTAAAAAAAGGAAAGAGAAAAAGCAAATTGATAGTCTTGAAAATGAAAAGGGTGAACTCACCACTAATGAAGAGGAAATTAGAACAATAGTTAGGAGCTACTTTGCTCAACTTTATGCCGATAAATTCGATAACTTAAATGAAATGGAAGAATACCTTCAAAAATATAGCTTGCCCAGATTAACAGAGGAAGAAGTAAGTAGTCTAAATAGTCCCATCTCAGAAAAAGAAATAGACCAAGCTATTAACCAACTTCCTAAGAAAAAGTCCCCAGGACCAGATGGATTTACAGGTGAATTCTACCAAACATTTAAAGAACAACTAACTCCAATGCTATGTAAACTATTTGAAAAAATAGGGATTGAAGGAGTCCTACCAAATTCCTTCTATGACACAGACATGGTACTGATACCTAAACCAGGTAGATCGAAAACAGAGAAAGAAAACTATAGACCAATTTCCTTAATGAATATTGATGCTAAAATCTTAAATAAGATATTAGCAAATAGACTTCAGAAAATCATCCCCAGGATAATACACTATGACCAAGTGGGATTTATACCAGGAATGCAGGGCTGGTTTAATATTAGGAAAACTATTAGTATAATTGACCATATTAATAATCAAATTAATAAAAACCATATGATCATCTCAATAGATGCAGAAAAGGCATTTGATAAAATCCAACATCCATTCCTACTAAAAACGCTTGAGAGTATAGGAATAAATGGACTATTCCTTAAAATAATAAGGAGCATATATTTAAAACCTTCAGTAAACATCATATGTAATGGTGATAAACTAGAACCTTTCCCTGTAAGATCAGGAGTGAAACAAGGTTGCCCACTATCACCATTACTATTCAATATAGTACTAGAAACTCTAGCCTTGGCAATAAGAGCCGAGAAAGAGATCCAAGGAATTAGAGTAGGAAATGAAGAAATCAAATTGTCACTTTTCGCAGATGACATGATGGTATACTTAGAGAACCCCAAAGACTCTGCTAAAAAGCTATTAGAAATAATTCAGAATTTTAGCAAAGTCGCAGGATACAAAATAAATCCACATAAATCCTCAGGATTTTTATACATTACCAACACAATCCAACAGCAAGAGATACAAAGAGAAATTCCATTCAAAATAACAGTCGATAGTATCAAATATTTGGGAATATATCTACCAAAGGAGAGTCAGGAATTATATGAGCAAAATTACAAAACACTTGCCACAAAAATAAAGTCAGATTTAAATAATTGGAAAGACATTCAATGTTCTTGGATAGGCCGAGCGAATATAATAAAGATGACAATACTCCCCAAACTAATCTATTTATTTAGTGCTATACCAATCAGACTCCCAAGAAACTATTTTAATGACCTAGAAAAAATAACAACAAAATTCATATGGAAGAATAAAACGTCGAGAATTGCAAGGGAACTAATGAAAAAAAAGTCAGAGGAAGGTGGTCTAAGTGTACCTGATTTAAAGCTATATTATAAAGCAACAGTCACCAAAACCATTTGGTATTGGCTAAGAAATAGACTAGTTGATCAGTGGCATAGGTTAGGTTCACAGGACAAGATAGTGAATAAAAATAGCAATCTAATCTTTGACAAACCCAAAGATCCCAAATTTTGGGATAAGAATTCATTATTTGACAAAAACTGCTGGGAAAACTGGAAATTAGTATGGCAGAAACTAGGCATGGACCCACATTTAACACCACATACTAAGATTAGATCAAAATGGGTCCAAGATTTAGGCATAAAGAACGAAATCATAAATAAATTGGAGGAACATGGGATGGTTTACCTCTCAGACTTGTGGAGGAGGAAGGAGTTTGTGTCCAAGGGAGAACTAGAGACCATTACTGATCACAAAATAGAACATTTTGATTACACCAAATTAAAAAGTTTCTGCACAAACAAAACTAATGCAAACAAGATTAGAAGGGAAGTAACAAATTGGGAAAAAATTTTTACAGTTAAAGGTTCTGATAAAGGCCTCATCTCCAAAATATACAGAGAATTGACTTTAATTTATAAGAAATCAAGCCATTCTCCAATTGATAAATGGTCAAAGGATATGAACAGACAACTTTCAGATGATGAAATTAAAACTATTTCCACTCATATGAAAGAGTGTTCCAAATCACTATTGATCAGAGAAATGCAAATTAAGACAACTCTGAGGTATCATTACACACCTGTCAGATTGGCTAAAATGACAGGAACAAATAATGATGAATGTTGGAGGGGTTGTGGGAAAACTGGGACACTGATGCATTGTTGGTGGAGTTGTGAAAGAATCCAACCATTCTGGAGAGCAATCTGGAATTATGCCCAAAAAGTTATCAAAATGTGCATACCCTTTGACCCAGCCATACTACTACTGGGCTTATACCCCAAGGAACTACTAGAGAAGGGAAAGGGTCCTGTATGTGCCAAAATGTTTGTGGCAGCCCTTTTCATAGTGGCTAGAAGCTGGAAGATGAATGGATGTCCATCAATTGGAGAATGGTTGGGTAAACTATGGTATATGAATGTTATGGAATATTACTGTTCTATAAGAAATGACCAACAGGAGAAATACAGAGAGGCTTGGAGAGACTTACATCAACTGATGCTGAGTGAAACGAGCAGAACCAGAAGATCATTATACACTTCAACAATGATACTGTACGAGGATGTATGCTGATGGAAGTGGATTTCTTCAACATAGAGAAGAGCTAATCCAATTCCAATTGATTAATGATGGACAGAACCAGCTACATCCAGAAAAGGACTGGGAAATGAATGTAAACTGTTATTTTTACCTTCTGAATCCAATTCTTCCTGTGCAACAAAAAATTCGGTTCTACACACATATATTGTATCTAAATTATACTGTAATATATTTAACATATATAAGACTGCTTGCCATCTGGGGGAGGGGGTTGGGGGAGGAAGGGAAAAAAATCTGAATAGAAGTAAGTGCAAGGGATAATGTTGTAAAAAATTACCCATGCATATGTAATGTCAAAAAATGTTATAATTATAAAATAAAATAAAAAAATTTAAAATTAAAAAAAAAAAAAAAAAAAAAAAAGAATGCATTGTCTGGGAATTGAATTTGGTTTTTAGACTGTGGTTTAAATACAGGTGTAACATATTGCTAGGTAGAGAGGCAATATGGGTGGGCCAGATGAATATATATTTCACACGTATCTTGAGAATATTATGAAAAAAAGTTTTCAACTTAAACAATGATTTGTAATAAACAATGATGTCAGCACAATGGCTTTTTAGACCTTCATTTTGGTAGACTGACTACCTCTTCTCCCCCACAATATCCTTTGGAGTCTATCAAACACTGAGCTAGCTTTCATATTGTATGTATTAACTTCAATATCCATGTATACAGCCCTGGAAAACATATTGGCAAGGTAATTGAACCTTTCCACCACATTCAAAACTTACCCCAATAGTTTCACATATGGATGATATGGTTCTGGCTGATGTAATACCTGTTTTCTTGGTGTTAATTGTTAGACCAAAATTAGAACAAACAGCAGAGAACTGATCTGTACTTTGTTGCAATTCAACTATGGAGGGCAAATTAATGTACAATCATCTTCAAACAAAAAGATCACTATGTACCAATACTTCCTTCACTATAGTTTTGGCTTGTAATCTTTTCCAGTTGAAAAAATTATCATCAGTGAAGTTTTTGGTGCATGTTTACACTTATTGAAGAAGTTTAACAACATGACTGAAAACGTCATGCTATGGAGCAAGCACACAGCCTTGTTTCACTCCATTGGTGATTGGGAAAGCTCGAGAGCATTGTCCATGGTCCAGAAACAATCATGATACCATGAAATTGACATTATGAACTTTTCTGGACAACAAATTTTGAAATGATTTTTCATAAGCCCTCAGGACTGAAAGTATCAAAAATGCAAATGTTGTATACAAACCTCTGTTCTGCTCCTGGCATTTCTCCTGGAGTTGTCCAGAAACAAACACCATATCAACCATTTCTCAGCCCCTTCTAAGCCTCACTGGCTCTCAGTTAGATAACCTTTTTCTTGTCTTAGAAAATTACAAATCCACATTGGCTATGATGTATTATATTTTATTTTATTGAACATTTTCCAATTAAATTATAATCTGGGAATTTTGAAGTTCCTTGAGCCCCTGGGACATAAGTTTATCACATCTATTATATCTATACAGAAAGAGGAAATAGAAGAGGCTTTTCAAAAATCGATACCAAAACTGGCACAGAGGCATGATATACAGAGTATTACAAAAATCTTAGGAGTGGTTTAAACTTTAATAGCTTAATAGCTTTAATAGCTTAAAACTTTATTGAGCCTTTTAGAACATTCTGTCATAGTAATGGGAATATTGAGTTATATGGGTATCTGCTGGGACTTTGTGTCAATAACTAAACAGCTAATACTTTTTGGTCTGCTTTAGAAGTAATTTCATACTTTAAGAGATAGAAAAATCAACTAGATATTGTATTCTGTCCCTAACAGAGAAGAACTAGATGCTGAGGTGAAAATGACAGGAATCATCGGACTACTTGATCCTAGAGTTTATGTTGGAGGAGAAATCTGGAAACAGTCTGACATCATTTTAGATTTGGTGAAAGCAGTTCTAATGGTTTAGTGGAAAGAAGAATTAGATTTCACACACTAAAGTGTTGGTGTCCTTTGTTCTCAAAGAAGATCAAAATGACATTAGAACGTTGGAATTGGGGTATGGTATGTCTGATTCTGACCGGTCAAATCAGTACCACCTCAGAAGGCTCTAACAATGGTCAGGCACAAATAGTACACATGAACTGCATGGAGATGTTTCTAAATTTCCATCTCATATTTTTTGAACTATTGCAGTACTGCTTTGTTCATGGAATACGTGGTCTTCTTTAATGTGAGCATACACATTAAGTGGTCTTTTGTCAGTGTATCTTACATCTCACAATCATTTCCAACATTGTTCAGAAAGAACTTGAGATTATCCTTGTATTTCTTTTGAACTACATGGGAACACTTTTTTATATGGGTTCTTCATAAAATAGTCTGTTAGGCAAATGTATGTCTGAAATTTTAACAATGTGGTCAGCCCATGTGAGTTACACTCTCTGCAGTTTGAATGCCTGAAAATGTATCTCAAGAAAGAACTTCAATATTCAGTACCTTATTTTGCCTAGTGACCTTCAGAATCTTCCTATGACAATTCAGATGGAATCAGTTAAGTTTTCTGGCATGTTGCTGACATACTGTCCAGGTTTCACAGCATGCAGCAATAAGGTCAGCACAATGACTCTGTAGACCTTCATTTTGGTAGGCAGCCTAATACCTCACCTCTCCTCTCCCATACTTTCCTTTAAAACTCTCAAACACTGAAAGGGCAATCAACCAATCTTTTCTTGCAATCTTTTCTTGGAGTGTAAGAGATGAGGATAACTGACATCCAAAAGAAAACAGACTTTTTTCATCAGACTTTGTCACTTTTTTTCTTTTACTAACAAAAAAAAGAAACTTTTACAGTGGAAATTACAGAGCAAAATAACTTAGAGGAAGCTGATACCTAAGATAAGTAAAAGGTTAGCAAGAGAACTCTTAGCTGAACTTAATTCAATTCAAGCCACCTAACTCCAGATAAACTTGCTTTGTTTATTCCCCAAGGAAAATGAGAAGCAATGGGCAAAATGTGAAAAAGTAAAATTTAGGCTAGATATCTGGAAAGACTTCATAGTATTTGGAATTGCAGAAAAATTGAATAAACTACCCAAAGAGATTGTGGCTTTCTCCTTGGATGATTTCAAGTAAAGGTTGGGTGACAATTTGTTGTGTATCTGAGCGGGGATTTCATTTGTCAATATGCTACCCTAGTTAGCTGCAGAGCTTCCTTTTAGTTCCCTAGAAGTGTCTCTGAAAACAGCTGCACAAAATACCTGAAGCTTTGGACAGACCATCCTTTATAAAGAAAGCAGAGCTCTACTTTAAAAAAGATTTAAAAGTCAGGAAATAGGGTGGGAAGATAAGCAAACAACAGAAAAAAAATTCTGGCCATAAAAAGCCATTATAGTGACAAAGAAGATGAAAACACTCAGAACATAGCAAAGTCAAAGTTCCTACATCCAAAACCTCCAAAATCAAAAATTTAATTGATCTCAGGCCATGTTAGACATCAAAAGGAAATTGAAAATCAAATTAAAAAAAAGGAAAAATTGGGAAGAGAAATGAGAATGATGCAAGAAAATCATGAAAAATTGGTCAATAACTTGGTAAAGGAGACACAAAAAATACTGAGAAAGAGTACCTTAAAAAAGAGAAAAAAGTACCTTTAAAAAAAGTGACTGATAAAAAAAAGATACAAAAAAATCATTGAGGAGAATAATGCCCCCCCAAAAGGGAAAATGGCCAAATATAAAGAGAAGCACACATCCACCCACCCACTCCACCCATAAAATTACTTAAGAGAAGGAAAAAAAAACTCTTTAGAAATAGAATTGAAAAAAGGATGTATAAAAGCTAACTGAAGAAAATAATTTCTAAAAAAAATTAGAAATGAACAAAGGGAAGAAAATGACTTTATGAAATTTTAAGAAAAAAAAAAAAAGAAAGCCAAAGGGTGAAAAAATTAAAAGGCAATGTAAAATATCTCATCAGCAAAACAACTGACCTGGAAAATAGATCCAGGAGAGATAATTTAAAAATTATTGCACTACTAATATCCATGATAAAAGAAAGAACCTAGTTATCATCTATCAAAAAATTGTCAAGGAAAACTTTCCTGAAAGAGATAGAATAAAAGCAACCCTGAATACTATAACCAAATTCCAGAGCTCTAAGGAGAAAATTTGGATAGTAACCAGAACAAAGCAATTCAAGTATCATGAAGGCAGATTCAGAACAACACAAGATTTAGCAGCTTCTGTTTTAAAGAATTGGAGGATTAATATTCCTTAGATCAAAGGAGCTGGGATTACAACCAAGAATCACCTACCTTACAAAACTATGTAAAACCCTTCAGGGTAAAAATGGTTGTTTAGTGAAATAAAAGACTTTTAACCATTCTTGATGAGAATTCAATGAAAATTCAACTTTAAAATACAAGACTTGTGGGAGAAGCCAAGATGGCAGAAGGTACACAGGTCTTTGTCTGAAATCTTCTTGACTTCCTCAGATAAAAACCAGATCAAGCCTCTGAATGAGTTTTGGAGTGACAGAACCCACAAGTATCTGTACTGTAACAAATTTCTGGCAGAAGATATTTTTGAAGAGCTTAAGGAAAGAACTCTTTCAATGGCACAGGGGTATTGCAATCTAGTGCAGGTGCAGCTTATTGCAGGTGCAGTATATTGTCTC
This sequence comes from Sminthopsis crassicaudata, assembly GCF_048593235.1. NCBI lineage: Eukaryota > Metazoa > Chordata > Mammalia > Dasyuromorphia > Dasyuridae > Sminthopsis > Sminthopsis crassicaudata. The sequence goes on along the minus strand of NC_133617.1, from coordinate 710,891,664 downwards.
CAGGACAATTCACCATGACCACAGAAGATTTATAACAGAAATTCAGGACCTATTCAATATTAGGAAAATTATTAGCATAATTGACTATCAATAACCAAACTAAAAGAAATGATATGATTATCTTAATAGATGCAGAAAAAGCATTTGATAAAATCCAACACACATTCCTATTTTTAAAAAAATGGAGAACATAGGAATAAATGGAGTATTTCTTAAAATTATCAGTATCATCTACTTAAAATCATGAAAACACCATATGTATAGGGACAAACTAGAAGCATTCCCAATAAGATCAGGGTTGAAACACGATTGCCCTCTATCTCCAATATTATTCAATATTGTAGTAGAAATGTTAGCTTTATCAATGAGAAGAAAAAATAAATTAAAGGAATTAGAATAGGTTATGAGGATAACAAATAATCACTCTTTGCAGATAATATGATGATATACTTTAAAATGCTAAAGAATCAACTAAAATAACTACAAAAACAATTCACAGCTTTAGCAAAATTGCAGGATACAAAATAAATTCACAAAAATCATCAGCATTTCTGTAGGTTATCAAAAAGTCTAGCAGCAAGAGATACAAGAAGAAATTCTATATTAAATAACTGTAAATAATATAAAATATTTGGGAGTTTACCTGCCAATAAAGTCAGGAACTATATGAACACAATTACAAAACATTTTCCACACAAATAAAGTCAGATTTAAACAACTGAAAGAATATCAAGGGCTCATTGCTAGGCTGAACTAATGTAATAAAAATGACAATTCAACCTACATTAACCTACTTATTCAGTGCCATACCAATCAAACTACCAAGAAACTACTTTACACAGCCAAAATAATAATAATAATAATAATAATAATAATAATAATAATAATAATAATAATAATAATAATAAAATAAAGTTCATTGGGAAGAAAAAAAGGTCAAGACTTTCAAAGGAATTAATGAAAAAATGCAAATGAATATGGTCTAGTTGTACCAGACCTAAAACTATATTATAAAGCAGTGGTCATTAAACCATTTGGTACTGGCTCAGGAATAAATTAGGTTCACAGGGCACAATAGTCAATGAATATAATTATCTAGTGTTTGATAATCCAACAACCCCAGGTTCTGGGATAAGAACTCACCATTTGATTAAAATTGCTGAGAAAATTGGGAAATAGTATATTATAAAATAGATATTGACCAAAACCTAACATCTTATATCAAGATAAGGTCAAAATGGGTTCAGATTTAGACATAAAAAGTGATACTATAAGCAAAATAGAACAATACAGGATAGTCTACTTCTCAGATTTGAGGAGAAAGAAGAAATTTATGGCCACAGAAGAACTAGAGTACAATATGAAATGCAAAATGCATAATTTTTATTATATTAACTTTAAAAGTTTTGTACAACCAAAACCAATGCAGACTAGATTAGAAACTAAGCAGAAAACTGGTGAAAATCTGTACAAAAAAGATTGCTGATAAAGGCCTCATTTCTAAAATATATAGAGAACTGACTCAGATTTATAAGAATTCAAGCCATTTTCTAAATGGTAAGTGATCAAAGGATATACACAGGCAATGTTCAGATGAAGAAACTAAAACCATTTCTAGACATATGAAAAAGTGCTCTAAATCATTATTGATCAGAGAAGTGCAAACTAAGACAAGTCTGAGGTACCACTAAATACCTATCAGATTGGCTAAGGTGACAGAAAAAGATATTGATAAATAAGCTTTGCATGTCATTTGATCCAGCAATGCCTTTTCTAGGCCTGTATCCCAAAGAAATTATCAAAAGCAACAATGACCCACATGTACAAAAATATTTGTAGCAGCCCCTTTTGAAATGGAAAGAAACTGGAAATTGAGCAAATGCCTATCAGTTAAGAAATGGCTGAATGATTTATGTTATATGAATATTATGGGATATTATTTTCTATAAGAAACTATCAGCAAGATGATTTCAGAAAGGTCTGATTAATCTTACATGAAATGATGTTAAGTGAAGTGAGTAGAACCAAGAAAACATTGTATGTATACAGCAACAAAAAGATTATGTGGTGATTAATTCTGAAGGACTTGGCTCTTTTCATCAATAAGGTTAATACGGCCATAATTAAATGTGGGGGACTGAATATGGATCATAACATATTTTTTCCACTTTTTGTTGTTATTGGCTTGCTTTTTGTTTTCTTTCTCATTTTTTCCTTTTTTTTCTGATTTTTTTTTGTGTGTGTGCCGCATGATAAAGGTGAAAATGTACAGTAGAATTGTATATGTTTAACATATGTTGGATTACTTGCTGTCTGGGGAGGGGGTAGAGAAAGGAGGAAGAAAAAATTGGAATGTAAAATTTTGCAAGGGTAAATGTTTAAAACTATCTTTGCATACATTTTGAAAATAAAAAGCTATTATTAAAAACAATTCAAAAATCAATATATACAAGCCTCAAGAGAAGCATGAAGAGACAAACAAGGAAAACAAGATTAAACCATTTGCAATTCTAATTCATAATACATTTGTTATTATTAGGATGATTATATATTATATATTATTATGGTGTATATATAGGAAGAGAGCAAAGGTGTGAGTTGAATATGAGTGAATGATATTTAATAAATAAAATTAAAGGGCGAGAGTGGTATATATGGAGCTCAAAGGAAAGGGAGAAGTAGAATGGGTGAATTATCTCACATAAAAGAGGCAAGGAAAAGCTTTTATAGGCTAGGTAAAGGGGATGGAAGTGAGGGAGAGAGAATAAGTTTTACGCTCATCAGAAATGGCTCAAAAAGGGAATATCATACACAGCCAGTTGGGAATAGAAATTTCTTACCTTATATGAAAGCAGGAGAGGAATAGGATAAAAGAAGGGAATGTGTATGATAGAACAGAGAACATATTGAGGAAGGAAGTAATCAGATGCAAAATTTTGATAGTCTGATACCTCATCATTCCACACTTCTTATCCTCCCAAATATTGAAATAATTCTATCAATGTGTTCACAAACCTAATTATCAAGAATAATGAATGGAAAGTACACTGTCCAGGTAACTGATTTTATCTACAACATTCAAAACTGGCTGATGGAATACCTGTGTTTTTTTAGTGTTAATTGTTGGGCCAAAATTAGTACAAGCAGCAGAAAATTAGTCCATACCTTGTTGCATCTCAGTTTTGGAGGATGCATTGAATATACAATCATCTGCAAACAAAAAAAAAATCACATAACAACACTCCCTCCACTATAATTTTGACTTGAAGACTTTTCAAGTTGAAGAATTCCCCATCAGTATGGTAACTGACTTTGATGACAGTTTTGTCTTCATTGAAAACATTTGACAACATGACTGAAAACATCATGCTAAAAATATGGGAGTGAGTACACAAATTTGTTTCACTCCATTGGTTACTGGGAAAACTCAAAAATAGTGTCTGTTGTCCATAATTGGGCAAGTATGACATCATGAAATTGATGTATAATACTAATAAACTACTTCCATCAATCAAAATTTGGAATAATTCTCTCTAAGCCCTCCTGACTTAAAGTATCAAGGCCTTGGTCAGATCTACAAATGTTACGTATAGACCTCTGTTCTGATCCTTGCATTTTTTTCTGAAATTATCAGGTAACCCCATATTTACCATTTGTTGGACCTTTATGAAGCAACTATACTAACCACGTTCTAGGGATGCTGTTTATGAATGTATATAGATTACTTGACTCAAATCATGTGTAATGCATAAATATTGGCCAGAGGTCTCCAATCAATGTAAGACTGTGCTCAGTCCCTCATACTGAGACAAACATTGCCCTTGTCATTCTTACATCCTGTCGATCTCTTCTCCTTACAATCATACAGTCTTTTAAATGTCAGTATTTACTGTGGAGATATGTTCATGAAGTTCTGTTGAATTTAGGCAAATGGAATACAGTGTTGGTGATGAGAAGGTCATGAACTGCACAAGTCTTCAAAATTAAGTGATCATTACTATTGTTTCCATCTTTATCCCTCGCATGTCTTGTCAGGTAGTCTGAATCTATTCTTGCATTAAAGTCACCCAGAATTATAACTTGTTTTCTTTTGTCACATTGATGATAAGGGTCTCCATGCTTCATAAATTTTTCTTTGACATCATCAGGGTTTATCCTGATGGAAACATAGGTACTAATGTTGGCATGGCATTTTCCTGCAAGTGGCGATCAACTTTCATGAGCCTGTTATTCACTCCTTTTGGAAGGCATGCAAGCTTCTTTACTAAATTAGTTTTGATTGCAAAACCTACACTGCCTTCACACTTCTCCCCTTCAATGTGCTCACTCTATAAAACTGTGTACAGATGTGACTTCAATAAGATGGCCTTCATTTGCCAACTTTATTTCACACAGGGTTACTATTTCAATGCAATATCTGTTGAGTTGTCTCATGAAAAGAAACAACATTTTGTGTGTCTGTAAGTATATGCACATTCTATGTACTAATGGTGAGCAGAATCAACTTTGCAGAAGTTTTTATACACATTTAGTGCTTTGACCATAGATTGGGATGGCTGTCTGGTGTGGGATCCAGGGCAAGGTTGGTTAAGCAGACAATTTTAGGCCATTTTTCTAGTCCTTCCTCACACCTGCAGGTGAGCATTGTGATCCACTTAGGGGGCAGCCAAATACCACTGGTACATTTAATAAAAAGTTGACCCTATGGCCCGGGCTACCTGTGGACAGGGTTGTGACTACAGCTCCCAATATATCTGCATCTGCTGCTTCATCACTTACCCATTGCAGAGGACATTGAGATAGATAGAAATGGTAAAATGGTATGAAGATGTCTTTGATTCATGCATAAATTGCATTTGAGGCAGACTTACACAAAATCTTGAATCTTACTTTCTCTTCCAGAATCGTCACTATCCAGTGAGTGGCAGGGCAGTCAAGAGTTGTAATGATTTGAGATGCAGTGGATGACTTTGGTGTCTTTAATATCTGACCAAGCCCTTAGCACTTCAAAATATTTCCCTCACCTGCCTTCATGAACATTGGAACAAATTGTTTTTGTCTGCTCATTCTACCAGGGGGAGTTTTTACATGCTTGGGTAGACAACCCAGTAATTCATTATAAAGTATTTTACCCCATTGATTACCTCTACCTGGTTTAGCCCATCTGCTTACCAAGGTGTGACTGCTACAGCTTTTTGGAGCCACAGGTGAGAGTTGGGTTAATCAAGTGGACACCATAGATGGAAAGCAGCCTTGTAAAGAGTTCCACAGCCCTCACCTGAGCTACCCACCTTCCTTGAATATATCCTACACCTGTCTGTGTATGTGTATGTATATATGTATCTATGTATGTATATATATCTTTGTATACACATGTGTTTACACAGTCATCATAATTGAGCATGGTACTTCAAATGTGATTTAACCAAGATAAAATTCATCAATAATACTAACAATTTCTATATTCTTGACATAATGTTTTTCTCTTCATGTAACCTAGAATCATATTAACTGTTTTTGTTACCACTCCCACTGTTGACATATATTGACTGTATATTCTATGAAAACCCTAGTATTTGAGTAAGAAGTGTATATCTTCTTCTCTTCTCTTCTTCTTTCATCCTATATTTATGAAATTGATTTTTTGAACTCAATTATAGAACTTTATATTTATCTTCATTAACTTCTGGGGCAGCTAAGCAGCACAATGCACATATTGCCAAGCCTGAATTCAAGAAGACTCAACTTCCAGCATTTCAAATCTCAGACACTTAGTTATGTGATCCTGGACAAGTCACTTATCCCTAATTGCCTCAGTTCTTCTGAAAATGAGCTGGAGAAAAAGATGATAAACTAGTTCAACATCTTTGCCAAGATAATTCAAATGAGTTCACAAAGAGCTGCAAATAACTGAACATTAAATTTCATCTCAAATTCAATGATCTGTTCTAAAATTTCAAATGTTTTTAGATTCTTATTTGTAAATTTAATGTGAATGGCTTCTCTCTCATTTCAAATCTGTCAATTAAAAGATAGAAACATAATAGGTCAAAGTCAAATCTCTGGGGTACTCCACCCGAGATTTTTCTCTAGGTTGACATTGATCCATTAAGAATGATTTCATTAGAGTTAGACCTTCAAACTACTTTTTAATTTCTCTTATTTTATAATTTTCTTTCCCAGAAATGTCATTTAAGTGTCCCGTTGATCACAACTTTACTGAATATGGCCAAATAAGATTAAAATGTAGTTCCAATCTGATTTTAATATATTTAAATATTATTTTTAAAAGAACATATAAACATGTCTAAATCAATATGTCTCCTGCAAGGATCCTTATGTATGGTTTAGTGGTTCCCATTTCTATTTTAAGGTTAGCACTACTGATCCAGCTAACATCTTCTCCATCTTTTCCAAAAAAAATAGTATGAGACAGATAATGAGTCATTCAATAAAGATTTATTAAACAATTACTAGGTACCAGGCACTGTATTAATCACAGAAAATCAAAGTAAGGCAAAAAGATGATCCTTGCTTTACAGGACCTTACAATTGGATGGAATAGAAATTGTATTGTTGAAATCTAGTTGTTTAGGGTCAGAAGTCTGTACTTGAAACAAGGATGCTTACAAGGTACTAAGTGGAATTGAGGAGACAATGGTTATCTAGTTTAGCATGGTTCAGTATGATTGATTTAATCCTACAACAAATAATAGCTTCCTAGTGATATAATGATTGGTTTATACTCAGTGTAGAGCATATAAGCTAGGACCCTTAGCCAGGATTCATTTGGAGAGATTCAGAGGGCAGAGAAGATAGGTGGGAACTCAAGTTCTTGGAAACAAGGATAGATAGGCCTATAAGAAAGCTAACCGGGCCCCAGAAAAGGAGACAATACTTTGAAGGAGATAATAAAGTATTTGGACTTTAATCCCTGGCTACTTTTGTGGTGATTACTCTCCTGAAAAGAAGGCTGCTCCCAGAAACCCCAAGAAAACAGAACTAGAGAACACTACCATCTAGTAATATAGTTTTCCATCTCCAAAAATTTCTCTTAATTTTCATTCTGTTTTTTAGTGTTTTATATCCCTTCCCATTCTCTGAAAAAAATCATAGCATATTCTAGGAGTGTAAAATAAATTTTTATATATTATGTATGCATTTGATAATACTTTATTGATCGCTTTGTTTAGAAATCACTAAGATGAAGTCTATGCACTCTCTAAATCTTTATTTTTATTTCCTTCAGTCTTAAAAGGACTCATATATCATTGACAACAATTCTGGATTTCTCTCTCTCTTTCTCTCCATCCTTTCCTTCCTCTTTCTTTCTCTCCTTTCTTCCCTTCTTTTAGGGTGTATTTTCGATACTCCAGAGGAAAATAAAGATTATACAAACATGTGTATTTAAGAATTCTGACATAAGCTATTCCATATATTTAAACAAGCTACACTGTTGTCCTCCCCTCTGCCCTGCCCCATGCAGCCAACAATTCTTCACATTGCTGCCCAAAATGAAATAAAATCTAATTAAGAAATATTTTAAAATACTATCAAACAAATAGTTTTACATTTTAAAACTAAGTCAGCACTTAGCTCTCAGAGATTCTTATGAATATATTAGTTGCTATTGTTTCTATCTGAATTTGATACCATTTCCAATAGTCACCCAGATTCTGGGATGTGTAGCTTTAACTAGCTTGTGAAAACAGATTGTTAAAATTTCAGTGTAAGCTATTACACCAAAGAAATCTACAATGACTATAAATCAGAGATGGATTTCTTGTTTTATAGATTGTCTATAATTAGAAAAAAAATTGCTCCATATTTAACTTAAAAGTATGCTAAAATTTCCTCCCCCAATCTTGCTCTTCCTCCCTCCCAGAACATGATTATTAAACGTTTTACAGAACAAGCCTGTGAAGTTTCTAGTTGTTCAAGGGGGAAATTAGTAGTTTTCTAAGCAGCCCAAAACTTGGTATACAATTCGAATTATTATCATAGAAAATGAAGATGTTTTTGAAATTCCAGAGGACATCTGGAGATTAAGAAGAAACAAAGAAATTGATTAGCTTGCAGCAGATGATTGGGGGGTCTTCTTCTGAACTGGTTTCTGGGCAACTAGGTGCGCACCTGATAGAGCGTCAGGCCTGAAATCAGAACACTTCATCTTCCTGAGTTCATATCTGGTCTTAGACATTTACTAGCTATATGATTCTGGGCAAACCATTTAACCTTGTTTGCTTCAGTTTCCTTATGTGTAAATTGAGCTGAAGGAAATGACAAAACATTTCAAAGTATATGCCAAGAAAACCCCAAATGGAGTTGGACACAACCAAAAAAAATATGTGGATAAATGAAATAGTGTATGATAAGGTTGTGCTAACCTTCCAATAGAAAGAATTTGAGGAGAAAACAAAAAGGAAACAAAATATCATCCCATCATGGAAGAAGGAAGAACAATCTACCTTAAATAAATTTAATCTTGAACACAAATAGGTATTTTATCACAGCAATTAGTCAAGTGAACTACAAAGGGCTGAAACCTTACTTGAAACCAATAGTGATAAGAAATTGAATTTTCAATGATGTTTTGATGTTCATAATGTTTCCATTACTATCAGCATTAAGTTGCTCCTCTGAATATCCCAGATGCAAATTTTCCTTTCTTCTAAAGAATCATTAAAAAGATGGTGAAATGATTGGATGAACATGTCTCTCTTCTCTAGGCTCTAAGGGGAAAGTAAGTGTTTCTTGAAAGAAAAAATGTATTTCAAAGAAGAAACAACAAAGAAAAAGTATTTTATGAGATGGAGAAGAATCCCAACTGCTCTCTAAGGATGATCACAGAGGCTACAAATTTGTGATTCTTTTACATTATTGTCTCTCTTCAATTTAGAGGGTTTCTTTTTGGTCCCAAATTCTTAAATAAAGATCTATTTTTTAAAGATGAGAATCCCATCATTGGAAATATTTAGAGCCCTAGGGACTTTAAGGAAGGGATTCATCCTTTATATATGGCTTATAATGGATGTTTTTTCTTAAAGTCCCTTCTTACTCTACAATTCATTGTTCATATGATGCTCATATATATGCTAACACTTGTGTTAACAAATGACACTAGTTTTCTCTCAATGCCCACTAAAGACATAACTTGCATATGTTCATCTCTATTTTCTTTATTTTGTGTCTATTTCTAGTCCTTAATTAGTCAAATAGATTGAACAACTTTTAAATTATTGGCAAGTCATTAGATGCTTTTGAAAATAAAAATCCTAACCTTTTGCCTGAGAAAAAGCAACTTTACCAGGTCATCTATTTGCTGTCTCTGCTTCACCTTTCCTTTTACTTAATGAGCAACTAAGGGCGGTTTTTCCTTGACATCCACCTACTAGAAGGACATACCTATTAAGTACCCCCAACTCATTCTTCTGTGCTCTGGATTTTCTGCTGTTTTGAAAAGCATTGCCTTTTATGTCCTAGCATAGTGAAGTCAGACACTAGCCTGGCTGTCCAAGTCATGATTCTAAAGTTATTATCTGATGCCCTGAGGCAAAAGTGGCTGGCAGTCACTGGTTCCCTATACCTGCGTGGAGACTTCAGGCATCAGTAATAGGTTTTCTTGCTGCCTGCTCCCTCTCTTAATGAGGACATACCATTCTGGCTTTTGCTCATTCACCACTGCCCTGGTTTTATTCAGTGGGAGGGTGTGCTAATGTGCACTGAACTTGATCAACCATCTATGTCATAGAGGATAAAATCTGGAGCATCCAAATCCTATTCAGCTCAAAATGTGGTGGTTTCTCAGTCAGCCTGGAGTCCTTAAATTTTAGACCTGGTATAGATTTACCAAACATCTTAAAACACTCTCAAGTAGTAGAGTCACTGGTCTGTCCCCCTCAAAAGAATAAAGACACAGGGGACTTTATATCTCTATCTTTTCTAGATAGCATAAATAATGTCTGAACAGTGGACTTGTGTAAAGAGCTGACCAAGGCACTTAAGGTACAGATCTCACAGGAGAGGGATAAACTTCAAAAAGTCATCTCACCATCTCCCTACAGCAGGTCAAATTGTATCATTGATGGCACAATTTTGTTTTGTCCTGATTGTTTTGAAATGCACATATTGTGGGTAAAGGAGGAATAACATTTATTAGTGCTTATTATTATATATGAGGCACTTTGCAAAGTGCTTTATAATTATCTCATTTGATCTTCACAACAACCCAGGGAGATAGGTGCTGTTATTAACCCCAATTTTTAATTTGAGGAAACTGGGGCAGACAGTGGTCCAAAACTTGCCCAAGATCCTATAGCTAGTACATCTGTGAAGCTGCATTTTGAACTCTGGTCTTTCTAACTTCAGTTTTAGTGCTTGCTCTGTGATGGAGAGACATTATGGCATAATGAACACAAGATCTGTGTTCAAGTTCCATCTCTGACATCTACTTGCTGTCTGTAACCATGAACGTGATCTTAACCTTTACAAAGACTATAGACTATAAACTGTTGCATAATTGCGGTGCTGCTTTGGTGGAGGAGTTAACCAACACATTAATCAGTCAATAAATGATATTAATTCAGAGGCCTTTATGCTCCTGGTGCTGGGTGAGGCATCAAGAATAAAAGGGGATACACGTTTTTTCACTGATGAATATACAATGGACAAAATAATGTAAGCACACACATGCACCCACATATACCAGATAAAAGGTATAACAAGGGGGAAATAAAAAAATAGAGATCAGGAAATGCATTGTTCAGAGGTATGATTCTAATATCTCTTAACAGAGAGAAAAAAATCTGCAAGCTCCTGAGCAGCACAGATTATCTTGTGTCTTTCTTTGTATCCCAAGTGCTTAACACAATGCCTGGAACACAAGAGGTGTTAAACAAATGCTTATTGATTAACTGATTCTAAGAAATCAAGGTTTGGGGAGTTGCCAGTGTGAAGGCATGGAAATTTAATTGTTCAGACACAAGTCTGAGGAACAGAAAGACTAATTTCTCTGGACAAAGGTCATCAAACTGTGGCCCTCAAGCCTCATCTATCCCATATAATTTTTATGGTTTATGAGCTAAGAAACAGTTTCATGCAATAAAAAATTTAAAAGTAAAAACCATTCTTAATTCATAAGTTATACAAATACAGGGGTTGATGGATTTGGATTGGGGAGTATGGTGATAATTCATAAATCTTTGAGCTAGAGTGCTGTGTTTATGTAAGTGGACAATGCTTCAATCAACCTGAGACCTGTTAGGGACCTTAATTTGAAAAGGCCAAAGTCTCCCACTGTATCCTGGGCCATTTCTAGTCATTCGGATGTAAATCCTACTGCTGAACCCAGATAGCTCTGGAAGAAAGAGTGAGGCTAGTGACATATTGCCCAGCCCTCCCTCACTTAAATTCAATTCACTTGCCTGTCATAGAATCATCTCCCTGATTCATTCTTTAAGGATGAAAAATAAACTACATCTACTATCTATCTATATCTATACCTATATATATATATAGATAGACATGTAAGACATATATACAATAATATATATGTATATATACACATAAACACATATATGTATGTATAGATAGAGATAGTTTAATGGATTTGATAGATATACAGAAAAGACCAAGAGTTTTAAAATGGCAAGTTTATATTTGATTCTAGAAATGGTACAGGAGTGACTGTGGTTTATTGAGCAGAGAGATGATACGAAGATGAGCTTTCAGGAAAAAAAAAATTACTTTGGCAGCTGTGTAGAAGGTGGATTAGAGAGGGGAGGGAAGCAATTTGGAAAGATCAATTAGGAGTCTTTTGGAGAAGTCCAGCTGAGAGGTGCTAAGGGTGTGAACCAGTATCTATGTGGCAGATGTAGAGATATAAAAGGCAAGATTTGGCAGCTGATTGTATATGAGGATAAGAGAGAATGGGAAATTGAGAATGACACTGAGCTTTCAAATCTAAGTGAGTAGATTTGTGGGTGCTGTTGACAAAATTAGAGAAGTGCATAAGAGGAAAAGTTTGAGGGAGAAAATAATGTATTTTCATTTGAAATGTCTACGGGACAACCAGTTCAAAATGTTCAAAAAGCAATTAGAGATGTGCAACTGGTTCTGATGCTGAACTAGAAATTTTAAGAGGCTAACAAGCCCTTAAAAATAATATATTAAATCTATTGTGAGTGCATATTATATATATATATGTATATGCATATATATATATATATATATATATATATATATATATATATATGATACATTAAACATGTACTATATTAAGCAAGGGAGTAAAGAAATTTTGGGGAAAAATTTTGCGGGAGGGCAAAATGCCAGATATTGGATTAAGTGCTTTATAAATATATGATTTGATCCTTACAATAACTCTGGGAATTATGTGTTATCAATATCACACTTTACAGTTAAGGAAACTGAGGTAGATAGAGCCAAGTGAGTTGCACAGAGTCACATAGATGAAACATATTTAAGGCTGGATGCGAATTTAGATCTTCCTGATTCCAGAACCTATGTAGGACAGAAAAAGGGGCATGAGAAAGTGCCTTGGAATCTACTAATCATTGGGGATTCCAACATAGCATATAATAAAGCCAAAGAGAAGAAGAGAATGAATTTATGAGGAAAACTAAGACAGGAGCCCCAGTAAAACTAAAGTCAGAGTATCCAAGAGAAGAGGATCCTCAACAATATAAAATGTTTCAGAGAAGTCAATAAAGGCAAAAATAAAGAAAATAAACAAAAAATGGGGATGTTTGCAGAAACCATTGTGAGATCAAAAAAGACAGGTTGTTTCCTTTCTTCTGACTTACCTTTACATTGTCTATCTTCTGGTAAAACTGCAATTTTCAGGCCGTTAATCCCCTATGGATTTTTATTGATATGTTTAAGCAAAGCCATTCCCAAAGGTAGTGACTCTTTTCCCAAACAACTCAACCCAACTTGAAGGCGGTGCCACTGGTTAGGGTTGAGCAATTGGTGCTATAAGCATTCCCAAAATTCTCAGGTTTTTCCTCTCTTCCACAGGATGGTGAAGCGATCACATGTCTCTTTGCCTATTTATTTACCCACAGTTTCCAGTATAAGACCACCAAAAGTTGCTTGCTAACCATTTAACAGGCAAAGTTGTTGGGTCCTTTTTGTATATATAAATATCCTTGAAAGTTAATTGGTGATATTGATGCAGTGGTGGTCCTGGAATCAAGAAATCCAAATCTGTGCTTGCAGACTGGCTTTGTGATTCTAGATAAGTCACTTTACTATTTGCCTCAGTTTCCCTATCTGTAAAATAAACATTATAATACTAATAGTACTTACCTTTCAGGGCTGTTATGAGGATCAAACGACAAAAGTGTCTAGAACATAAATACTATATTAATATTCGCTATTATTATTATCCGAGGGGCTTAATGAAAGATAGATGGGTATATCCTATCATGCATTCTCCTTCTGAGGCATATTTTAGTATAAAATTTAGGAAAAAAATGGGTTTGGTGATCATAATCATGAAGATATTTAAGCCTACATCCTCTCCAAATTTCCTTCATTCTGTTGAGGGCATTCTTCTAGTCAAGTAGGCTCACACTTTGGGAGTTATCCTTGACTATTTTCTCATATTTACTTTTGAAATCCACATCAGTTGTTAAATCCTACCAATTCTATCTGTGTCTAGTAGTCTCTGTCTCTTCACTCAGAAGAACCACCATCCTCATTCATGGTCTTATGACCATATTTAATAAATTCCCTCTTAATCTTCTCACTCTTTGTCTTTTCCTTCTCTAATCTAAAATATACTAATGATTTGGATTTCATCAGTTTGGAAGAGTCAAGGTTTCCAATAGAACTCTTTTTATAACCATATATGACTTAGTGGGTAAGTTCCAGGGAGAAGCTTAAGACACACAGAGTTTTTAACTTTTTTTTTTATTATACATGCATATTAACTTTTAAATATAGATTTCTTTATGAATCATATTGGAAGAGAAAAATCAGAACAAAAGGGAAAATCAAGAAAGAGAGAAAAAAATCACAAAAAAAGAAGTGAACACAGCATGTGCTGATTTACATTCAACCTCCATAATTTTTTTTTCTGGATACAGATGGCATTTTCTATACAAAATTTATTGGGGTTGCCTTAGAAGACACATAGAATTTTAAGTAACTTGGCCAGAATCAGGTAGAGGAGAATTGTCAGAATAAGATAACTTAAGGCATTCCTTCAGTTAGGAAAACTTAAATTTAACTCTGGTCTCAGATATTTATTAATTATATGACTGATTAAATTATTTAATCTCTCTCTGACTCAGTTTTCTCCACTGTTAAAATGAGGATAATGACAGCACTTACCTCCAGAAGTTGTTGTGAGCATTAAATGAGTTAAAATTTGAAAAGATCATATTTGAAAAATACTTATAACAGTACTTGGTAAATAGCAGGTATTTAATAAATGACCTCACTTGTTTACCTTTTCTTCTTCATCTGGATTGTCATCTATGTTGTACTCCCTATTGGTGGACCCAAGGTATAGCCCTGTGTCTCCCTTTCTGTCATAGAACAGTGGCACAATGGATCCAGTATAAGGCCTAGAGTCAGGAAAAGCCCAAGTTCAAATTCAGTCTGATTTTCTTAATGAATTAAAAATCAAATCTTTATTCACTCTATCTTGCTCTCTCTATCCATTCTCCCCCCCCCCAGGCAATCAGGATTAATTGCCTAGCCCAGTCACACAGATAAGTGTCTGAGGTCAGATTTGAACTCAAGCATCACTTCTATCTATTCTTTATATAATTATCAAAACAATGTAGGTGGCACATTGGGTAGAATACTGGCTTTAAAAACAGGAGGACCTAAGTTCCAGTTGGGCCCTTGATACTTACTGTGTATCCCTGATTTAGTCCCTTAACCTTATAGTAAGCAACAAATCTGGAATTTGAATCCATACCCCTAACTTCCAGTAGTACCATACTGCCTTTAAGTTAGATAATCTCTAGAGAAACTAAAATCATGAATTTCACTTTTGTTAGTACCATTCTCTTTCCAAGTGATCCAATCAGCATTGGCCCTCAGCTTAATCTCACATAGACTGTTGCTCCACTAATAAACTCCTAATTCTGTGAGGACATACAAAAGTCAAGCTTATAGTACTAGTTTAGGGCTTTCTTTCCAGGACCAAATCCCATACCTGAAACATCACAAAAACAAATTCTAAATGCAAATAGTTCTCTTCATTATTACTACATCATCTGCCTTTCTTCTCTCTTAATATCTAAGCTAAAGCACTCTTTTCTTTTCTTGAGTCAGTCAAAAGAAGTGTTTGGTTGAAATTTCAAAAATGTGTCCAGTGAGCATTATAAAATCCTGAGTGAGTCATTGTTCTATTTTTTTTTTTTTTTTTTTTTTTTTTTTTTTTAGTAAATGGATATGAGCATCTCAATGATGAATGGAATTGCTGACATTAGAGCTGAATGAGGATCTCTGTTCTTTCATACTTCCTTCACTCTCCTATACTGTTGGAATGAAAACAACTAGTGAAAAAGGAATAATACAGGTGGGTAAATGTGGTGTATGGGAAATACATCAGGTGACTATGTGGTAGCAATTTTAACATGCCACCAAAGAATATATATATATATATATATATATATATATATATATATACATATATATATATATATATATATATATATATATATATATTGCCTACTTTCAAGAGTATAGCCAACTCTCAATGATCAATGTTAACAGAAGGGTAATAGGATTATGAATAATCCCAAACAGTGATTAATAACTTCAGAGTCACTTTCCTTTATCATTGGAATGTTTCCTTTTCCTTTCTCTTTTTGTTGAAGTGACTCAATTTACATTTGTAATATTTGTATTACAATGTCACCCAACAAATGGGATAAGCAGGGATGTTCTGGCAAATATTTATTTCTGTGAAAGAGAAAGAAAATTAAGCTCACGACATGACTTTAGTTTAATGTATATTATTAATATTTTCTCATCACTTTTGTAACCTTAGAAAATCAATAAATGAAACTTTCATTTTTTTGAGTGCTTAATTTCTGAGATGCAAATGATTTCCCTGAAAATTTAACAATCACCTCCCCCAAGCTGACATTACTTGACTCCAGGAAATCTCTGGGCCAAAGTTTACTAATATATCCAGTATTTCCATAAATGTGGGAAGGAAAATATAAGGAAAAGATAGGTTGATCTAAATTTGAAATACTAAACCACTCAAATTAATAATAATAATAATAATAATAGGCTTAGATGTTTAATGAGAACCAATATGGTGAAATGAGAAGAGTTTTAAATGTGAATTTGAATACCAGCACTGACATTTACTATCCACAAAGCTATAGAAAAGTTATCCAACTCTCTGAGTCTTAGTTTCCAGGCCTGTAAAATAGGAATAATATTAAATCTACTACTTATGTCATAATGTTGCTATGAGCAAAATCAATGTGTAATTATAGAAATATTAATGGAATGTAATGCAGAGGATTTGGGTTCAAATTTTTTGACTTTGCCACTTTCTGTGTAGCTATGTGACTTTAGACAAGACAAAATTCCTTTTCAGTATCATCATTGTATGTAAAATGAAGCAGTTGAATGATCTTCAAAGTATGGTACAATTTAGGGGATGAGAAGATGATCTTTTACCCCATAATTAATGTAACCTACATTTTATGTAAACAGCAAAGGAAGCTCTAAATATCTCGGGGAAAAACTCTTGGAAAAAAAAAAAACAAACA
The DNA here is from genome assembly GCF_048593235.1 of Sminthopsis crassicaudata. Taxonomy (NCBI): domain Eukaryota; kingdom Metazoa; phylum Chordata; class Mammalia; order Dasyuromorphia; family Dasyuridae; genus Sminthopsis; species Sminthopsis crassicaudata. The sequence continues at coordinate 710,874,892 of NC_133617.1, read as the reverse complement.
AAGCAAATTCCCTTTATTAATTCAGATAAATATGTGTCCTACAATTTGTTTATATAGAGTTGCCTGGGTGTGCTGAAAAGTTTAATTATTTTTCTCAGAGACTTGAATTCAGATCTCCCTGACTTTAAGGGCAATTTTATATTTATTATACCATTATTGTTTCCAACAATATACCACACCACCTCTTTAAATGAATGAATATTAATTGAGCTACATTCAATGTACCATCTTTGGGCAAAGCATTATGTTGCCCCAAACAATCCTTGGTTGTGAATATTAAGAAGCTGTTAATCTTAAACACATGTGGACCTTTTCTGCAAGTTAGCACATTAGTTGCCTATATGGTAAAAGAATGATCTAAAATCATTCCTATGGTTTATGTGAAGTTTCTTGCACCCTGGGAAAAATTGGTTCTCTAGTCAGAGTTGAGTTATGGTATAAAATAAAATAAGGCGGAGAAGAGGAGAATGGCGCCTCACTTAATGGTCCTTTTCAGTATCAGAAAGATTGTTTGAAACATAAAACTAGATTTAGTGCATTGGGTTAAAGGATGTTGAGGTGAAGTCATCTGAGTGCCATAGGGAACATTACGAGGAAAGCATTAGTGTCAAAGGATTGCAGTGTTGTTTTTTTAGTATGATCTTAAAGCAGTCAGTGTGGATATGAATCATTTTAAAGACTTCACGCTGTATAAATAATTGGTCTGTTACTTTAGTTGACTGGGAACTACATAAAATGTTAATAAGCCTTTTAAAACTTCAGAAACAGCAATATATTCAAATAACCCATCTTTAGTTTACAACATGGGGGGCAGAGTGTTAAATTACATGTGCTATCATTTGTGTACCACCTCATAATTGGTGGGCTCCAAGTGTGTAAATCAGAAGTTTATTTGATGGATATTTAATTAGTATTTTTTTAATATCTTGAAGGTTGATTATATAAATTTATTTTTTTTAAAGAAATTACTGGAAGGGAAGCAACTAAAGGGATTTTTAGAGAGCCAATGAGCATGAAAAATTAAATGGTGTGCATTTCCTCTCCTCTATCTCTTTGTAACTAAAATTATACCTCTTAGAGAAAATTTTAACCTCAGCCTTTTAACTGGGCACACATTGGATTCTAAGAGCCCATGTTTGAATCTCCTGTTGTACTAAATAATGTATGCAGTTGACTCTCAATTATCCATGAGTAGATTATCCATTTAGTAGAAACCTTTTTGAACAATAGCTTGATTTTCCTTGAGATTTAGCTCTGGGCCATCTTCCTCTTTGGAAGTTGCCCAGTCAGGGTTATCTCCAGAGAATGTGACCCATAACTTTTAAACCCTTTATTTATATTAGAAAATGTAGGGCTGACTCGGGTTTAAATGAGCTTTAGATTATCTAATAATTTTGATTTTTTCATCATTTATATCATCTATGTGAAATAATTATAGGCCAGGAAAGAATGTGTAATATTTTAGAAATTCTAAGTCAAAGGAAATAGATTAAAATGAAAAGTGTGTTGGGTTTGGAATCATTGAAATGGAATACAAAATCTGACTCTGTTGCTTACTATTTAGGTGACCCTGTACAACTTTTTTTTTAAATCTCCAGAGACTTCATTTAGTTCATGTGTATCATGAGAATATTGGACTAGATAGTATCTGAATATAGATCAAGGATCTCCAGAAAATAGAACATTATAGTTACCCAATAGCCCTAGTTAATCTATCAATAAGCCAATAAGAACTTATTAAACTGCTTCCTATGTTCTAGGTTTTATCAAAATAGTCCTTTTACACAAAGAATACATACTCTAATAGAGGAGGCATTGTATCCAATGTCAATTAAATGTAACAGTAAACTGGCCAGTCCTTAGATAAATATCTGCAGAATGTTTGGTGAGATGTCACCTCATGTGCACTTCAAAGCATTCAGATATTCAGTAATTATTTTCAGTCCATTAACAAAGTGTAGAATAAAGACATTTCAAAAGATGTCAGCTCTGGATTGAGTATAACATAAAAAGCCCCCAATATATTGATCCTGCTCTCTTTATTACTCACTACTTTTGAGTAAAGAGGCAATGATATGTTATAAACCTCCAGTTGGTAAGGGGAGTTAATTCCAGCACCTTACTTTTCCCACTGAATTGACATGGAATCATAAGTAAATGAGTACATGAGGCCTCAAGAGACCTGTTTGAATTTATATGCCCATGGATCAAAGGCAGCCAAGAAGAAGCAATTCATTCTTTGGTTATATCATAACTGGAAGTGGACTTTGTAGAGATAAATGTTACCAGCAACTGCTTTAAGTTTATGTTCATTTTCCCTAGGGTTGTAGTTAGTGTAGGGGAGATGCTGAGACTCTGACTATTGGAGGAAATATTTATGCTTTTTCTCTGCTTATGGCTTCCCAGTAAATATCCATTTCTAAAAGCTCATTGATCTTAATTGGGAAAATGAGACAGTGACACTGATGATTGCCTAATGATGTTGGAAATAATGTACCAAAATAGGGGCTCAGAATGATAGGATGAGAACTCCTTTCCCCTTCTTATTACCCTAGTCACAGGGGTTCTCAAACTATGGCCTGTGGGCCACATGTGGTCCACTGAGGACATTTATGCAGCCTGCTGGGTTATGGAAAATGGGCTGAGGGGCAGAGATAGAGTGTGAGCTTTTATTTTTACTATAGTCTGGCCCTCCAGTAGTCTGAGGGACAGTGAACTGGCCTCCTATTTTAAAAGTTTGAGAACCACTGTGCCTAGAACCTATAGTGGGGGAAATGTAGTCCTTGCTTTGGAGGGCTCAACTTATCTGTTTAAGTGAGAATTGAAATAAGGAACCCCTAAAGTTCCTATGAGTTGCATAGGTCATAGTATCATAGCTCTAAAACTGGAAGTGACATCAGAAGCCAAATATTTTAAATCCCTCATTTTATAGGCAAGAAAATTGAGGCCCAGAGAAGCTCTCTAACCTGCTAAAATTCATACATTAGCAAATAATAGATATGAGACTGGAATCCAGAAACTCAAACTCCCCACAATACTTTTTCTATCTGTTCCAAAAGAAAATAGTTTTCTACTTCAAGGAGCTTATATTCTCAGAGAGGAGTAGGGAATGACATGCATGAGATGAATAACAAACTATGTGTACAGTTAATTAGAAGTAATTCATAAAAAGACCATCTGAGAGGATCAGAAAAAGGTTTCCTATAGGAAGAAATTGATGAATTGGGCAAGCCATTGAAACATTCCAAGTCTCATGTTCTTATTCAGTTGTTTCAATAACATCTGACTCTGTGAGTCCATTTGAGATTTATTTTTTCTCTCTTTTTTTAAAACAAATTCAGTATTTTATTTTCCACAGTTATATTTAAAAACAATTTAAAATTAATTTTTAAATCTTTGAATTTCAGAAAATCTCTCTTCCTTCCTCTCTACCCCACCTCATTGAGAAGCTTAGCAATTGATATTGGTTAGATATATGTAGTCATGAAAAATATTTCCATAAAAGTTACATTGTGAAAGAAAAAAAAATAGATGAAAAAGACCCTCAAGAAAAGTAAAGAATTTATTTAAAATATATGTTTCAATCTGTATCTGGACACCACCAATTCTTTCTCTGGTTATAGATAACATTTTTCATAACTCCTTCAGAGTAGTTTTGGATCGTTGTATTCCTGAGAACACGAAAGCCATCCAAAACCGATCATCTTACAATATTGCTGTTATTAGCCCACAGTACATTTCACTTTATATCAGCTCATGGAGGTCTTTTTTCTGAGAGCATTGTACTCATCATTTCTTATATATATCACAATAGTATTCAATCATAATCACATTCCACAATCTGTTCAGCCATTTCCCAATTAGTGGGCATTCATTCCCTTAATTTCCTGTAAATTGAGCTGCTATAAATGTTTTTGTACCTGTAGCCTTTTCCTTTTTATTTTTAAAATCTCTTTTGGAATATAGACCTTGTAATGATATTGATTGGGTCAATAGAGATGCATATAACACATATATTTTCATATGGCTATAGATAGCTTTCATTATTTCATGTGGAAACTGTTCTTACCTTTTGATCATTGATCAATTGGATAATGATTCAATTTTTTATAAATTTAACCATTCTTTATGTATGTGATAAAGAAGGCCTTTACGAGAGTTATTGGCTTCATTGTTGTTGTTGTTGTTGAAATTCCTACTACCAGTGGATCCCTCTCCCCAATTTATTCTATTCTGTCTTCTTTCACCTGTCTCAATTCAAAAGGGGTTTGTTTCTGACTATGCCACTCCCACAATTTGCTTTCCCTTCTATCACCACCCTTTCTCTAATCCCCTTCTCTTCCTACTGCTCTGTAGAGTAAGAAAGATTTCTCTAACCAAATAGGTGTGTATGTTATTCCCTTTGTGAGCCAATGATGATGAGAGTACAGTTCAATCATTCTCACTCCCCTTTCCCCTGGTTCCTCTTCACTGTAAAGACTTTTAATTCATTTTTTAAGTGAAATAATGTATCTCATTATATCTTTCCCTTTTCCATACACACACATACACACACATACATATATACATATAAACTTTCCTTATGATTCATCTCATGTCTATGTTCTCTGTCCATGGATACAGTTAACTTGTTTTTCATTATTTTCTTGCATTGCTCTGATTTCTCTCACCAATTTTTCCTCTACCTCTCTTACTTGATATTCAAGATCCTTTTTGAGTTCTTCCATGCCTTAAAACCTATTAAACTTTTTATTGGAGACTTTGGATGTAGGAGCTTTGACTTTGTTAACCTTCTTTTGAGTGTGTGTTTTGGTCTTCCTTGTCACCATGGTAACTTTCTATGGTCATAATTGTTTTCTGTTTGCTCATTTTCCTAGCCTATTACATGTTTTTTAACTCTTTATAACAGTCTGGCTCTGCTTCCTAGGTGAAGTGTGCATTGTCCCAAACTTTAGTAGTTTTGAAAGATGTTTTCAGAGATAAGTCTAGGGTCTTGTAAGTATTCTGTTCTTTTAAGGTGGTATGAATAAGAAGAGATGTTTACTACTCTCAACCTGTGCTGCAGTCTATGAGTACTTTGTTTCTGCCCTAGAATTATGAGGAGTGCCCCTGTTCTACTATGGCTATAAGCTCTTGTATAATGATGCTGTTCATCCTCACTTGCTGCTACCCACCACTGTAACTTGGATTCAACTATGGGCAAAACAACTGAGTCCCACTTCGGTCCTGGCAAAAAGACACCTGTAATCTCCTTCTGATGAGTTGTTTGACTCCCTCACCATTTTGGGGATGAAAACTCTGAAAATAGCTGCTGTTGCTGATAATTCAATGCCTTCCAAGGTCTGCTCTTGGTTTGTTGGGGTTGGAGCTGTGCTGGCAAGGTATGTATTGGACTGTACTGTTGTTCATTCTCACTTTGGTGCAACACGTCATTCCTGTCAATCTTTTAAGTTGCATTACACTGGGAATTTGTTTCTATTTTTTGCGATTTCTGCCATTCTAAATTTAACAAATTCTAAACATAGAATCATTTAAACTATTTGGAAGGGTTATGAGTGGAGCTCAATCAAGTCTCTCTCTTCACTCTCCCATCTTGGTTATGGCTCCCTTTTGGGGTTTTCTTGGCAAAGATACTGAAGTGCTTTGCCATTTACTTCTCCAGTTCATTTTCCACTTGAGGAAACTAAAACAAAAAGGAATAAGTGATTTGCCTGAGTCACACAGTGAGTGTCTATATATTCAATTGTAAAAAGAAAAGGTTAAACAGATGATCCCAAGTGTTTCCCCTCAATCAAAGTAAGTTTCTGGAGACATATTTTTAAATGATATATTTTGGTTCAAATAGAATTTACCCCAATGGCAAAGCCACTTTATTCCCCAACCTCCAAAATCTGGTGGACAAAGTAAAATTATAATGAGTCAAAACCAAAATTTTTGCCACACATGGATGTTCTTTGTGTCATTATCTTCCTTTAAGACAATTCAAGTGCCACTTTGTATAGGAAGCTTTTCATGATTTCTGTCCAACATTAAACAAGTTGCTAGGCCCACATGCCTTAAATTACATTGCATTAACTTATCTTTGCATCTGTTGAATCCAGCCAGTACATTGTATGCTCCTTGAGGACAGGGTCTCTTTCTCAGTTCCTAACATCCAGTAGTCCTTCCATATACTAGTTAATTTTAAAAGTTTCTTAATTTTAAAATTTTCTTGAATTAAATTTGATGATTATTAATGAATCTGAGGGTTCTTGCATCTGGATGTTCTTCCTATCATTTCTCAGTTAATTCTCTAATTCATGTGGGCCATAAAATTTTTAGGGGGAGTTACATTAATATAAAATGCCTTAAAATGACTTTGGTTGTCATTCAAAATGGGTTGAATCATTCATACCTATATTTATTGGACTCAACAATTGTAGGTGAACAGGGAAAGTGTCACCTTATACTCTCCAAATATGCTTCTGACATATGTTTTAAATTGAGCAATTTCAAGAAATTAGAAGTCAGATTAGTGTTCTTTCATAGCCTTATGAAATTATATATGGAATGTGAAGATTCAGATGTTGAAGGATCTGGGAGGAAAAACATGTTCCAGTTAAAAAAAAATAAAAATAAAAAGGATGGCTTTATTTGGACAAAATGTTCAGTCCTGAAGTCAGAATTATTCCTGTGTTATAAATATAGGCTACAGTCCATTCAGGCCCTGCTGGCTAGTGGAGTATGGCTATCTCTTTTCACAGATGGTGCCACCCTCAGAATTGGATGAAACATAGGCAGAATTTTCATTTTCTTTCCAGAAAACCTGAAAGGGACAGATATTTTACCCCTGTCTCTTATATTCTCTCAATTTCCCTCAGCCAGGACTTCACTATGGAGAATAACAGCTAGATAGTTTATGTGGAGGAGGCATCCTGCCTTTAAGTGCCTTTTTGATTATTGTCAGACAGTCTTCAGTGACATCTGTCCTGCTTTCAGAGCAAGAGAGGGTAAGGCAGCCTTAGCTCAGTTTTCCCTTTAGACCATTTCAGATTGTTATGTTCCTCTGCATCAAGACATAGCCACTTAAAAGCATAACAGAATCAGGGGGAATGACTCATTTTGGCCAGTTGTTTAGCTCAATCAGTGACTCAAATTCAATCCTCATAAACATATTTCTGCCCTCCTTCACACTCCAAACCTCCACCACATCCTTTCCTTGGGAGTTTCTCCAGGAATCTGGGGGAACCTAGTTCTCACTGCAGAACTACTGGATTTGTAATTCTTATATTACTATTTAACATCCTTTACTCTCCAGCTCAAAACTGTCTTATTATATATTAACATTATCAATTAATTATGTATTTTCTTAGTGAAAATTTTTGTCTAGTGAATATGATTTTCCTGTTATGTCACACAAAACATTGCATCTCCTAACTCTAGATTGTTGCACTGACAATACTCCTTGCCTAGGATGCAAAAATTCCTCCTTGCTTTCACCTATTACAATCCATAATTTTTGTAAATGCCCAGCTCAAATGTGGCATTTCTTATATCATGTCTTTCCTAATTATTATTATTATTATTATAAATTTTTTGACAGTATATATGCATGAGTAATTTTTTTTAAATAACATTATCCCTTGTATTCATTTTTCCAAATTATCCCCTCCCTCCCTCTACTCCCTCCCCTAGATGACAGGCAATCCCATACATTTTACATGTGTTACAATATAACCTAGATAGAATAATTTTTTTCCCCCTCCTGAGGCTGGGGTTAAGTGGCTTGCCCAAGGTCACACAGCTAGGAAGTGTTAAGTGTCTGAGATCAAATTTGAACTCAGGTCCTCCTGAATTCAAGGCTGGTGCTCTATCCCCTGTGCCACCTAGCTGCCCATATCATGTCTTTCCTAATCCCCCTCTCCTGTTCTTTTTAATTCATTTTTAAATACTTAGATATGTAAATAATATCTCCCAAACAGAATGGAAACTCCTTGAGAACTCTCTCTCTCTCTCTCCTCTCCTTTCCTCTCCTCTCTCTGTTTCCCTCTCTCTCTCTCTGTCTCTCTCTCTCTCTCTCAGTTTCTCTCTGTCTCTGTCTCTCTCTTTGTCTCCTATCTTTCTCTCTCTCTTTCTCACAAACACACCCAAACCCACACCTAAACTCATCATATATATTTTAATGTCTCTGTATATTCAAGAGCTACAAAAATATTTGTTGCAGATTACCATGTGTTTACTGCTTGATTGACACATGTACATGTGTATGACATATACATACACATATGACACACATATATAGTGTTTATATATTCACACACAAACAAATGTACACATAAAACACATGCTAACAATGTCCCTAAAGTATATAGGGTACAATGGAAAGAACTCAACACCTGGAATCAGAGGAAGTAGTTTTCAAATGGCTCAGAAATTTCTTTCCTTAACATGAGTCTGTTTCCTCATCATAAAATGTGGGCATCAGACTAAGAAATTTAAAGGGAACTTACCTTTTAGAAAACTACTAAAACTATTAACATAATTCTAGTGTTATCTGCAAGTGTATCTGAATTTAGCAGACAAAAATTAAAAGAGCTAGTCTTAAAAATAACTCTTTTAGGGACGTCTTAAGGGATATTAAGTGGCAGAATTACAAATTTTCAGAATTAAGGGAACCATTAAACCTGGTATAGTTATCACATCTACAATTTATCTAATAAGTCCTTGAGTTGTCCTAAGCTTCAGTTTTCTCAGTTGTAAAGTAATGAAGGGAGGAAGAACTAGATAGTTTCTCTTGTTATTTCTGGAGGTTAAGAATACACATTTCTTCCAAGTGGTCTTTTATGTAAGGTGCTTTAGACTTTTCATTCTTCTGGTTGCCTTCCTTTGGATATGCCCAGCTTGCCAATGACCTTCCTAAAACAGGATCTTCAGAGCAGAACAGAGAGCCTTGGATATAGTTTGACCAAAGTTGGAATGTACTTTTGACCTCAAAGTTGTGTTTCTCTTCATGCAAGACCACATCTACATATTTGGCTATCTACTAATACTGACTAATATTACTACATCAAGTTTTTATTGTCATGAATCCAATTAATTAATTGACAAAACTTTATTAAACATTTATTATATGCTAGATACTATGCTAAATAATAAGACTACCAAGAAAATGCAAAATTAGTGCTCCATCTCAATACACTACTTTTCTAATTGAGGAAAATAAACATGCAAATATAAATTATTCCATGAGTTGGAAGGGAGTCTTTGAGAGATCTGTATTAAGGAGAAAAGGAACAGTTCTCCTAAGAGAAGTAGTGCTGTTTTAGCTGAGAAAGAAACAGAAAGAACATAGAATATAGCAGGCAGTGGGGAAAGGCAATACAAAAACATAGAAATGGAGATGGATGTTTGAGAAATAAAAGGAGAGCAGTTTGGCTGGATCATGGAGTTTCCATATGTTTTGGGGGATGAGGAGGAGCAGGATAAGTTTTTTTTTTAATTTAGAATTTTTTTCCACAGTATATATGCATGAGTATTTTTTTTTTTATAATATTATCCCTTGTATTCATTTTTCCAAATTATCCCCCCCTCCCTCCACTCCCTCCCCCTGATGACAGGCAATCCCATAAATTTTACATGTGTTACAATATAACCTAGATACAATATGTGTGTGTAAATACCATTTTTTTGTTGCACATTAAGTATTAGATTCCGAAGGTATAAGTAACCTGGTAGATAGACAGTAGTGCTAACAATTTACATTCACTTCCCAGTGTTCCTTCTCTGGGTGTAGTTATTTCTGTCCTCCATTGATCAACTGGAAGTAAATTGGATCTTCTTTATGTTGAAGAAATCCACTTCCATCAGAATACCTCTTCATACAGCATTGAAGTGTACAGCGATCTTCTGGTTCTATTCATTTCATTCAGCATCAGTTGATATAAGTCTCTCCAAGCCTTTCTGTATTCCTACTGGAGCAGGATAAGTTAAAAAAAAACTAGAAAGAGAGATTGGAGTCAGGTTTTACAGAGTTTTAAATACTAAACAGAAAAGTGAATATTTAATCCTTGAGATAATAGGATATCAATACAGGGTGACATAGTCCATTAAGCCCTCTAGAGAAAAAAACAAAACAAAAAAAACCCCACAACCTTTTGATAAGAATATGAAGGATAAGTTAGATGGGGATAGACTGGAGGGATATTAGAAGTCCCTAAGAGCCTGAACTATGGCCATGTAGAGGAAACTTCTGGGAGAAATGTTATAGGAAAGGAAAGTAACAGATTTATTAATTGATTGGATATGTGGGCTGAGTTGAAGAAGGAAATTGAAGATGAGGTTTAATTTGTAATCCTGTGTGACTGATAGGATTAATAGTGACCTTAATATTAATAGGAAAATTTGGAAGGCAGTGAGATGGGGGAAAGATGTTAGATCTGATATACAACTTTTTTTTCTTACATTTTTTTATTATAGCTTTTTATATACAAAACATATGCATAGGCAATTTTCAACACTGATCTTCCTTGCAAAAACTTGTTTCAGCATTTCCTCTCCTTTCCTCCACCCCTCCCCTACATGACAGGTAGTTCCATACATGTTAAATATGTTAAAATATATGTTAAATACAATATATGTGTACATATTTATGGTTATCTTGCTGCACAAGAAAGATCTGATTTAGAAAGAAGGTAAAATTAACTTGAGAAGAAAAAACAAAAATGCAAGCAAACAATAACAGAAAGAGTGGAAATGCTATGATCATCATATAGTATTACTGTTGAAGTATATAATGATCTCCTGGTTCTGCTCATTTCACTCAGTATCAGTTCATGTAAGTCTCTCCAAGTCTCTCTGTATAAACAATAATATTATATAACATTCATACACCACAATTTATTCAGCCATTCTCCAAATGATGGGCATCCATTCAATTTCCAGTTTCCAGCCACTATGAAAAAGGGCTGCCAAAACATTTTGACAGATACAGGTCCCTTTCTCTTCTTTAGTATTTCTTAAGGATATAAAACTAGTAGCAACACTGCCACATCAAAAGCTATGCACAGTTTGATCACTTTTTGAACATAGTTCCAAATTGGTTCATAGTTCCAAACATAGTTCCAGGATGGTTGATTCCGTTCACATCTCCACCAACAATGCATCAGTGCCCCAGTTTTCCCACATCCTCTCTTAACATTCATCATTATCTTTTTCTCTCATTTTAGCAAATCTGAGAGGTGTGTAGTGGTATCTCAGAGTTGTCTTAATTTGCATTTCTCTGATCAATAAAGATTTGGGACACTCTTTTATATGAGTGGAAATAGTTTCAATTTCTTCATCTGAAAATTGTTATCAATTGGAAAATGGCTTGATGTCTTATAAATTAATGTCAATTCTCTATATATTTTAAAGGGGAGGCCTTTATCACAATTTTTAGATGTAAAAACATTTTCCCAATTTATTGTTTCACTTCTAATCCTGTCCATATTCGTTTTGTTTGTACAAAAGTTTTTAACTTAATATAATCAAAATTTTCTATTTTCTGATCAATAATGATCTCTAGTTCTTCTTTGGTCACAAATGCCTTGCTCCTCCACAGGTCTGAGAGGTAAACTATCCTATGTTCTTCTAATTTATTTATAATCTCATTCTTTATGCCTAGATCATGAACACATTTTAATCTTATCTTGTGTACAGTGTTAAGTGTGGGGCAATGCCTAATTTCTACCATACTAATTTCCAATTTTCCCAGCAGTTTTTGTTAAATAAATAGGGAGTTGATTCATAGCTTGTTCTATTTCTTTTTTTAAAATGGGACTATAGAATCAATTTACTTCCTTTTTTATTAATCTGGGCAACCGATATTTTTATACTTATTCATTTATTTCATTTATGTTATCAAATTTATCGGCATAAAGTTAGGCAAAGTAACTCCTAATTATTACTCTAATTTCCTCTTCATTAGTGGAAAGTTCTACCTTTTCAATTTTAAGACTAACAATTTGATTTTCCTCTTTCCTTTTTCTAATCAAATTTACCAAGGATTTTATCTATTTTTTCATAAAACCAACTCTTAGTTTTATTTATTAATTCAATAGATTTTTACTTTCAATTTTATTAATCTGTCCTTTTATTTTTAGAATTTCAGGTTTAGTGTTTGATTGGGGGTTTTTAATTTGCTCTTTTTCTAGCTTTTTAAGTTTTAAGCCCAATTCACTATTTTCTTATTCTTTATTGTATTCAAATAAGCCTCTAAAGATATAAAATTTCCCCTTATTACTGCTTTGGCTGCATCCTACACATTTTGGTATGATGTCTCATTATTGTCATTCTCTTGGATGAAATTATTAATTCTCTTTCTGATTTTCTTTTTCACCCATTCATTCTTTAGGATGAGATTATTTAGTTTCCAATTACTTTTTGGTCTATTTTCCCCTGGCTTTTTATTGAATGCAATTTTTATTGCTTTGAGATCTGAAAAATAATGCATTTACTATGTCTACCTTTCTTCATTTGAATTTGAGGTCTTTCTCCCCTAATATATGATCAGTTTTTGTAGAGGTTCCATGAACAGCTGAGAAGAAACTGCACTCCTTTCTGTCTCCATTCAGTTTTCTCCAAAGATCTATCATACCTAACTTTTCTAGAGTTCTATTTACCTTTTAAACTTTTTTCTTATTTATTTTGTGGTTTGATTTATCTAATTCTGAGAGTGCAAGATTGAGATCTCCTACTATTATAGTTTTGCTGCCTATTTCTTCTAGCAACTCTCTTAACTTCTTTAGGAATTTAGATACTATACCACTTGTTGCATATATGTTTAATTTTGATATTGCATCATTATCTATGCTATCCTTTAGAAAGATATAGTGCCCTTACTTATCTCTTTTAATTAGATCAATTTTTGCTTTTGCTTGATCTGAAATCAGGATGTCTACCCCTGCTTTTTTTTTTTTTTTTTTTACTTCAATTTGAAACATAGTAAATTCTGGTCCAGCCTTTTACCTTTACTCTACATGTATAGCCCTGCTTCAAGTGTGTTTCCTGTAAACAACATATTGTAGGATTATGTCTTTTAATCCAATCTGCTATCCACCTCCACTTTATGGAGGAGGTTACCCCATTCACATTTATTGTTAAGACTACTAATTCTGTATTTCCTGCCAACTTATCTCCAAATTATGCTTTTCTCTTTTTGTTTTCCCCATTTCCCCTCTCCTCAGCATTGCACTTAAGAGCACCACTTGTCTCAGGCAGCACTGGCTCTTTAGAATCCTTCCCTTCCCCTTAAAGTCCCTCCCCTTTCTTAAACCTTTTCCTTTCTATTTCTGTATTCCCTTCTATTTAGCCTACCCCTTTCCTTTTTGTTTTTCCCCTTACACTTTTCAATGAGATGGGAGAAGTTTCTATGTTAACCAGATATGTCTAATATTTTCTCTGAGCCAATTTTAATGAGAGTAAGATTCATTCACACTATGTTCATTCCCCTCCCTTCTTTCCCTCAGATATAATTTTCCTTAGTTTCTTCATGAGATAATAGTTTCCTCTTTTTACCTCCACTTTTCCCTTTTTCTGGTACAATTTCCTTTCCACCTCTAGTTTCTTTTTATATTGTAACAGTAAAACCAAATTATACATGAAGTCTTTATGTATATCCATAATAGAAATACAGTTCTCAAGAGTTCTTTTTACCTTTTTATGCTTCTCTTGACTACTATATTTGGAAGTCAAACTTTTGTTTAGCTTTGGGTTTTTTGTCAGAAATAAATGTAATTTACCTATTTCATTGAAGGTCCATCTTCTTCCCTGGATGAAACTGTTCAGTTTGGCTGGGTAAGTTATTCTTGCCAAATACCAAATTCTTCTGCCTTTCAGAATATCAGATTTCAGGTACTTCGATCCTTTAATGTAGATGCTGCTAAATCTTGAGTGATTCTTATTATGGCTCCTAGATGTAAAGAACAGAATCCCTTAACCCTGGGCAGTCACTTCATTTGCAAATGCCCTAGTCCTATTCTGCAGCTCTTTACTTTGCCAGTCTCTCCTAATTCCCAGGGCTTCAGAGAATCCTCTGGTCACTGATCTTTGCAGTGTATAAACCAACTTTACCTCACTTACCTCATTCTGAGGTCTTCAGAAGTCTCTGGCTATGATTTCACAAACGTAGTTTAAAAACTGTTAGCACGGCCAAGATGGCGGAGAAGATACACGGGACAGTGTAAGCTCCTTTCTTCCCTCACCACCAACTAGATATAATCAGCCTCAGAAATAGCGCTGGACTGATAGAATCCACAAGGACTGGAAGCACGACTGACCAGCTGAAGAGAATCGGGAGTTTCAACAGGAAAGGTCAGTTCCCAGGGAGGAAGAAGAGAGGCCAGCGCAGACGGTTGGGTGCTGGCACACTGAGCCAATCACGCTGGGGAGGGCTCTGGGATCAGAGAAAACACTGAGATAGAAGAATCTGGCACAGGCTGTTAGCTCTTCTCTGCTTAGAAAACAGCAGTTCAGAAGAGAAATCTAAGCCAATTTAAAAAAAAAAAAATTTAAAGCCAGTGACTGGATCTTCCCAATCGCGGAGGTGACTCAGCAGATCTCGGCACTGTGGGTGCGGCCATAATAGGCAGTCCTAGCTGTCACCTGTGAGTAGCTAAGAGATTGAGAAGGGGGCTGATACTGCCCAAGGCAACACATAGTACCTGGCTCAGCTGGAGGCTGTGGAACTCAGCCCCAGGTAGTCCCAGAGAAGTGGAACCTTTGAACTAGGGACCACAGTTTCTGACAGACACTTCCAGTTTGAGCGCAGGGGTTTTCACGTCACCTGCTGCTGACATCCACGCCCCACCGGGACGCATAGGCTAGGCTTTGAGTCGCCTTTACTGTTCAGTCTCAAACCTCAGGGAAGCCGTTAGACCACAGCGCCCTCAAAGCACAGCAGTGCTAGTCACCTCTGAGGCACTTCCAGGGAGGGGGTGGGGAACTCTCTCCCAGAGCTCTCTCTTTTATTTCAGGCGCAGGAGCCGCTGCATCCATCCAGTCTGGGAGGAATCTGGTAAAGAAATAAATAAATAATTTCCTACCCCAGGGACAGACCCCAAAAGATTTTTTAATCATGAGTAAGAAGCCAAAAGGAACTATTGACTCATTCTACACAGAGAAAGAGCAGGTATCCAACCCCGAGGAAGTTAACAGCAGAGAGTCAGCAGATAACAACCTAAAGGGGAATGATACCTGCCCCCCATCACATAACTCTCTCCTTGAAGAGACTATTAAAAATCTAAGAGAGTTTGAAGAAAAATGGGGAAAGGAAAGGGAAGCTATGATAGAGAATAACAACGTTCTGAAATTGGAGTTGGAAAAAATAAAGAATACACAGGAGAAGCAGGGAAACAAAATTTGTGAATTAGAAAAGGTTAAAAAATCACAGGAAAGTAGGATTTCTGAATTGGAAAAGATAAAAAAGTCTCAAGAAAATAGAATTTCTGAATTGGAAAAAGAAAATAATTCTCAAAAAAAAAATTAGGGAAATGGAAAAAAATTCAATAGAGCAAAATAATTCATTTAAAAACGAAATTGGGCATTTACGAAAAGAACTAAAAACTGTGAAAGAAGAAAATAACTCCTTAAAATTCAGGATGGAACAAATAGAAATGAATCATTCACAGAGAACCCAAGAATCAGTCAAACAAAAAAAAAAAAAAATGAAAAGCTGGAGAATAACGTCAAATACTTACTGGGAAAATCTATAGACCTGGAAAATAGATCTAGGAGAGATAATCTGCAGATCATTGGACTTCCTGAAAACTACAACCAAAAAAAGACCCTAGATTCTATTTTACAAGAAATTATCAAAGAGAACTGTCCAGAGATAATAGAAACAGAAGGGAAAGTAGATGTCGAAAGAATTCATCAAACTCCTTCTGAAATAGACCCTAAAAAAAGAACACCACGGAATATTGTGACTAAGCTGCAGAATTACCACACAAAGGAGAAAATCTTGCAAGCAGCTAGAAAAAAAACAATTTAAATACCAAGGTGCCACAATAAGGGTCACTCAAGATCTGGCTGCCTCCAAATTAAAAGATAGAAGAGCCTGGAACCTGATATTCCGTAAGGCAAAAGATCAAGGACTGCAACCAAGAATGAACTACCCAGCTAAGTTTAGCATCTTTTTCCATGGAAGAAGATGGTCATTCAATGAAATAGAGGAATTCTATATGTTTCTAAGAAAAAAAACAGACTTAAACAAAAAAGTTGATCTACATCCACAAGACTGAAGAGAAAAAGAAAAAGGTACACCGAGCCCTTGAGAACTATATCTCTGTTGTGGGTATATAGAAAGTATGCATGGATTATTTGATTTTACTGATATAAAAGAAAAAAAGAGGAGGGGGTGTAGTAAAGGGAAGGGGGTAGTATTAGAAAAAGGGGAGGGAGTGATAAAAAGAGGGAAACTACATTCCAGGAAGAGGCATAGAAAATACACCATATCTGAGGGAATTTAGAGAGGGGGAGAATCATTGTGTAAATCTTACTCTCATCAGAAGAGGCTCAAAGAGTAAATAATTGTCATATTTGATTTTCAGAGAATTCTCTAATGCCTCATTAAAAGGGGGGAGAGGAAAAGGGAAAAGGAAAAGGAGAATAAGGAAAGGGATGTGGAGGGAGGGGGGAGGGATACTAAAAAAAAAAAAAGGAAGGGCTGTGTGTCACAAGGGGGGTCTATAAATTAAATATTGGGGAAGGGATTCAGGGGGGTCAAGGGAAAAAGCATAATCTGGGGACCATATGATGGCAGGAAATACAGAATTAGTAATTTTAACTGTAAATGTGAATGGGATGAACGCTCCCATCAAAGGGAGACGGATAGCAGACTGGATCAAAAAGCAGAACCCTACAATATGTTGTCTACAGGAAACACACTTAAAGCAGGGAGATACATACAGAGTAAAGGTAAAAGGTTGGAGCAGAAATTATTATGCTTCAGGTAAAGCCAAAAAAGCAGGGGTAGCTATCCTTATCTCAGATCAAGCAAAAGCAGAAGTTGATCTAATTAAAAGAGATAAGGAAGGAAACTATATCCTGCTGAAAGGTAGCATAAATAATGAATCCATATCAATACTAAACATATATGCACCAAGTGGTACAGCATCTAACTTTCTAAAGGAAAAGTTAAGAGAGTTGCAAGAAGAAATAGACAGTAAAACTATAATAGTGGGAGATCTCAACCTTGCACTCTCAGATTTAGACAAATCAAACCACAAAACAAACAAGAAAGAAATTAAAAAACTAAATAGAACATTAGAAAAACTAGGTATGATAGACATTTGGAGAAAACTGAATGGCAATAGAAAGGAATATACTTTCTTCTCAGCATTTCATGGATCCTATACAAAAATTGACCATATATTAGGACATAAAGATCTCAAAATTAAATGTAGGAAGGCAGAAATAATAAATGCCTTCTTCTCAGACCACAATGCAATAAAAGCTATTTTCAGTAAAAAGTTAGGGGTAAATAGAGCAAAAAGTAATTGGAAAATGAAGAATCTCATCTTAAAGAATGACTGGGTGAAACAGCAAATTATAGAAACAATTAATAATTTCATTCAAGATAATGACAATGATGAGACATCATACCAAAATCTGTGGGATGCAGCTAAAGCAGTAATAAGGGGAAATTTTATATCTTTAGAGGCTTATTTGAAGAAAATTGAGAAAGAGAAGATTAACGAATTGGGCTTGCAACTTAAAAGGCTAGAAAAAGACCAAATGAAAAACCCCCAACCAAAAATTAAACTTGAAATACAAAAATTAAAAGCAGAAATCAATAATGTTGAAAGTAAAAAAAACTATTGAATTAATAAATAAAACCAAGAGTTGGTTTTATGAAAAAGCCAATAAAATAGATAAACCTTTGGTAAATCTGATAATAAAAAAGAAAGAGAAAAATCAAATTGTTAGTCTTACAAATGAAAAGGGGCATCTTTCCACCAATGAAGAGGAAATTAGATATATAATAAGGAGTTACTTTGCCCAACTTTATGCCAATAAATTTGATAACTTAAGTGAAATGGATGACTTCCTCCAAAAATATAGACTTCCTAGATTAACAGAGGAGGAAATAAATTGCTTAAATAGTCCCATTTCAGAAAAAGAAATAGAACAAGCTATTAATCAACTCCCCAGGGAAAAAATTGCCTGGACCAGATAGATTTACTTGTGAATTCTACCAAACATTTAAAGAACAATTAGCCCCAATGCTATATAAACTATTTGAAAAAAATAGGGGATGAAGGAGTCCTACCAAACTCCTTTTATGACACAGACATGGTACTGATACCTAAACCAGGTCGATCAAAAACTGAGAAAGAAAATTATAGACCAATTTCCTTAATGAATATTGATGCTAAAATCTTAAATAAGATATTAGCAAAAAGACTTCAGAAAATCATCCGCAGGATAATACACTACGATCAAGTAGGATTTATTCCAGGAATGCAGGGCTGGTTTAATATTAGGAAAACTATTAGTATAATTGACCATATTAATAATCAAATTAATAAAAACCGTATGATCATCTCAATAGATGCAGAAAAAGCATTTGAAAAAATCCAACATCCATTCCTACTAAAAACTCTTGACAGTATAGGAATAAATGGATTATTCCTTAGAATAATCAGGAGCATATATTTAAGACCATCAGTAAGCATAATATACAATAGAAATAAACTGCAACCTTTCCCAGTAAGATCAGGAGTGAAACAAGTTTGCCCACTATCACCATTACTATTCAATATAATACCAGAAACGGTAGTCTGGGCAATAAAAGCCGAGAAAGAGATTCAAGGAATTAGAGTAGGAAATGAGGAAATCAAACTATCATTCTTTGCAGATGACATGATGGTATATTTAGAGAACCCCAAACACTCTGCTAAAAAGCTATTAGAAATAATTCAGGGCGGAGCCAAGATGGCGGAGAAGAAACACACGACTCAGTGAACGTCCTCACTCCCTCACAACCAATTAGATAAATTAAGTCTCAAAATTAGCTCAGGACTGATAGATACCACAAGGACTGGAAGCACGACTTACCAGCTGAAGAGAATCTGGAGTTTCAACAGGAAAGGTCAGTTCTCAGGGGAGGAATAAGAAAGACCAGCACAGACGGTGGGGTAGGGGCACACTGCGCCCATTGCGCTGGGAAGGGCTCTGGGATCAGAGAAGCCACTGAGGTAAAGGAATCTGGCACAGGCTGTTAGCTCTTCTCTGCTAATTATTTAGCAGTTCAGAAGAGAAAGCCAAAATATTTTAAAACTCAGATTAGATTTTCCCCGGACCCTGGGGGTGACTCAGGCACAGATCTCGGCACCAGGGGGTGTGGCCTCAGCTACCTCCTGAGAATAGTTAAGAGATTGACAAGTGGGTGGATATGGCCCAAGGCAACACACACTGCCTAGCTTAGCTGGAGGGAGTGGAACTCAGCTCCAGGAAGTCCCAGAGAAGCGGAACCTTTGAACTAGGGACCGCGGTTTCTGGCAGACACTTCCAGTTTGAGCGCAGGGGCTTCTCACGTCACCTGCTGCAGACATCCACTCCCCACCCGGACACATAGGCTGGGCTTCTTGCTGTCTTCACTATTCTACGCCCTCAGAAGCACAGTAGTGCTAATCACCTCTGAAGCACTTCCAGGGAGGGGGTGGGGAACTCTCTCCCAGAGCTCTCTCTTAGCTCAGGCTCAGGAGCCGCTGCATCCATCCGGTCTTGGAGGAAGCTGGTAAAGAAGTAAATAATTTCCTACCCCAGAGACAGACCCCAAAAGATTTTTTTTAAGTATGAGCAAAAAAGCTAGAAAAACCATAGATTCCTTCTATACAGAGAAAGAGCGGGTGTCCAACCCCGAGGAAGTTGACAGCAGAGAATCAGATAACAACCTAAAGGGGAACGATTCCTGCCCCCCATCACATAACTCTCTGCTAGAAGAAGCTCTTAAAAAATTGAGGGAGATCGAAGAAAAATGGGGAAAAGAAAGGGAAGTTATGATAGAGAATAACAACGTCCTGAAATTGGAGTTGGAAAAAATAAAGAATTCACAGGAGATGCAGGGAAACAAAATTAGTGAATTAGAAAAGGTTAAAAAAACACAGGAAAGTAGGATTTCTGAATTGGAAAAGATAAAAAAGTCTCAAGAAAATAGAATTTCTGAATTGGAAAAAGAAAATAATTCTCAAAAAAAAAATTAGGGAAATGGAAAAAAACTCAATAGAGCAAAATAATTCATTTAAAAACGAAATTGGGCATTTACAAAAAGAACTAAAAACTGTGAATGAAGAAAATAACTCCTTAAAAGTCAGGATGGAACAAATAGAAATGAATGATTCACAGAGAACCCAAGAATCAGTCAAACAAAACAAAAAAAATGAGAAGCTGGAGAACAACGTCAAATACTTACTGGAAAAATCTATAGACCTGGAAAATAGATCTAGGAGAGATAATCTGCGGATTATTGGACTTCCAGAAAACTATGACCAAAAAAAGAGCCTAGATTCTATTTTACAGGAAATTATCAAAGAGAACTGTCCAGAGATAATAGAAACAGAAGGGAAAGTAGATGTGGAAAGAATTCATCGAACTCCTTCTGAAATAGACCCTAAAAAAAGAACACCACGGAATATTGTGGCTAAGCTGCAGAATTACCACACAAAGGAGAAAATCCTGCAAGCAGCTAGAAAAAAACAATTTAAATACCAAGGTGCCACAATAAGGGTCACCCAAGATCTGGCTGCCTCCACATTAAAAGATAGAAGGGCCTGGAACCTGATATTCCATAAGGCAAAAGATCAAGGACTGCAACCAAGAATGAACTACCCAGCTAAGTTTAGCATCTTTTTCCATGGAAGAAGATGGTCATTCAATGAAACAGAGGAATTCTATATGTTTCTAAGAAAAAAAACAGACTTAAACAAAAAATTTGATCTACATCCACAAGACTGAAGAGAAACAGAAAAAGGTACACAGAACCCTTGAGAACTGTAACTCTGTTGTGGGTATATAAAAAATACTCAAGGATAATTTGATTTTACTGATATAAAAGAAAAAAAGGGGGGTGTGGTAAAGGGAAGGAGGTCGGTTCAGAAAAAGGGGAAGGAGTGATAAAAAGAGGGAAACTACATCCCAGGAAGAGACATAGAAAATACACCATATCTGAGGGAACTTAGTGAGGGGGAGAATCATTGTGTGAATCTTACTCTCATGAGAAGAGGCTCAAAGAGTAAATAATTAACATATTTGTTTTTCAGAGAATTTTCTCTCACCTCATTAAAAGGGGGGAGAGGAAAAGGGGAAAGGAAAAGGAGAATAAGTGAAGGGACTAGGAGGGAGGGGGGAGGGATCCTAAAAAAAAAAAAAAAAAAGAGGGAGGGTTGCGCGTCACAAGGGGGGTCTGTAAATTAAATATCGGGGAGGGGGATCAGGGGGGTCAAGGGAAAAAAGTATAATCTGGGGATAATACAATGGCAGGAAATACAGAATTAGTAATTTTAACTGTAAATGTAAATGGGATGAACGATCCCATCAAACGGAGACGGATAGCAGATTGGATCAAAAAGCAGAACCCTACAATATGTTGTCTACAGGAAACACACTTAAAGCAGGGAGATACATACAGAGTAAAGGTAAAAGGTTGGAACAGAGCCTATTATGCTTCAGGTAAAGCCAAAAAAGCAGGGGTAGCTATCCTTATCTCAGATCAAGCAAAAGCAGAAGTAGATCTCGTTAAAAAAGATAAGGAAGGAAACTATATCCTGCTGAAAGGTAGCATAAATAATGAAGCCATATCAATACTAAACATATATGCACCAAGTGGTACAGCATCTAACTTTCTAAAGGAAAAGTTAAGAGAGTTGCAAGAAGAAATAGACAGTAAAACTATAATAGTGGGAGATCTCAACCTTGCACTCTCAGATTTAGACAAATCAAACCACAAAACAAACAAGAAAGAAATTAAAAAAGTAAATAGAACATTAGAAAAACTAGGTATGATAGACCTTTGGAGAAAACTGAATGGCAATAGGAAGGAATATACTTTCTTCTCAGCAGTTCATGGATCCTATACAAAAATTGACCATATATTAGGACATAAAGATCTCAAAATTAAATGTAGGAAGGCAGAAATAATAAATGCCTTCTTCTCAGATCACAATGCAATAAAAGCTACATTCAGTAAAAAGTTAGGGGTAAATAGACCAAAAAGTAATTGGAAACTGAATAATCTCATCTTAAAGAATGACTGGGTGAAAGAGCAAATTATAGAAACAATTAACAATTTCACCCAAGATAATGATAATGATGAGACATCATATCAAAATCTTTGGGATGCAGCTAAAGCAGTAATAAGGGGAAATTTTATATCTTTAGAGGCTTATTTGAAGAAAATTGAGAAAGAGAAGATTAACGAATTGGGCTTACAACTTAAAAGGCTAGAAAAAGACCAAATTATAAACCCCCAACCAAAAATTAAACTCGAAATACAAAAATTAAAAGGAGAAATCAATAAAATTGAAAGTAAAAAAAACTATTGAATTAATAAATAAAACCAAGAGTTGGTTTTATGAAAAAGCCAATAAAATAGATAAACCTTTGGTAAATCTGATAAGAAAAAAGAAAGAGGAAAATCAAATTGATAGTCTTACAAATGAAAAGGGGGATCTTTCCACCAATGAAGAGGAAATTAGAGAAATAATAAGGAGTTACTTTGCCCAACTTTATGCCAATAAATTTGATAACTTAAGTGAAATGGATGACTTTCTCCAAAAATATAGGCTCCCTAGATTAACAGAGGAGGAGATAAATTGCTTAAATAGTCCCATTTCAGAAAAAGAAATAGAACAAGCTATTAATCAACTCCCCAGGAAAAAATCCCCAGGGCCAGATGGATTCACATGTGAATTCTACCAAACATTTAAAGAACAATTAGCCCCAATGTTATATAAATTATTTGAAAAAATAGGGGATGAAGGAGTCCTACCAAACTCCTTTTATGACATGGTACTGATACCTAAACCTGGTAGATCGAAAACTGAGAAAGAAAATTATAGACCAATCTCCTTAATGAATATTGATGCTAAAATCTTAAATAAGATATTAGCAAAAAGACTTCAGAAAATCATCTCCAAGATAATACACTATGATCAAGTAGGATTTATTCCAGGAATGCAGGGCTGGTTTAATATTAGGAAAACTATTAATATAATTGACCATATTAATAATCAAATTAATAAGAACCATATGATCATCTCAATAGATGCAGAAAAAGCATTTGACAAAATCCAACATCCATTCCTACTAAAAACTCTTGAGAGTATAGGAATAAATGGATTATTCCTTAGAATAATCAGGAGTATATATTTAAGACCTTCAGTAAGCATAATATGCAATAGAAATAAACTGCAACCTTTCCCAGTAAGATCAGGAGTGAAACAAGGTTGCCCACTATCACCATTACTATTCAATATAGTACTAGAAACGCTAGCCTCGGCAATAAGAGCCGAGAAAGAGATTCAAGGAATTAGAGTAGGAAATGAGGAAATCAAACTATCACTTTTTGCAGATGACATGATGGTATACTTAGAGAACCCCAAAGACTCTGCTAAAAAGCTACTAGAAATAATTCAAAATTTCAGCAAAGTGGCAGGATACAAAATAAATCCACATAAATCCTCGGCATTTTTATATATCACTAACAAAATGCAACAGCAAGAGATACAAAGAGAAATTCCATTCCAAACAAATGTTGAGAGTATAAAATATTTGGGAATCCATCTACCAAAGAAAAGTCAGGAATTATATGAGAAAAATTACAAAACACTTGCCACAAAAATAAAATCAGATTTACATAATTGGAAAGACATTCAGTGCTCTTGGATAGGCCGAGCGAATATAATAAAGATGACAATACTCCCCAAACTAATCTATTTATTTAGTGCTATACCAATCAGACTCCCAAGAAACTATTTCAATGACCTAGAAAAAATAACAACAAAATTGATATGGAAGAATAAAAGGTCGAGAATTGCAAGGGAACTAATGAAAAAAAACTCAGAGGAAGGTGGTCTAAGTGTACCTGATCTAAAGCTATATTATATAGCAGCAGTCACCAAAACCATTTGGTATTGGCTACGAAATAGACCGGTAGATCAGTGGAACAGATTAGATACAAAGGACAAAAAAGGGTACATCTATAGCAATCTAATCTTTGACAAACCCAAAGATTCCAACATTAGGGATAAAAATTCATTATTCGGAAAAAACTGTTGGGAAAACTGGAAATTAGTATGGCAGAAATTAGATATGGATCCACACTTAACACCATATACCAAGATAAGATCAAAATGGGTCCATGATTTAGGCATAAAGAGGGAGATAATAAATAGATTAGAGGAACAGAGGATAATCTACCTCTCAGACTTGTGGAGGAGGAAGGAATTTATGACCAGAGGAGAACTAGAGATCATTATTGATCACAAAATAGAAGATTTTGATTACATCAAACTAAAAAGTTTCTGTACAAATAATACTAATGCAAACAAGATTAGAAGGGAAGTAACAAATTGGGAAAATATTTTTAAAAACAAAGGTTCTGACAAAGGTCTCATTTCCAAAATATATAGAGAACTGACCCTAATTTATAAGAAACCGAACCATTCTCCAATTGATAAATGGTCAAAGGATATGAACAGACAATTCTCAGAGGAAGAAATTGAAACTATATCCACTCACATGAAAGAGTGTTCCAAATCACTACTGATCAGAGAAATGCAAATTAAGACCACTCTGAGATACCACTACACACCTGTCAGATTGGCTAAGATGACAGGAACAAATAATGACAAATGTTGGAGGGGATGTGGGGAAACTGGGACACTAATACATTGCTGGTGGAGTTGTGAAAGAATCCAGCCATTCTGGAGAGCAATCTGGAATTATGCCCAAAAAGTTATCAAACTGTGCATACCCTTTGACCCAGCAGCGCTACTACTGGGATTATATCCCAAAGAAATACTAAAGAGCGGAAAGAGACATATATGTGCCAAAATGTTTGTGGCAGCTCTTTTTGTTGTAGCTAGAAACTGGAGGATGAATGGATGTCCATCAGTTGGAGAATGGTTGGGTAAATTGTGGTATATGAAGGTTATGGAATATTATTGCTCGGTAAGAAATGACCAGCAGGAGGAATATAGAGAGGCCTGGAGAGACTTAAATCAACTGATGCTGAGTGAAATGAGCAGAACCAGAAGATCACTGTACACTTCAACAACAATACTGTATGAGGATGTATTCTGATGGAAGTGGAAATCTTCAACATAAAGAAGATCCAACTCACTTCCAGTTGATCAATGACGGACAGAGGTAGCTGCACCCAGAGAAGAAACACTGGGAGGGGAATGAAAATTGTTAGCACTAATATCTGTCTGCCCAGGTTGCATGTACCTTCGGATTCTAATGTTTATTGTGCAACAAGAAAATGATATTCGCACACATGTATTGTACCTAGACTATATTGTAACACATGTAAAATGTATGGTATTGCCTGTCGTCGGGGGGAGGGAATAGAGGGAGGGGGGGTAAATTGGAAAAATGAATACAAGGGATAATATTATAAAAAAAAAAAAAATATATATATATATATATATATATATATATATATATATATATATATATATATATATATATATATATATATATAAAATAAAAAAAAAAAAAGGGGGGGGGGAAGTGCTAACCACCTTGAAGCATGTAAAGGAAACACATCTCTGAGTGGCTAATGATGTTGGTAAAACTGACCATCAGACACTTTATTTGAGCCTGGAAATAGCATCAGAACCAAAAATTTAACCTGTATCAGTCACATTCATGCATACTATACTTTAGAATATCTCTAAAGTTAGAGTGTAGCCCTAAGGGATAGGGTTGAGAGTAGAGGGTGGTCAAAGTCCCCAAACTAAAAAAAAATTTTAATTACGGCAGAAGGTTATTAAAATTTTTTTTTAAAGTTGGAAAAAAAAAAAAAAAGAAATAATTCAGAATTTTAGCAAAATGGCAGGATACAAAATAAATCCACATAAATCCTCAGCATTCTTATATATCACCAATAAAATGCAACAGTAAGAGATACAAAGAGAAATTCCATTCCAAACAAATGTTGAGAGTATAAAGTATTTGGGAATCCATCTACCAAAGAATAGTCAGGAATTATATGAGAAAAATTATAAAACACTTGCCACAAAAATAAAGTCAGATTTACATAATTGGAAAGACATTCAGTGCTCTTGGATAGGCCGAGCGAATATAATAAAGATGACAATACTCCCCAAACTAATCTATTTATTTAGTGCTATACCAATCAGACTCCCAAGAAACTATTTTAATGACCTAGAAAAAATAACAACAAAATTCATATGGAAGAATAAGAGGTCGAGAATTGCAAGGGAACTAATGAAAAAAAAGTCAGAGGAAGGTCGTCTAAGTGTACCTGATCTAAAGGTATATTATATAGCAGCAGTCACCAAAACTATTTGGTACTGGCTAAGAAATAGAACGGTAGATCAGTGGAACAGATTAGATACAAAGGACAAAAAAGGGTACATCTATAGCAATCTAATCTTTGACAAACCCAAGGATACCAACATTAGGTACAAAAATTCATTATTCGGAAAAAAAATTTTGGGAAAACTGGAAATTAGTATGGCAGAAATTAGATATGGATCCACACTTAACACCATATACCAAGGTAAGATCAAAATGGGTTCATGATTTAGGCATAAAGAATGAGATCATAAATAGATTAGAGGAACAGAGAATAGTCTACCTCTCACACCTGTGGAGGAGGAAGGAATTTATGATCAGAGAAGAACTAGAGATCATTATTGATCACAAAATAGAAGATTTTGATTATATCAAACTAAAAATTTTCTGTACAAACAATACTAATACAAACAAGATTAGAAGGGAAGTAACAAATTGGGAAATATTTTTAAAAGTAAAGGTTCTGACAAAGGTCTCATTTCCAAAATATATAGAGAACTGACCCCGATTTATAAGAAACCAAACCATTCTCCAATTGATAAATGGTCAAAGGATATGAACAGACAATTCTCAGATGATGAAATTGAAACTATTTCCACTCATATGAAAGAGTGTTCCAAATCACTACTGATCAGAGAAATGCAAATTAAGACAATTCTGAGATACCACTACACACCTGTCAGATTGGCTAAGATGACAGGAACAAATAATGATGAATGTTGGAGGGGATGTGGGAAACCTGGGACACTGGTACATTGTTGGTGGAGTTGTGAAAGAATCCAGCCATTCTGGAGAGCAATTTGGAACTATGCCCAAAATGGTATCAAACTGTGCATACCCTTTGACCCAGCATTGCTGTTATTACGATTATATCCCAAAGGAATACTAAGGAGCGGAAAGGGACCTGTATGTGCCAAAATGTTTGTGGTAGCTCTTTTTGTTGTAGCTAGAAACTGGAAGTTGAATGGATGCCCATC
This sequence comes from Sminthopsis crassicaudata, assembly GCF_048593235.1. Classification (NCBI taxonomy): domain Eukaryota; kingdom Metazoa; phylum Chordata; class Mammalia; order Dasyuromorphia; family Dasyuridae; genus Sminthopsis; species Sminthopsis crassicaudata. The sequence continues at coordinate 710,847,353 of NC_133617.1, read as the reverse complement.
AATTGGAGAATGGTTGTGTAAATTATGGTATATGAAGGTTATGGAATATTATTGCTTTGTAAGAAATGACCAGCAGGAGGAATACAGAGAGGCTTGGAGAGACTTACATCAACTGTTGCTGAGTGAAATGAGCAGAACCAGAAGATCACTATAACACTTCAACAACAACACTGTATGAGGATGTATTCTGATGGAAGTGGAAATCTTCAACATAAAGAAGATCCAACTCACTTCCAGTTGATCAATGATGGACAGAGGTAGCTACACCCAGAGAAGGAACACTGGGAAGTGAATGTAAATTTTTAGCACTACTATCTACCCAGGTTACTTATACCTTTGGAAGCTAATAATTAATGTGCAACAAGAAAATGGTATTTACACACATATATTGTATCTAGGTTATATTGTAACACATGTAAAATGTATGGGATTACCTGTCATGGGGGGAGGGAGTGGAGGGAGGGAGGGGATAATTTGGAAAAATAAATAAAAAAAAATCTGTTAGCACACTCAAGAACAGCTATGTACAAACTTTTTTTCCACTCTATCTTTTAAGGCAGTGGTCCTCAAACTTTTTAAATAGGGGACCAGTTCACTGTCCCTCAGACTGTTGGAGGGCCGGACTATAGTAAAAACAAAAACTCACACTCTGTCTCCACCCCTCAGCCCATTTGCCATAACCCAGTGGGCCTCATAAATGTCCTCAGTGGGCGGCACCTGGCCCACAGGCCGTAGTTTGAGAACCGCTCTTTTAGTAAGTTATATGCAAAGCTTTCCTTTCCTTTTTCCATTTTTCTTTTAGCTCTCTTTTAAGATTCTTTTTTAATTTCTTCTATGAGAGCCTTGTGTGGTAGGGACTAGATCATATCCACCTTTGGATTTATAGACAAAGTGTTTTTAGTCTCCTCAGGGTTTGAAATATGCTCTCTTTCAGTATAAAATCTATCTACAGTTAGAGCCCACTTTGCCTTTTTGCTCATTTTTTAAAGCTCCAGTCTGGTTATGGAGGGCAGTGCATATTTCCAAGCTGCCTCTACAGACAACAGGAAGTATCAGTGAAGGGGCAGTGAGATAGCACCCATAGGCAGTGCTGGGATTAACAATTGTGATGGAATCAGAAGCAGCAGAAAGGCAGTATCTGCACTGGGAACAGCAACTAGGACTGTGCTGGGAACAGTGACTGCAGCTGAGCTTGGAAACTGCAACTGGGACTGCCCTTGGACCACACTGAGTTACTCCTTGTGTTGTGAAGGTGTGGCCAAGTCTCAAGAGACTCTAACATTCTGGGATTATAGTCTTTACTCTTTGTGTTTATAGCTTCTGTGCTGATTTATTGGCTTGCTGACAGGGCAGAGTAGCCAGTGCTGTGGTAGAGTTCTCCCAGCAGGTTTTCCATCAGCAAAGACCACACCCTTCACTGCTTGGGTCTGCTTAGTGTGATCTGTTTCCTGTGCTCTCACTGCCTATGTGCCTGACGCTGCACCTGTCCTAGACCCGTTCTATCTCCGTGCTTAAGCAAAACAGCCCTTTTCTGGTGAATTTCAAGATTATCATCAGTTTGTAACATGTTGTACTCCCAATAGTCATGGGTTCTAATAGTCAAGCACTAATTCAGAGGCTGAATTTCTTAAAATAACTTGAGGGTAAAGGAGAGCTTAGGAAGACTTGTATTCTTTCTGCCATCTTGGCTCCACTATCAGGACTGAATCTTAAAAGAAAAAATAATGCTAGATAAATAGATCTAGGAAATATTTGCATAGAAATAACAATGAAAATTAGAGACAAAGCAACATAATGGAAAACACATATATACCTACTGTAAGAGAATGGGAAAATAAGAACTTCTCATTAGTTAAATGCTAATATTTGTTTTCATTTAAAGGACTTGTTTCAGCTAATAAATTATCTGAAGTATTCTATTTATTTTTTTCTATGCAGAAAGTATATACATTCAAAATGCTTATCAGAAAATGAAATATTAGAAATCCAATATTATGCTTTTTTCGTAACCCTTTCAATAAATTATGTTTTTTTAACCATTTATTTGTTTTTGCTAACAAATGATCTTACTCCCATTGGCACCTTCCTCAACCACTGAGAAGGGAAGCTATCCTATATCAATTATACACTTGAAGTAATTCAAAACATTTTTCCATCTTGGCCATATCACACAAAAAAAGAAACCAAAACAAAACAAGTCACAACAAGAAAAAGCAAGAACAATAAAACACAACAAAAATTTAATCGGAACCCAGAATTCATCATCTCTCTCTCCAAAAGAGTCTAGAATTTTTTTTTATTATGGATTCTTTAGAATTATATAGGATCATTATCTTGGCCAGAGTGCTAAGTATTTGACACTTGATTATCACTACACTATTTTTGTTATTGTGAACATTGTTTTTCTTGGCTTCTCACTTCACTTTACATCAGTTCACAGAAATCTTTCAAAGCTTTCTGAAACCATCTTGCTCATCATTTTTGTTTTAAAATATAGTTAGAAAATGTTTCATTGAATATTTCCCAAATAAATATAAAAAATTAAAAATTTATTGTTTTAAGAACACTGAGTTCCAAATTCTCTCTTTTTCTCCCATCTCCTCACTCCCTGAAAAGGTAAGCAAGAAGAGGCTGATGATAAATGTAACTTTATGCAAAACATTTCCATGTTAATTAAATATATACACTCATCCACACATAAATGTTTTACATGTATACATTTGTATAAATGTGTGTGTATACAAGTGTGCCTATATATTATATCCACATGTATATATTTTAATCTTCCTCAGAATATAACACTTTTATCTCTGGAAGTAGAAGTAATTTTTCATCACTGATCCTTTGCAATTGTCTTCGACACTGTTTTGAGAGGAAAAGTTGTTTACAATTGACCATCCATGGAAGGAATTTGTGACCAAAAAGGAAATGTCGTTTATTATTGATCACAAAATAGATACTTTTGATTATATTAAGTTAAAAAGGTTTTGTACAAATAAAACTAATGCAGACAAGATTAGAAGGGAAGCAATAAACTGGCAAAACATTTTTACATTCAAGAATTCTGATAAAGGCCTGAATTCTAAATACATACATACATATATATATATATATATATATATATATATATATATAGAGAGAGAGAGAGAGAGAGAGAGAGAGAGAGAGAGAGAGAGAGAGAGAGAGAATTGATCCAAATTTATAAGCATTCAAGCAATTCTTAAATTGGTAAATGTTCAAAGGATATGAACAATTTTCATATGAAGAAACTATTAATTAGAGAAATGCAAATTAAGCTAACTCTGAGATACTACTACAAAACTGTCAGATTGTGTAAGATGAGGAGAAAATATAATGATGAATGTTGGAGGAGATGTGGAAACCTGGAACACTAGTACATTTTTTGTGGAACTGTGAACAGAGCCAGCCATTCTAGAGAGCAATTTGGAACTCTGCTCAAAAAGTAATCAAACTATTCATATCCTTTGACCCAGCAATGTTTCTACTGAGCTTATATCCCAAAGATATCTTAAAAGAGAGAAAGGGACCCACATGTGCAAAAGTGTTTGTGGCAGCCTTTTTTCTAGTGTCTAGAAACTAGAAACCAATGGATGTCCATCAATTGGAAAATGGTTGAATAAATTATGATATATGAATATTATGGAATATTGTTGTTCTGGGAGAAATGACTAACAGGGTAATTTCAGAGAGACTTACATGAACTGATGCTAAGTGAAATGAACAGAACCAGGAGGTCATTACACATGGCGACAAGAAGACAATGAACAATGATCAGTTTTGATGGACATGACTCTCTTTAACAATGAGATGATTCAAACTAGTTCCAATTGTTCAATGATGAAGAAAGCCATATACATCCAGAGAAAGGCCTGTGGGAACTGAGTGTGGAACACAATGTATCATTTTCATGCTTTCTGTTGATGTTTGCTTACATTTTGTTTTCCTTCTCAGATTTAATTTCTTCATTCTAGATCTGATTTTTCTTGTTCAGCAAGATAACTATATAAATATGTACACCTATATTGGATTCAACATATATCTTGGTATATGTAACATGTATTGGATTACCTGTCATCTGGGGGAGGTGATGGGGGAAACGAGAGAAAAATTGGGAACAGAAAGTTTTGCAAAGGTCATTGTTGAAAATTACCCATGAATACGTTTGGTAAATAAAAACTTTTTAAAAAATCCTTATAATAATGTTGTTACTCTGTAGAATGTTATCCTGGTTCCACTCTTTTAACTTTGTATCATGTTATATGTTTTCCCGATTTTTAAATCATCATGCACATTATTTCTTTTTATTTATTTATTTTATAATTATAAATTTTTTGACAGTATATATGCAAGAGTAATTTCTTATAACATTATCTCTTGTATTCATTTTTCCAAATTATCCCCTCCCTCTCTCTACTCTATCTCCTAGATGACAGGCAATCCCACTCATTTTCCTTAATGAATATTGATGCTAAAATCTTAAATAAGATATTAGCAAAAAGATTTCAGAAAATCATCCCCAGGATAATACACTATGATCAAGTAGGATTTATACCAGGAATGCAGGGCTGGTTTAATATTAGGAAAACTTTTAGTATAATTGACCATATTAATAATCAAATCAATAAAAACCATATGATCATCTCAATAGATGCAGAAAAAGCATTTGATAAAATCCAACATCCATTCCTACTAAAAACGCTTGAGAGTATAGGAATAAATGGACTATTCTTTAAAATAATAACAAGCATATACTTGAAACTGTCAGTAAACATCATATGTAATGGCCGAGAAAGAGATTCAAGGAATTAGAGTAAGAAATGAGGAAATCAAATTAGCACTCTTTGCAGATGACATGATGGTATATTTAGAGAACCCCAAACACTCTGCTAAAAACCTATTAGAAATAATTCAGAAATTTAGCAAAGTTGCAGGATACAAAATAAATCCACATAAATCCTCAGCATTTTTTACATTATCAACACAATCCAACAGCAAGAGATACAAAGAGAAATTCCATTCAAAATAACGGTCGATAGTATAAAATATTTGGGAATATTTCTACCAAAGGAAAGTCAGGAATTATATGAGCAAAATTATGAAACACTTGCCACAAAAATAAAGTCAGATTTAAATAATTGGAAAGACATTCAGTGCTCTTGGATAGGCCGAGCGAATGTAATGAAGATGACAATACTCCCTAAACTAATCTATTTATTTAGTGCTATACCAATCAGACTCCCAAGAAACTATTTTAATGACTTAGAAAAAATAACAACAGAATTCATATGGAACAACAAAAGGTCGAGAATTTCAAGGGAAGTAATGAAAAAAAAATAAATGAAGGTGGTCTAGCTATACCTGATCTAGAACTATATTATAAAGCAACAGTCACCAAAACCATTTGGTATTGGCTGAGAAATAGACTAGTTGATCAGTGGAATAGTTTAGGTTCACAGGGCAAGATAGTGAATAAAAATAGCAATCTAGTGTTTGACAAACCCAAAGATCCCAACTTTTGTGATAAGAATTCATTATTTGACAAAAACCGCTGGGAAAACTGGAAATTAGTATGGCAGAAACTAGGCATGGACCCACATTTAACACCACATACTAAGATAAGATAAAAATGGGTCAAAGATTTAGGCATAAAGAATGAAATCATAAATAAATTGGAGGAACATGGATGTTTTTACCTCTCGCACTTGTGAAGAAGGAAGGAGTTTGTGTCCAAGGGAGAACTAGAGACCATCATTGATCACAAAATAGAATATTTTGATTACACCAAATTAAAATTTTTCTGCTCAAATAAAATTAATGCAAACAAGATTAGAAGGGAAGTAACAAACTGGGAAAACATTTTTACAGTTAAAGGTTCTGATAAAGGCCTCATCTCCAAAATATACAGAGAATTGATGTTAATTTATAAGAAATCAAGCCATTCTCCAATTGATAAATGGTCAAAGGATATGAACAGACAATTCTCAGATGATGAAATTGAAATTATTTCCACTCATATGAAAGAGTGTTCCAAATCACTATTGATCACAGAAATGCAAATTAAGACAAGTCTGAGATATCATTACACACCTGTCAGATTGGCTAAGATGACAGGAACAAATAATGATGAATGTTGGAGAGGCTGTGGGAAAACTGGGACACTGATGCATTGTTGGTGGAGTTGTGAAAGAATCCAACCATTCTGGAGAGCAATCTGGAATTATGCCCAAAAAGTTATCAAAATGTGCATACCCTTTGACCCAGCAGTGCTAGTCCTGGGCTTATATCCCAAGGAAATACTAAAGAAGGGAAAGGGATCTGTATGTGCCAAAATGTTTGTGACAGCCCTTTTCATAGTGGCTAGAAACTGGAAAATGAATGGATGTCCATCAATTGGAGAATGGTTGGGTAAATTATGGTATATGAATGTTATGAAATATTATTGTTCTGTAAGAAATAACCAACAGGAGGAATATAGAGAGGCTTGGAGAGACTTACATCAACTGATGCTAAGTGAAACGAGCAGAACCTGGAGATCATTATACACTTCAGCAATGATACTGTATGAGGATATATTCTGATGGAAGTGGATATCTTCAACATAGAGAAGAGCTAATCCAATTCCAATTAATCAATGATGGACAGAATCAGCTACATCCAGAAAAGGAGCACTGGGAAATGAGTATAAACTGTGAACACTGTTTTGTTTTGTTTTATTTTGTTTTTCTTCCTAGATTATTTTTAGCTTCCAAATACAATCCTTCCTTTGCAACAAAAACAACAACAAAATTCAGTTCTGCACATATATATTGTACCTAAGATATACTATAAGATATTTAATATGTATGGGCATCCCTGCCATCTAGGGGAGGGGATGGAGGGAAGGAGGGGAAAAATTTGGAATAGAAAGGAGTACAAGGGATAATGTAAAAAAAAATACCTATGAATATGTACTGTCAAAGAAAATGTTATAATTAAAAAAATTAATAAAAAAATAATCAGGAGCATATATTTACGACCCTCAGTAAGCATAATATGCAACAGAAATAAACTGGAACCTTTCCCAGTAAGATCAGGAATGAAACAAGTTTGCCCACTATCACCGTTACTATTCAATATAGTACTAGAAATGTTAGCCTCGGCAATAAGAGCCAAGAAAGAAATTCAAGGAATTAGAGTAGGAAATGAGGAAATCAGATGCCATGATGGTATACATAGAGAACCCCAAAGACTCTGCCAAAAAGCTATTAGAAATAATTCAGAATTTTAGCAAAGTTTCAGGATACAAAATGAATCCGCATAAATCCTCAGCATTTTTATATATCACCAACAAAATGCAACAGCAAGAGATACAAAGAGAAATTCCATTCCAAACATATGTTGAGAGTATAAAATATTTGGGAATCCATCTACCAAAGGATAGTCAGGAATTATATGAGAAAAATTACAAAACACTTGCCACAAAAATAGTCAGATTTAAATAATTGGAAAGACAGTGCTCTTGGATAGGCCGAGCGAATATAATAAAGATAACAATACTCCCCAAACTAATCTATTTATTTAGTGCTATACCAATCAGACTCTCAAGAAACTATTTTAATGACCTAGAGAAAATAACAACAAAATTCATATGGAAGAATAAAAAGTCAATAATTGCAAGGGAACTAATGAAAAAAAAAAAAGTCAGAGGAAGGTGGTCTAAGTGTACCTGATCCAAAGCTATATTATATAGCAGCAGTCACCAAAACCATGTGGTATTGGCTAAGAAATAAACCAGTCGATCAGTGGAACAGATTAGATACAAAGGACAAAAAAGGATACATCTATAGCAATCTAGTCTTCAACAAACCCAAAGATACCAACATTAGGGATAAAAATTCATTATTTGGAAAAAACTGTTGGGAAAACTGGAAATTAGCATGGCAGAAATTAGATATGGATCCACACTTAACACCATATACAAAGATAAGATCAAAATGGGTCCATGATTTAGGCATAAAGAATGAGATCATAAATAGATTAGAGGAACAGAGAATAGTCTACCTCTCAGACCTGTGGAGGAGGAAGGGATTTATGACCAGAGGAGAACTAGTGATCATTATTGATCACAAAATAGAATATTTTGATTACATCAAACTAAAAAGTTTCTGTACAAACAATCCTAATGCAAACAAGATTAGAAGGGAAGTAACAAAATGGGAAAATATTTTTACAGTTTAAAGTTCTGATAAAGGTCTCATTTCCAAAATACATAGTGAACTGACCCTAATTTATAAGAAATCAAGCCATTCTCCAATTGATAAATGGTCAAAAGATATGAACAGACAATTCTTAGATGATGAAATTGAAACTATTTCCAGTCATATGAAAGAGTGTTCCAAATCACTACTGATCAGAGAAATGCAAATTAAGACAACTCTGAAATACCACTACACACCTGTCAGATTGGCTAAGATGACAGGAACAAATAATGATGAATGTTGGAGGGGATGGGGGAAAACTGGGACACTAAACTTTGTTGGTGGAGTTGTGAAAGAATCCAACCATTTTGGAGAACAATTTGGAACTATGCCCAAAAAGTTATCAAACTGTGCATACCCTTTGACCCAGCATTGCTGCTATTGGGATTATATCCCAAAGAAATTCTGAGGAGGGGAAAGGGACCTGTATGTGCCAAAATGTTTGTAGCAGCTCTTTTCCTAGTGGCTAGAAACTGGAAGATGAATGCATGTCCATCAATTGGGAATGTTTGGGTAAATTATGGTATATGAAGTTTATGGAATATTATGGCTCTGTAAGAAATGACCAGCAGGAGGAATACAGAGAGGCTTGGAGAGACTTACATCAACTGATGCTGAGTGAAATGAATAGAACCAAAAGATCGCTGTACACTTCAATGTTGTATGAAGATGTATTCTGATGGAAGTAGATATCTTCAACATAAAGAAGATCCAACTGACTTCCAGTTGATCAATGATGGACAGAAACAAGTACACGCAGAGAAGGAACACTGGGAAGTGAATGTAAATTGTTAGAACTACTGTCTATATATCCAGGTTACTTATACCTTCGGAATCGAATACTTAATTTGCAACAAGAAAATTGTATTTACACACATATATTGTATCTAGGTTTTATTGTAACACATGTAAAATGTATGGGATTGCCTGTCATCAAGGAGAGGGAGTAGAGGGAGGGAGGAAATAATTTGGAAAAATGAATACAAGGCATAATGTTATAAAAAAAATACTCATGCATATATTCTGTCAAAAAATTATAAATAGAATTTAAAAAAAAGAAACATTTCTTGGTTCCCTCAGATATCAGAGCCATCATCCCCTGTTCCATCCCATATTTCTATATTCATTTGGTTTGTGTCTGTGTATTTGCCTGTGCATTTTTATTTATTAGCATACACGTTCAATCTGAATAAAAGAACATAAGCACTTTGAGGGGATGGATTGTTTCAGTTTTGTATTTGTACCCAATACCTAGCTATCTCTTTGTATCCTCAATATAGTATTTTCTAAAAGAGTATAATAAATGTTTGCTGATTAAAATTCAAGATATATAAGTAGCTCCTTCCTTGGAAGGTTGATTTAATATAGTAATTGGGTTAACCCAGACTTTTCTTCCTGAGAGGATTGTTTTTTTAATTAATTGGCTCCTTTGACAATTGAGGTTGTTCTCTTGAGCCCTGTAACTTTACTACTTGTTAGATGACATTCAGCCTGCCTGGGCCTCTCTGGAAGGCAGCTTTCCAAATTATTCTGCAGAACAGGATCTTTAAATTCATGGGTCATTGACTAGTGCTATGAAATAATTTGACAGTTTGCATCCTTCTATTCTGACAAACCTCTTATATACTAAACTTTACTTGGAAATAGTATGGAAATTTATCAAATACACATCCATTTTATACATTTTGCTTTGGCAAAATATTTGATACATTTATAGTATACATCCCAAAAATAAGAATCAAATTGCTTTATAGGCATTTTCTGATCACTAAATAATGACAATGGAATTTCTAAGATGTAAAGGACGGGCATAACTAATAAGCACGGGCAGAAAGTCATCTTCACTACAGGGCATAACAATGGACATGCAGACTTCACGGTGGGAGTATGTGCTTTCTTCATGAGCACATCATTCCAAGTATGACTTCATAATTATGTAAATCCTAATTGGCACAATAAAAACCAGGCCTCTCTTCCATCCCACTGATGGGACTGGCAAAGAGATCCTGATATATTGGTACAATTATTATTTGAGACAAGTGTGGAAATGCACTGATGGGAGTCAGTTCAACCTTATAGTTCCACTTTCTGTGGAGGTAGTAGGTAGCTCCATCTTGCTATATCCAATCAAACTCCTGAGGTTAAATTTCCTCTATAAATCTATCCATGGTCCATGCTATCTTTACTGAACTCCTTATGGATTAAGCCTATTAGAGTACTCTTTCTCATTTTCTTCTCATCCCTACCATAGGGCCTCTATGATGGCTTTCTCCTTCTTATAACTTACTTATTTAACTCTTTTAGAGTGCTAAACTCTCTTATTTATTTAACCTATCAGTGACATACTTCCATCTTAGAGTATACCTTTTTTTCTTGATTTATGTGAGTTTCATTAAGAAACTTGTTTTTTTTCCATTATTAATTGTTAAAATTACTTTAGTGTCTATTTGCTCACCCAAAATTATTTTATATTTATCCTTCCTTGTGTCTATTATATTTCTGCATTTTGTTTGTAACTTCTAAACAAACCTAGAGTTTGCTAAATAAAATGGCTATTGTGAATTCTTCACATGACTAAAGCTCAACATTTGGTGCCAAACCCTAACATTTGATGCTTACCTCAATCTTATCATGTGGTGCTAAAATTCAAAAACATTATTTGGAACTAGGAATTGCTACCATGAACATCACTATCATCAGAGTCTTTCTCTCAAGGAATCCATCTACATATCAGACCCTTTCTTATATAAAAGTCTGTATCACCTCCTGCCTCAGCACAAATATGGTCTCAGCTTCTCCTTTGTACTCCTAATACCTAAAAAAACATTTTCTACATCCAATTGTTTTGTACCAAGTAAAAATATTCTTAAGTTACAAGTCTTACATGAGAGAATAATATTTCCACTAAGTCTATCTTTTATCAACTGACTGATATTTCTTACATGAAGGACAAATAGCAAGCAATCTGAAACAAGAGGGAATATGCTGGCCAAGAGAAATGCTTGTCATTTATTATAGTAGCTTATCAAGGCTACACATCAAGTGTAAAGTCTTTCTCTTCTCAGAGAACTGTGCAAAGGGAAGCACTCCTTTTGGAGGAGAGTGTGGGATAGATACAATTGCTCTCATTGCTCTAAGACTATAACTCTTCAGTTACTATTCTTATGAAAACTTATGTCAAATAAAATTTGCAGTTGCTAAGAAAACCTATCCATCAATTCACATGAAATTTCTCATGGAAATCAATCATGGTTCCTGAAGTTCTCACCATTCCATTCCTTAAACTTTTACTCTATATACCTCAGCATGCCAGAGAGAATAAACATTGTTCCCTTGTGGTAAACTTAAGTTCCTATCCTTTATACTTTACATCTGTGTCTTATGTCTTGAGATTTCCAATGTCTATACTTCAGAGATAAGATACTCACATACTTCCTAAGATGACTTTGAACAAGAAGAATAAATCTTATAATTGCTTTATTTAAAACAATATAAAATGGGGAAAAATCAAAATAGAAAAAGAAAGATGGAAAAAAAATAAAAAAATATCATGTACACAGTAGAACATCAGGAAGGATTCAAAATATGAAACTGTTTAAGGAAGGATAGATAATAATAAAATAGTTTGCAAGTGATGTTTTGCTTTTTTTTTATTCTGAGTGCTTGGCTCATATTAAGAGCTTAATAATGCTTAATGATACTGATGAAAATGATGAATAATGATGCTCTGTGCTAGAGATACAATAACAAAAGAGAAACAAGGCCTGGGATTCTATAGTTTGCTTTCTATTAGAAAAGAGACAACATTTTCAGGTAGGTAAAGATGGAGTAATTTGATGACAGAAATTGTTTGAATGACTAATTGAAAAAAGGCTTCTAAGAGGCAGAGACAAAAGTAGAATAAAAGCAAGAAATTTCCAGAGTTTTCCCCATATTTCCTTCCAAACAACATTATAATAATGTTGCAAAAAACCCTAACCCTAAATTCTGCAGTGGCAGAGCAGAACACAAAAGGATGGGGGAAACAATTTTTCAGATCAAGGAAACATAGAAAGTTGGCAAGAAAGCTATGTCTCACTAAAATGTAGGGTAGCCTAGGATAGGATGTCATCAGTGGAGATGTTGTGTGTCCTCAAGCCCTGAGCAAGGCAGCAGCAAAATCCTGTACACTTGCACAAGCAAGCAGTAGATCTTGAAGGCAATGTAATCAGAAGCAACTGCATCTGAAGCTCTCAGCCTACAGATAGTAAGGAGGTTAGATAACCGACCAGAAGAAATTACAGGAGATGTTTTGTTGCTATTGTTTTAAGCTTTTATTGTATGGCCTATTCACAATTCTGGGATACAGTCCTAAATGAAGGGGTGAAATAACAGTAGAAGGTACCTTGGTAACAATTCCAATAGAAAAGAGTGTTTGTGGTTGCTGACACAATCTTCAAGCTTGGAAAAAATGGTGTCTCCTTCATGGGAAAATAAATTGAAAACTAAAAGTTAAGAAAAAAGCTAGAAAAGTTAGGAAACATTAAAAAAAGAACATAACTATAAAAATTTATTATGAGAACAGGTAAGCTAATACAGGAATTCAAAACATAATGAAATCAAAGCAGCTTTACTCAAAACTTCAAAGAAAAATATAAATTGCTATGGAAGAACTAAAAAATAATAAATCAGATGAGAGAGGAAAAGGAAAAAAATGGAGAAAAGAAATAAAACTAATTCAAGAGTCAACAGTTTGGTAAAGACAGAACAAAAATAATGGACAAGATAATATTTTAAAATGAAGAACAAGCATACATTTTAAAAGGAGCAAAAAATTTAAGAATAGAATTCCTAGAACTCAAGATGGTAGACTAAAGTCAGGAAGCTGCTCCACTTCTCCAAGTTTTCTTCCAAAATCACAGGAAACCAATCTATGAAGTGAGTATGAGGGAATAAAACCACTCTCCAGATCAAGATAGACTGAAAAAACTTCAAGAAAGTTCAGTCTTACTGGGGTAAAGGGGTGTTCACTACAGGTCAAATAGGCTTTGGGAAAGATGATGAGAGGGTTTTAATCAGAGAAAATCAACAACTAAAACCCTCAGTCCTGCCTTAGGAGAGGAGCAAATCAGTGAGGCTGCCTCCAGTACCATCTTAGACAGCAAACTCTAGGGAACCAAACTGTTTCTGGAATAGAGCAGGCAAAGCTGCCTTGTGCAAACAAACAGGGCCTCTGTACCCAAATGCAAGGGCCAGAGGTGGACAGGTGGACAAGAAGTTTGGGACAGTGCCCTCTTTACCCCAGGAGCAGAACTTCACCTTAAAAGTAAAAAAAAAAAAAAAAAAAAGAAGAAGAAGAAGTACAAAAAAGACATTAAAAGGTGAGAAATGTCTATACTGGAAAAAGAGGAAAGGGGAAGTATAATGGGACAATTAGTTTATACTAGGAGTCTCAAAAGACCTCTTGCAATCTAGAGAAAAAAGGGGAGGAAGATGACCATTGTCTGAAGCTTGATCTCATCAGTTTTGGCTCTAAGATGGAATAAATCAGTCATTCAGTGAGTATAGAAATTTGTCATACTACAAAGAAGTAGGAGAAAGAGGAAAAGAAAAGGGAAGGACAAGATAGAAGCCAGGGTAGAAACACTAGGGGAAAATAAAAGAAAATGGGGGAAGGGTCCACAGAAAACTAGGTAATGGGTGGAGTGGGTAAAAAAAGACTACTAAGAGAAGGAGGGAAGAGTGATAGGAGATAAAGTATTGGGTGAAGTGGATAAAAAATATAAACCCATAAGGACATGTGGAAAGAGAGAACAAAAGTATATGAAGGGAAGAAAATAGGATGATGGTAAATATAGAGCTGGATTATAACTTTTAATGTGAATGGAATGAACTCTCCATAAAAGGGAAGTGTATAGCAGAATAGATTTTAAAAATTCTAAAATATGTTGTTTACAAGAAACACATTTGACAACAAAAATACATATAGAATAAAGGTAAAAGGCTGAAACAAAATCTATTATGCTTCAGCTGAAGTTAAAAAAAAACAGGTATAGCAATTTGGATCTCAGAAAAAAACAAAAGTAAAAATAGATCTTATTAAAAAGATTAGGTAGAAAAGTACATTTTGATAAATAGTACACAAATAATGAAGAATTAATGACACTAAATGACACTAAATGTGTATGCATCAAGTGTTAGATCAGGCATATTCCTAGAGAAGATTTTAAGCCAGTTACAGTAAGAAATAGATAACAAAACTATATTAATGGGGAATTGCAACCTTCCTCTGTCAGAATCAGACAAATCTAACCATAAAATGCACAAGAAAGAAAATAGGGAGGCTAATAGGATTCTAGAAAACCTAGATATGATAGACCTCTGGAGAAAAATGAATAGGGACAAAAAATAATACAAGTGTTTTTTTTGGTAGAACATGATACATGCACAAAACTGACCATGTATTAGGGCATAAAAATGTCATGGTCAAATGCAAAAAGGAAGAAATAGAAAATGCTTCCTTTTCAGATCACAATTAAATAAAAATTATAGTCAATAAAGGGTCAAGGAAAGATAAATTAAAAACCAATTTGAAATTAAACATTCTAATTCTAAAGAATGAGTGAATCAAACAATAAATCATAAAAACAATCCATAATTTCATACAAGAAAATGACAATAATGAAACAACATATCCAAACCTATGTGATTCAGCCAAAGCAGTTCTCAGGGGGGAAATATCTGTATATAGGTACATAAATAAAATAGAGAAAGAGGAGATTAGTGAATTAGGCATGCAACTAAAAAAGCTGGGAAAAGAACAAACAAAAAACCTCCCAATTTAATACCAAATTAGAAAATTTGAAGCTTAAAGGAGAGATTAATAATATAGAGAATAAAAAATTGAACTAATAAACAAAATTAAAGATTCATTGTATGAAAAGACTAACAAATAGATAAACCTTTGATTGATTTGATCAGAAACAGGAAAGAAAAAATCACTTGCATCAAAAAAGGGAAAACTTACCATTAATGAAAAAGAATTTAA
The DNA here is from genome assembly GCF_048593235.1 of Sminthopsis crassicaudata. NCBI lineage: Eukaryota > Metazoa > Chordata > Mammalia > Dasyuromorphia > Dasyuridae > Sminthopsis > Sminthopsis crassicaudata. The sequence goes on along the minus strand of NC_133617.1, from coordinate 710,832,068 downwards.
CATATGATTGGGAACTATTTTTCCCAATTCTATGGCAGAAAGTCTGACAATCTGATCAAAATGAATTAATATTTACAAAAATATAAATTGCTCAGATTAATAGAGGAGTAAATAAAATATTTAAATACTTCCATTTTAGAAAAAAAGAAATTGAACAAGTCATTAATGAACTTGCTAAGAAAAAATCTCCAAGATCAGATGGAGTCAGAAGTGAATTCTACTAAACATTTAAATAACAATTCTAATACTATGTAATTTAGAAAAATAGGTAAGGAAGGACTTCTATGATGCAAATATGGCACTAATACCTAAACCAGGAAGGGCCAAAACAGAGAAATAAAATTACTAAGCAATTTATTTAATGACTATTGATGCAAAATTTTAAATAAAAATTTAGCAATGATATTATTGTAACTTTTCAGAAGGATAATACACTACGACCAAGTGAGAGTATGCCAGGAATGCAGTGTTGGTTCAATATCAAGAAAACTCTTAGCATAATTGACCATATGAATGACAAAACAAACAGAAATCATATGATAATCTAAATAGATGCACAAAAAGCTTTTGACAAAATACAGCACCCAGTTCTGTTCAAAACACTATAAAACAGAGGGATAAAGAGAACTTTCCTTAAAATAATAAACAATTTCTATCTAAAACTTGCAGCAAGAATTATTTGTAATGTAGAGAATCTGGATGACTCCCTAAGTTCAGAGTGAAAAAGGATGCCTATTATTATTATTCAACATTGTAGTAGAAATGCTGATTTTAGCAAGTAGTAAAGAGAAAGAAATTAAAGGAATTAGAATAGATTAGCAATTAGCAAATAAATTATTAGCAAATAAGTTAGCACATTAAATTGTCCTTCTTTGCCAATGATATGATAATATATTTAGAGAATCCTAACAAATCATCCAAAAATCTATTGGAAATAATTCACAGATTTAGCAAAGGTCTAAATAGAGATAGAGATAGAGATAGAGATATATAAACACGCACAAATCATCAGCATTTCCATATATTAATGAGAAAGCTCATCAGAAAGAGATAGAAAGATAAATTCCATTTAAAATTACTGTACACAAAATAAAATACTTGAAGGTCCATTTGTCAAGACTAACCTAAGACCTATATGAACACAATTAGAAAATACTTTTCACACAAATAAAATTAGATTTAAACAATTGGAAAAATATCAATTGCTCATAGCTAGGCCGAGCTAATATAATAAAAAAATGACAATTCTGCCTTAATTGGTATACCTGTTCAATGCCATACCATTCCAAATGCCAAAACATTATTTTATAGAACTGGAAAAAAACAGTGACAAAATTCATCTGGAAGGACAAATAGTCAAGAATATCAAGGGAATTAATGGGAAAAATACAAACAATAGTGGCTTAGCAGTACCAAATCTAAAACTATATTATAGAGCAGTAGTAATCAAAACCATTTGGACTCACTATGAAATAAAGTGGTGGATTGTTAGGATTACTAGGTGAGAACTCAGATTGTCTGGACAGTGACAAGGTGAGAACTCAAGTTGTCTGAACAATTACAAGGTGAGAACTCAGGTTGACTTGACAGTTCTCTGGCTCAGACCTGTAAAGGGAGTTTACACCTTAGGAATCCTAGAAGGAGCAAGCTCATTGGTTGAAGTGGTTCTTCCCAGAAGCCCTTGGATTATCTCATGCCCATTCTCTGGGAGGATAAAAGAGGACAGCACTCCAGGAAGAAAAGAAGACTCTGCTCTACATCTGGCTTGACGCAGCTCTCTGTAGGAAGGGAAGTCATTTCTCTGGACAAGAGTTAACAGCAACTACCTGGAGACAATGGTTCACTACAGGAAGAAGAATCTGTCTGAGAGATTTGAGTAGACACAGCAGATCTCTTCCCAGAGAGCGATCCAGCAGCTTCTGGAGACGACAGCTCGCTACAGTGGATCAGTGGAATAGATTAGATATACATGATACAATAATCAAGACATATCAATCTAGTATTTGATAAATTCCCAAAATCCAAGTTCTAGAATAAGAACTTGCTGTTTGACAAAAATTTCTGGGAAAACTGGGAAATAATATGTCAGAAATTTGGCATATATCTAAATATGTCAGAAATTTGGCATATATCTACATCTCACACTCCTTTCCAAAATAAGGTAACAATGGGTACTTAATTTAGGCATAAAGGATGATAGCATAAACAAATTAGGAGGACAAGGGATAATTTACCTATAAGATCTTTGGGAAGGGAGACATTTATGACCAAAGAAGAACTAGAGAATATTTTAAAAGGAAAAATGAAAAAAAATTGCATTAAATTTAAAAAAGTTTTTGCACAAACTAAACTAATGGAAACAAGATGTATAAAGCTAGGGAAAATATTAACAGTCATTATTTCTATTAAAGGTCTCACTTCTAAAATACATTAAAAAACTGGGTCAAATTTATAAGAATACATGTCATGCCCCAATTGATAAATGGTCCAAGGAAAAGAAGACAATTTTCAGATGATCAAATTAAAGCAATTTATAGTTATATGAAAAAATCCCCTAAATCACTATTTATTGGAGAAATGCAAATTAAAACAATTCTGAGGTAACACCTCATACATCTTAGATTGTCTAACATGATAGGAAAAGATAATGATTAATATTGGAGGAGATGTGGGAAAATTTGGACAATTATGCATTGTTGGTGGAGCTGTAAAATTATCCAATCATTCTGGAGAGCAATTTCTAATTATGCCCAAAGGGCTATAAAACTGTACATACCCTTTGAATTAGCAGTGCCATTACTGTATCTGAATATCAAAGAAATCATAAAGCATGGAAAATGACCCAGATGTACAAAAATGTTTGTAGCAACTCTTTTCATGGTATCAAATAATTGGAAAAGGTGTGGGTGTCCATCAGTCACTGAATGCCTGTATAAGTTGTGGCACATAAAGATAATGGAATGTTATAAAAATTATGAAGAATTGAGTATAGAAAGGCCTAGAAATATTTATATGAAATGATGCTGAGCAAAACAAGCAAAATCATGAATACATTGTATATAATAACATCAAGAATGTTCAATGATAAACTATGAAAGTCTTGATTATTCTCAGTAGTTCAGTAATCTGAAGTAATCCCAAGAGACTTTGAAGAGAAAATTCCATATGCACGAAGAAAAAAGATGTAGGGAAACTCGATGTAAATCAACACATGCTATGTTCATTTCTTTTTTATATTTTTTGATCTCTCCTATGGTTCTTTGTTTTTGCTCTGATTTTTCTCTGCCAGCATGATTCATAAAGCAATATGTATTAAAATTAATAAACTTACTACAATAAAAATATAGAACTCTTTAAAAAGTAGAATTAAAAGATAGGACCCTAGAGTTATAGTAGCCCAAAGATACCTTCAGTAGCAGAGAAGATTAACAATTGGATATTTATCTGGTCTCACCCCTTTTCCTTATGATTGAAAAACTTCCCTGTATAGCTTACAACAAACCTTGATGTGCCCTAAGTGAAGATTTTGACTAATAGAAAGGAACCTAGAAGAAAAATGAGGGTACTGAAGGTCTACTTCTAATTCTGCCACTAAATTGTTGTGTGACCACAGGAAAATATGTGATGGAGGATGGGAGTCATTCAGACCTATAACTCTGAACCTTGTCTTCAAGCTTTGAAATTGATAGATCTTTCTGAAACCCTATATGCGATTGTATGTGGTAATCAGGAGTAGATTTGCTCAGTAATAATCCCCTTAGTTTATTTGAATATATATTTTAAGGAACTGGTATTTTGAGTATATAGCTGGTTCTTGTACATTTTGCATTTCATGAGCCTAATTGTGTCTGCTAGTTTGTGTTTCTTGAAAGTTCCTTAGAGCACTAGGAGTAAATCGGCCAGATAATTGGTTTACAAGCAAAGAGAGAATTTAGGACATTTTCAAGCTGTGGCTATTTCAGCATATTCAACTTCAGGAGAAACATCTTTTCGCCCTGCTGAGAATGTCATTGCTCACTGAAAGCAGAAGTTTGTTGGGCTTTGTTGTTTTTGTTTTCTTTTAAAAGCCCAGAAAAGCAAATGCTGCATTTTCCAAATATTAAAATTTTATTCTGTTATTGCAACAACCCTGTTTTAGAATGCAGAATTTGAATCCCAGTTATTGGCTGTGGTGATTAAAGTGTGGTTATGGTCAGGGAAACAGATTGTGTAAAGTAATTTTTTGCTTTTTTAACATTTGGCCTATTCTGGTTTTGTTAAGGGCTTATACTCACCAATATTTTTTGTTTCCTTTACTAAATCCATTACTCTTTCTTGCATCACTTTTACCTCATGGCCACATTTATTCTCCATCAATGAATTCCAGATTAAGTTTGCAAGTCAAATTATATTTTTAAAGTTCAGGGAGCAAATTGCTGTCTGCAAAATACAACTGTCTTTCCTCTTCAAATACCACTTGACTACTGAGACTTAGCTTTCTCTTAGATAATTAGAGACAATTTCTTCCTTCACTGAGATATTGTTGAAATGGTTAATGAAAGGTGCTATTAAGCAGAGAGCTAACGTGGAAATAGATATGTGTATGTTTTTAGGACTTAAATGACCTATAACTTCTTCATATCTAGATACAAATTCTTGAGGGAGCAATCTGCTCCCCTTGACTGCTTATTTTATAAAGTAAGAACAATGTAATTTTATCTTTTCATACTTAAAATTTTCTTTCCTTTTTAAAATAGAAAATTTACTGGGATTTTTGTTTTGATATTACTTAAATCCCTGCCCTTTGCATCCATTCTCTTCTCATCTCCCAGAAAACCATCTGTATATTTAATATTATAAAATTTAGATTGTAAGCTTCAAGGAGATAGGAAGTATATTTTATACATAATATAAAGGAATTAATGAAAAACCATTTATTAATCATTGACATATGTGTCAAATATTATAATTGCTGAAAGTATTAATAGAAATATTGAGATAGTTCCTGCTCTTGATGAGCTTACATTCTAATTAACAAGGTAAGATTATAAATAAAAGTTTGAATGCAAAGCAAATGGAAAGACACAAGAGTCCTAAGAGTTAAAGGAGAGGTTTTATAAAAGTTTTAATTTTGAATGAATGGGTGAATGGCAAGCACCTCCAATCCTTACATTATGTTATAGAAGTAGATGCAGGTGATAATAATGAGGGATGTCAAGGTATAGGGGACAGAGCAGATGTTAGGAAGACTGGTGATCCATCATCTCATTAAAAAGAATAGAGTTGTTGAATTTTACCTCCTCTAAATCACATGACAATCATAAAACTTTAATCAAGGAGGGCAGTAAGCTGTGTGAGACAGGTTCCGGTATGGTGTTAGTCCCAAGAAGGAGACAGGAGAAAATTAATGTAGTTGGAGGATACAGTTTTCAAGTTTTTATTATAATTGTTATGACTTAAATTTTGAAGTTTTAGACTATTATTTTGTGGGTCAGTAGAAAGAAGAGCATCCTCTTTATCTTTTGTGTTTTTTTTTGTTTTTCAGTTAAAAGACTTTTAAAAGTAAAATATTTGTTCACATTATTTACCATTTATCTTTATCCCATCAAAATCTCTTAATCATGCTATCTTTGATATTTCATCTACAGGACTGTTTTGTAAGTGAAACAGTGTTATTATAAAATCTTTCTGGTATTTACAGTAATAAGTTCATTCATGTTATAATCACCCTTATAGACTAGGTCCCTTTCTACAAATAGTTGTACTTGGTTTTGGTCTGTCAGTCAATAAATTGGCTTTGATTTCAGGTAGCAATGCAACCTGTAACAATTTGTTATTCATATCACATTGGGGTCTAACTGTTCTTATTTAATTCACATAAATAATTTATTCACTTTTGCAACAACATTTATCTTAGAAGAATGTTCATTGATGTAATAGCATTATCTTATTGGATAGGTGCAATCGGACAAAACAGAACATTGTATATATGCTAGTTCAGATTTCATGTTATTCTGTGCTTGAAGAATGAAACATCAGCATAAATGGAACTATTGTTATTTTCTGTGTATTAGTAAATTTCACTATCTATTGAAATAATCAAAACAAAATGCAATCCTGGTATTTTGATTTCATGATGCCAAAAATTTTAAAAAAGAAAATTTAAAATTAAAAAAAATGTCAGTTTAGCATTCAGTGCCAGCAAATGGTGAGCATGTGGTAAGATAGAAAAACTTCCCTTTAGAACTTTCCCTGAAAGATAAAAATATGGAAATAAAACCTTAATATAGGTTTCTGAAAGGTTGATTTTGGATCACTGAGTTAACAACTTCATTCTACTAGTTTTATAAGCTGATGTTTGACCAAAAAATGTATGTGTATGTGGTAAAGTAAGAGGAAGAAAAAATGACTACATATATTAGTATTTTGGGGGCAAATATATTGTATTTGTAATAGAGATGTCTTTTCCAGTTTCTTCTCTTTTTACTCCATAAGTCATATGTTAGGTGTTCAGGAAAGGCAAGCACAGAATAAAGTATTTAAGATATTTGCTACATTGCTCTGAGATTTATCAGTTCTCCAAATTTGTAAGGGCAAGATATTGCTAAGTCTCTAGGCAGTAGTCCAAATGTAGGGAACAGATGTTTATGTATAAGGAAAAGACTTGGGGAAATAATACTTTTGAAGCCATAGATCACCAGTCTATATTTTGAAGCCAGATTGTAGAGTCCTTTGCTTAGACTAGAACACATTAGTTGAAATATAACAGATAGCTGGAAATATTTAGTCCAAGTAGTAAAATTATTCTTGCACAGAACTTAAAGTAACTTTAAGAATAATACCTAAATCTGTGATTTCATCACACTCTCTTTACAGATGATCACTCAATAACACAGCTGATGGTTTGGGGGGTTGGAGTAGCTAGATAAAATCGCCATAGCTAACATTCTCAAGATGAGCCTCTTTGAACTTAGCTCCAGTGCCATATATACAGTCTTTCATCAGGCCCTATGAAAGCCATATTTAACTCCATAACAAAGCTATCCATAGGACACACAGTGTCCTATGAATCTGTTAGTCCTAGACTTGCTACCATAATATTTAAGTGCTTGGGAGAACAGTTATTGAAATTGTTTGAGGGAGAGAAATTTTAAAAGATGAAAGGGGGGAATGGAAGAAAACACAACAAAGGACTTATGTGTTTAGAGAAGAATCTGAAATGTTCATGGCCCTTTGAGAGGAATGTGAATTATTCAAACATTCCTTTCATTAAAAAAAATAGGGAAAGGGAGAGGAATATTTTGGAAATGAAGGTAATTTAAAAAAGCTATCAACAAAAGATTTTAATTTGAAAGAAAATAAAATTGCTCAAATGGAAAAGAAGGTGCACAAACTTGTTGAAGAAAATAATTATTTAAATTATAATTGAAGAAATGGAACTGTTGGCTTTATGAGAGATCAAGAAACAATAAAACAAAATCTCATTAGCAAAATAATTGACCTAGAAAAAAGGTAGGAGAGATAATAAGCCATTATCATTGAAGAAGAATATCCTAATCATCATCTTTCAAGAAATTTGAAGGAAAACTGCCCTAATACACTGTAACTAAATACTGAGCTTTCAGATCAAAATGAATATATTGCAAGCAGCCAGAAAGAAAAAAATTTAGATATCATTGAGCTCATTCAGGTCAATAAAAGATTTGGCAGCTTCCTCATTAAAGAATCAGATGGCTTGGCATATGATATCCTGAAGGGTAAGAAAGTGAAGCTTACAACCAAATAAACTACCCAGCAAAGCTGAGTATAATTCTTCAGGGGGGAAATTGATATTTAATTAAATGGAGCACTTTCAAGCATTCCTGAAGAAAACACCAGGGCTGAACCAAAAATCTGATATTCCAACACAAAGGTCAAAAGAATAAAATCTATATAGGAAAGAAAAATCATAATAGACTTAATAAGCTTAAATTGTTCACATTCTACAGGGGAAGATAATATTTATAATTTTAAAGAAATTTTTCTTTACTAGGACAATTACCAAGTATGTACATAGACAGAGGTCATGGGTATGAGTTGATTATTACGGGATGATATACAAAAATAAAATAGAAAATTAATGGTAAGAAATAAGGATTTAATGAGAGAAGTTGGGGAAGCGAGGTAAAATGGGGTAAATTATCTCAAATAAAAGAGGCACAGATGAGCTTTATAGTGGAAGGAAAGATGGATAGTGGTAGCAGGCAATGCTTGAACATTATTATCATTGGAATTGATTAAAATGCACACAGTTTATTATAGAAATTTACCTTACCTTCCTGCAAAGTAGAGTAGAAGGGGTATGTAAATAAGGAAAGAAATGATTTATAGAAAGGATGGCAGATTGGAAGAATCAGTAGTTAGAAGCAAAGCAATTTTGATGAGGAAGAAGAAATGAAAAAAGATAGAAGGATAAACATGAAAATAGGTGAGAATGTATAATGGAAAGAAATACACAAAAAGCATTACTGTAAATATTGCAAGATGCCCTCATCCATAGAAACAAATGGATAAAAGAATGGCTCATAAATGAAAATCATATAAAAGTAGTTTATAAGGAACTAATTTGAAGTAAATAGATAGACTAAACTTAAGGACCTGGAGCATCTATCATGTTTCAGCTGAAATAAAAAGCAGGATCTCAGACAAAATAAAAGCAACAATAGATCTAATTAAAAGAAATCAGGAGGGGAAACTATATTATGATAAATAATGTTATAGACAATGAAGTAATATCAGTACTAAACATATATGTAACAAATGACACAACATTCAGTACTTTAAAAGAAATACTTTAAGTGAGGTATAGGAGGAAATTAATAGTAAACTTATACTACAGGGGGACCTCAAATTGCTTCTTTCAGAACTGGATAAATCTAAGAAAAATAATAAACAAGAAAGAAATTAATGACATGAATAGGATTTTAGAAAATTAAATATGACAGATTTAAACTGCTTAAACTATGGTGCCCAACCCTATGTAACATGAACTACATGTAGGTGTCACAACATTATGATTTATTAACAGTAAATGTGTCATTTCTATACATATTTTATATACTTTTTATACCTGGGGTCATGGAAAAATTTATTTGGAAAAATGGGTCACAAGTCAAAAATCTTTAAGAAGACTTGTGAAAGATTCTAAAGACAATTGAATGAGAATAAAAAGGAATATACCTTTTTCTTAGTGTTGCATGAGACTTCAAAAAAGACAAAATATTAGGGCATGAAAACCTCAGAAATAAATTCAGAAAAACAAAATTATTAAATTTATCCGTTCCAGATAACAATATGTTCAATAATGGAGGAGAAACACAGATTAAAATTAATTTGAAATTGTATAATCTAATCCTCAAGAAAGAATGAGTCAAAGAACAAAGTATATTAAAAAAATAAGTTCCTTAAAAAGAATGGCAACTATGAAACAACATTATAATAATTATGTTCATCTCTAAGTACTTATAGCACCAAAATTGAGGTAGAACATATCAATTAATTGGGCATGCAACTAAAAATCTAGAAAAAGAACAAATTAAAAATTCTCAGTTAAGCATCAAATTGAAAATCAAGAGATCAATAAAAATTGAAAATAATAAAATCACTGAAATAATAAATAAAACTAGGAGTTTGCTTTACAAAAAATGAAAAAAAAATACATAAATCATTGGCTAATTTGAATAGCAAAAAAGAAAGAAAATATCCATGTTGTCAGTATCAAGCAGTTAAATATTAAATTGAAAATGCTGAAAATCAAGAGATTAATAAAATTGAAAATAATAAAATCATTGAATTAAGAAATAAAACTAGGATTTGTTTTTATGAAAAATTAAAAGGAAAAAATAAAATAGATAAACCATTGCTTAGTATCAAAGAATTAAGGAGAGGAATTCACTACCAATGAAGATAAAACAAAAGATAATTATCAGGAGCTACTTTACCCAGTTATATTCCAATACATTTAACAATCTCAGTAACATGAGTATCTGAATAAATCTGAATAAAATAAGCATTTGCAAAAGAATGGATTGGCCACATTAACAGAAGAGGAAATTGTTTAATAATCCAGTCTTAGAAAAATAAATTGAACAATATGTCAACGTGCTCCCTAAGGAAAAAAAAAATCAAGAACCAGATAGATTCAAAAATGAATTCTAACATATAAAGAACAGTTGATTCTGATACTATATATAACCATTTGAAAAAAAAATAGACAAAGAAGGAGTCCTACAAAATTCCCTTTATAACACAAATATGTTAGGAATGACAAAAACAGAAAAGGAACGTCATGCACCAATTGTCCTAATGAAATATTGGTGCAAAAAATGTTAAATTAAATACTAGTAAGGAGATTACAGCAAATACATCACAAAGGCTATACACTGTGATGGTGGAATGCAGGGCTGGTTCAATATTAGTAAAAGTATCAGCATGATTGACCATATCAAGTAAAATAATGAACAGAAATGAGTATTTCAATAGATGCAAAAAAAAAAAAAGCTTTGACAAAATATAATATGCACTTCTATTAAAATACTGCAAATCATTGTAATGAATTAAACTTTCCTTAAAATGATAAGTAACATCTATTTCAAACATCAGCAAGCATTGTTTTTAATTGTAATAAGCAGCGTTCTTAATATAATTATGGGTAAATCAAAGATGTCCATTATCATCTCTATCATTGAGTATTCTATAAGAAATGCTATCTATAGCATTAAGAAGAGGGGGAAAATGAAATAATTAGAATAAGCAATAAGGAATCAAAACTGATCTGATAATAAACTTATAGAATTAACTAAAAGAAGTTGAAATGAGGGGGCAGCTAGGTGGCACAGTGGATAGAGCACCAGCCTTGAATTCAGGAGGACCCTAGTTCAAATCTGGCCTCAGACACTTAACACTTCCTAACTGTGTGACCCTGGGCAAGTCACTTAACCCCAGCCTGAGGGGGGGGAAGAAGTTGAAATGATCAATATCAACAGATTTGCATGATATAAAATAAACCTATTTGAATTATTAACATTTCTATATATTATTAACAAAATCTCACACTATTGATAAGAGAAATTCAATTTAAAATATCTGCAGACATATATAATACTTGGATATCTAGCTGTCAAAACAAATCCAGGAACTATATAAACACAATTATACAACACTGTGCACACAAAACTGAACAATTCCAAAAACATTAATTGCTCATGGATACGCCAAGAAAATTCTACAAAAATTCATTTACTTATTCAGTGCCATAGGAATGAAACTACAAAAAACAATTTTATAGAGTTAGAAATATAATAATAACCAAATTCACCGAAAAAACAAAAGTTTGAGAATATCAAGGGAATTAATGAAAATAAAATGAAGGATTTTGACCTGGAAGAAACAGATCTAAAATGTATTTAAAATATTAATTATCAAAACATCTGGTTCTGATTAAGAAATAGAGTGGTAGATCAATAGAACAGATTAAGTGTATACTACACAGCAGCAAATAGCCATAGTATCTAGTATTAGTTTAACCCCAAAATTAAAACTTTTTGGGACAAAAATAAACTATTTGACAAAAACTTTTAGGAAAACTGGAAAGCAGTGTATCATATGCTTAGATTATGTCAAAATAGGCATATGAGTTGATGGAAATATACAATAAGCAAATTAAGAGAACATGGGTGATTTGCCTGTCAGATCAAGGAATAAAAGAATTTCAGAGCAAACACTTAAAAAATTACAAGATATAAACTGGCTGGTTTTCATTAAATTAAAAGGAAAGTTTTTGCACAAAAAATCCAACATAAATTCAATGAGAGGGAAAACAAAAAGCTAGGAAACAACTTTTTTATCATTGTTCTGTTAAATGCCTTATTTCTCATGGATGTAGAGAAATGAGTCAAATATATAAAATAAATGTCTTCTTCCAATTAATATATGGTCAAAAGATATGAACAAGTTGTTTTTCAGGCAACAGAATCAAATATATCTATAATCATATGGAAAAATGCTCTAAATAACTACTGAGTAGAAAAATGTAAATTATAACAACTCTGTGGTACATTTAATACCAATTAGATTGGCTAATATGACAGAAAAAGAAAGTGATAAATATTGAGGGAATGTAAGAAAACTGAACCAGTCATGCATTGTTGGTGGAGTTTTGAAGTGATCCAACCATTCTGGATGTCAAGTTTGAACTATATCCAATGAGCTTTAAATATCTGCAATATCTTTTGATCCAGAAATACCATTGCTAATATGTATTCCACAGATTTTTTTTAAAGGAAATATTTGTATAAAAATATTTATGGTGGGTCATATGTGGTGTGATGACAAAGAATTGGAAATTAAGGGAATGTCTAGCAATTGTAGCAGGAGTGAAAAAGTTGTTCTGGATTATTATGAAATTTTATTATGCTTTAGCAAATGTTGAGTATGTGTATTAAAAAAAAAAAAAAAAAAACTAGAAAGACTTATATGATCTAATGCAGAGTGAAATAGCAGAACCAGGAGAACATTTTACACAGTAACTGAAATAATGTATGATGTTCAACTGTGAATAATTTAAATATTCCCAACAGTACAAGATGCAAATCATTTCCAAAGGAATTATGCTGAAAATGCTATCTTCTTTTTTTAATTTTTTATTATATATTTTTTATAATATTATCCCTTGTATTCATTTTTCCAAATTATCCCCCCCTCTACTCCCTCCCCCCGATGACAGGCAATCCCATACATTTTACATGTGTTACAATATAACCTAGATACAATACATGTGTGTAAATACCATTTTCTTGTTGCACAATAAGCATTAGATTCCGAAGGTACATGTAACCTGGGCAGACAGATATTAGTGCTAACTATTTACATTCACTTCCCAGTGTTTCTTCTCTGGGTGTAGCTACCTCTCTCCATCATTGATCAACTGGAAGTGAGTTGGCTCTTCTTTATGTTGAAGATTTCCACTACCATCAGAATATATCCTCATACAGTATTGTTGTTGCAGTGTACAGTGATCTTCTGGTTCTGCTCATTTCACTCAGCATCAGTTGATGTAGGTCTCTCCAAGCCTCTCTGTATTCCTCCTGCTGGTCATTTCTTACAGAGAAATAATATTCCATAACCTTCATATACCATAATTTACCCAACCATTCTCCAACTGATGGACATTCATTCATCTTCCAGTTTCTAGCCACAACAAAAAGAGCTGCCACAAACATTTTGGCACATACAGGTCCCTTTCTGCTCTTTAGTATTTCTTTGGGATATAAGCCCAGTAGGAGTACTTCTGGGTCAAAGGGTATGCACAATTTGATAACTTTTTGGGCATAGTTCCAAATTGCTCTCCAGAATGGCTGGATTCTTTCACAACTCCACCAGCAATGTATTAGTGTCCCAGTTTTCCCACATCCCCTCCAAGATTCATCATCATTTGTTCCTGTCATCTTAGCCAATCTGACAGGTGTGTAGTGGTATCTCAGAGTCTTAATTTGAAGAAAATGCTATCTTCTTTCAGAGAAATAACTTGTGTAGTCTGAATACAGATTAAACTATAGCATTTTCACTTTTGCAGGGCATGGTTTATATATACATATATATTTTTCATGACTAATATGCAAATACCTTTTTCATGACTGCACATATATAACCTATATCAACTTGCTTAGTATCTCAGGGAGGGTCTACAAGAAAGAGAGAAGGGATTTAGAATTAAGAATCTCGGAGCCAAGATGGCGGAGAAGATACACACAACTCTGTGAACGTCCTTACTCCCTCACAACCAATTAGATAAATTTAGCCTCAGAAATAGCGCTGGACTGATAGAATCCACAAGGACGGGAAGCACGACTTACCAGCTGAAGAGAATCTGGAGTTTCAACAGAAAAGGTCAGTTCCCAGGGGAGGAAGAAGAGAGACCAGCACAGATGGTTGGGTACAAGCATACTGCGCCGATTGTGCTGGAGAGGGCTCTGGGATCAGAGAAGGCACTGAGACAGAAGAATCTGGCACAGGCTGTTAGCTCTTCTCTGCTTATAAAACAGCAGTTCAGAAGAGAAATCTAAGCCACTTTAAAAATTCAAAGCCAGATTAGATCTTGCCCGAATCTCAGAGGTGACTCAGCAGATCTCGGCACTGTGGGTGCGGCCAACATAGGCTGTCCTAGCTTTCACCTGTGAGTAGTTAAGAGATTGAGAAGTGGGCGGATACTGCCATAGTGCCTGGCTCAACTGGAGGCTGTGGAACTCAGCCCCGGGAAGTCTCAGAGAAGTGGAACCTTTGAACTAGGGACCACAGTTTCTGGCAGACACTTCCAATTTGAGTGCAGGGGCTTTTCATGTCACCTGCTGCTGACATCCACGCCCCACCGGGACGCATAGGCTGGGCTTTGTGTTGCCTTTACTGTTCAGTCTCAAACCTCAGGGAAGACGCTAGGACACAGCACACTCACAGCACAATCCTGCTGATCACCTGTGAGGCACCTCCAGGGAGGGGGTGGGGAACTCTTTCCCAGAGCTCTCTCTTTTATTTCAGGCGCAGGAGCCGCTGCATCCATCCAGTCTGGGAGGAATCTGGTAAAGAAATAAATAAATAATTTCCTACCCCAGGGACAGACCCCAACAGATTTTTTTAATCATGAGTAAGAAGCCAAAAGGAACTATTGACTCATTCTACACAGAGAAAGAGCAGGTATCCAACCCCGAGGAAGTTAACAGCAGAGAGTCAGCAGATAACAACCTAAAGGGGAATGATACCTGCCCCCCATCACATAACTCAACTCTCTCCTCAAAGAGACTATTAAAAATCTAAGAGAGTTTGAAGACAAATGGGGAAAGGAAAGGGAAGCTATGATAGATAATAACAACGTTCTGAAATTGGAGTTGGAAAAAATAAAGAATACACAGGAGAAGCAGGGAAACAAAATTTGTGAATTAGAAAAGGTTAAAAAACTCACAGGAAAGTAGGATTTCTGAATTGGAAAAGATAAAAAAGTCTCAAGAAAATAGAATTTCTGAATTGGAAGAAGAAAATAATTCTCAAAAAAAAATTAGGGAAACGGAAAAAAATTCAATAGAGCAAAATAATTCATTTAAAAACGAAATTGGGCATTTATGAAAAGAACTAAAAACTGTGAAAGAAGAAAATAACTCCTTAAAATTCAGGATGGAACAAATAGAAATGAATCATTCACAGAGAACCCAAGAATCAGTCAAACAAAACAAAAAAAAAAATGAAAAGCTGGAGAATAACGTCAAATACTTACTGGGAAAATCTATAGACCTGGAAAATAGATCTAGGAGAGATAATCTGCAGAACATTGGACTTCCTGAAAACTACGACCAAAAAAAGAGCCTAGATTCTCTTTTACAGGAAATTATCAAAGAGAACTGTCCAGAGATAATAGAAACAGAAGGGAAAGTAGATGTGAAAAGAATTCATCGAACTCCTTCTGAAATAGACCCTAAAAAAAGAACACCACGGAATATTGTGACTAAGCTGCAGAATTACCACACAAAGGAGAAAATCTTGCAAGCAGCTAGAAAAAAACAATTTAAATACCAAGGTGCCACAATAAGGGTCACTCAAGATCTGGCTGCCTCCATATTAAAAGATAGAAGGGCCTGGAACCTGATATTCCATAAGGCAAAAGATCAAGGACTGCAACCAAGAATGAACTACCCAGCTAAGTTTAGCATCTTTTTCCATGGAAGAAGATGGTCATTCAATGAAATAGAGGAATTCTATATGTTTCTAAGAAAAAAAAAAACAGACAAACAAAAAATTTGATCTACAGCCACAAGACTGAAGAGAAACAGAAAAAGGTACACAGAACCCTTGAGAACTGTAACTCTGTTGTGGGTATATAAAAAATACTCAAGGATAATTTTATTTTACTGATATAAAAGAAAAAAAGGGGGGTGTAGTAAAGGGAAGGAGGTCGGTTCAGAAAAAGGGGAAGGAGTGATAAAAAGAGGGAAACTACATCCCAGGAAGAGACATAGAAAATACACCATATCTGAGGGAATTTAGTGAGGGGGAGAATCATTGTGTGAATCTTACTCTCATCAGAAGAGGCTCAAAGAGTAAATAATTGACATATTTGTTTTTCAGAGAATTTTCTCTCACCTCATTAAAAGGGGGGAGAGGAAAAGGGAAAAGGAAAAGGAGAATAAGTGAAGGGACTTGGAGGGTGGGGGGAGGGATACTAAATAAAGGGAGGGCTGCACGTCACAAGGGGGGTCTATAAATTAAATATTGGGGAAGGGGATCAGGGGGGTCAAGGGAAAAAGCATAATCTGGGGATAATATGATGGCAGGAAATACAGAATTAGTAATTTTAACTGTAAATGTGAATGGGATGAACACTCCCATCAAATGCAGACGGACAGCAGACTGGATCAAAAACAGAACCCTACAATATGTTGTCTACAGGAAACACACTTAAAGCAGGGAGATACATATAGAGTAAAGGTAAAAGGTTGGAGCAGAATCTATTATGCTTCAGGTAAAGCCAAAAAAGCAGGGGTAGCTATCCTTATCTCAGATCAAGCAAAAGCAGAAGTTGATCTAGTTAAAAAAAAGATAAGGAAGGAAACTATATCCTGCTGAACGGTAGCATAAATAATGAAGCCATATCAATACTAAACATATATATATATATATATATATATATATATATATATATATATATATATATACTAAGTGGTATAGCATCTAACTTCTAAAGGAAAAGTTAAGAGAATTGCAGGAAGAATTAGACAGTAAAACTATAATAGTGGGAGATCTCAACCTTGCACTCTCAGATTTAGACAAATCAAACCACAAAACAAATAAGAAAGAAATTTAAAAAAGTAAATAGAACATTATAAAAACTAGGTATGATAGACCTTTGCAGAAAGGAATATACTTTCTTCTCAGCAGTTCATGGATCCTATACAAAAATAGACCATATATTAGGGCATAAAGATCTCAAAATTAAATGTAGGAAGGCAGAAATAATAAATGCCTTCTTTCAGATCACAATGCAATAAAAGCTACATTCAGTAAAAAGTTAGGGGTAAATAGACCAAAAAGTAATTGGAAAATGAAGAATCTCATCTTAAAGAATGACTGGGTGAAATAGCAAATTATAGAAACAATTAATAATTTCACCCAAGATAATGACAATGATGAGACATCATACTAAAATCTGTGGGATGCAACTAAAGTGGTAATAAGGGGGGATTTTATATCTTTAAAGACTTATTTGAAGAAAATAGAGAATGAGAAGATTAACGAATTGGGCTTGCAACTTAAAAAGCTAGAAAAAGACCAAATTAAAAATCCCCAACCAAAAATTAAACTTGAAATACAAAAATTAAAAGGAGAAATCAATAATATTGAAAGTAAAAAAAAAAAACAAAAAACTATTGAATTAATAAATAAAACCGAGAGTTGGTTTTATGAAAAAGCCAATAAAATAGATAAACCTTTAGTAAATTTGATCAGAAAAAAAAAGAGGAAAATCAAATTGTTAGTCTTACAAATGAAAAGGAGGATCTTTTCACCAATGAAGAGGAAATTAGAGACATAATAAGGAGTTTCTTTACTCAACTTTATGCCAATACATTTGATAACTTAAGTGAAATGGACGACTTCCTCCAAAAATATAGGCTTCCTAGATTAACAGAGGAGGAGATAAATTGCTTAAATAGTCCCATTTCAGAAAAAGAAATAGAACAAGCTATTAATCAACTCCCCAGGAAAAAATCCCCAGGACCAGATGGATTCACATGTGAATTCTACCTAACATTTAAAGAACAATTAGCCCCAATGTTATATAAATTATTTGAAAAAATAGGGGATGAAGGAGTCCTACCAAACTCCTTTTATGACACAGACATGGTACTGATACCTAAACCAGGTCGATCAAAAACTGAGAAAGAAAATTATAGACCAATTTCCTTAATGAATATTGATGCTAATATCTTAAATAAGATATTAGCAAAAAGACTTCAGAAAATCATCTCCAGGATAATACACGATGATCAAGTAGGATTTATTCCAGGAATGCAGGGATGGTTTAACATTAGGAAAATTATTAATATAATTGACCATATTAATAATCAAATTAATAAAAACCATATGTTAGCCTGGGCAATAAGAGCAGAGAAAGAGATTCAAGGAATTAGAGTAGGAAATGAGGAAATCAAACTATCACTCTTTGCAGATGACATGATGGTATATTTAGAGAACCCCAAAGACTCTGCTAAAAAGCTATTAGAAATAATTCAAAATTTCAGCAAAGTGGCAGGATACAAAATAAATCCACATAAATCTTCAGCATTTTTATATATCACCAACAAAATGCAACAGCATGAGATACAAAGAGAAATTCCATTCCAAACAAATATTGAGAGTATAAAGTATTTGGGAATCCATCTACCAAAGAAAATTTGGTAGGAATTATATGAGAAAAATTACAAAACACTTGCCACAAAAATAAAGTCAGATTTACATAATTGGAAAGACATTCAGTGCTCTTGGATAGGCCGAGCGAATATAATAAAGATGACAATACTCCCCAAACTAATCTATTTATTTAGTGCTATACCAATCAGACTCCCTAGAAACCATTTTAATGACCTAGAAAAAATAACAACAAAATTCATATGGAAGAATAAAAGGTCAAGAATTGCAAGGAAACTAATGAAAAAAAGTCAGAGGAATGTGGTCTAAGTGTACCTGATCTAAAGGTATATTATATAGCAGCAGTCACCAAAACCATTTGGTATTGGCTAAGAAATAGACCGGTAGATCAGTGGAACAGATTAGATACAAAGGACAAAAAAGGGTACACCTATAGCAATCTAATCTTTGACAAACCCAAAGATACCAACATTAGGGATAAAAATTCATTATTTGGAAAAAACTGTTGGGAAAACTGGAAATTAGCATGGCAGAAATTAGATATGGATCCACACTTAACACCATATACAAAGATAAGATCAAAATGGGTCCATGATTTAGGCATAAAGAATGAGATCATAAATAGATTAGAGGAACAGAGAATAGTCTACCTCTCAGACCTGTGGAGGAGGAAGGGATTTATGACCAGAGGAGAACTAGTGATCATTATTGATCACAAAATAGAAGATTTTGATTACATCAAACTAAAAAGTTTCTGTACAAACAATACTAATGCAAACAAGATTAGAAGGGAAGTAACAAATTGGGAAAATATTTTTAAAATCAAAGGTTCTGACAAAGGTCTCATTTCCAAAATATATAGAGAACTGACCCTAATTTATAAGAAACCAAACCATTCTCCAATTGATAAATGGTCAAAGGATATGAACAGACAATTCTCAGATGATGAAATTGAAACTATTTCCATTCATATGAAAGAGTGTTCCAAATCACTACTGATCAGAGAAATGCAAATATAGACAACTCTGAGATACCACTACGCACCTGTCAGATTGGTTAAGATGACAGGAACAAATAATGATGAATGTTGGAGGGGATGTGGGAAAACTGGGACACTAATACATTGCTGGTGGAGTTGTGAAAGAATCCAGGCATTCTGGAGAGCTATTTGGAACTATGCCCAAAAAGTTATCAAACTGTGCATACCCTTTGACCCAGCAGTACTACTACTGGGCTTATATCCTTAAGAAATACTAAAGAGCGGAAAGAGACATGTATGTGTCAAAATGTTTGTGGCAGCTCTTTTTGTTGTAGCTAGAAACTGGAAGATGAATGGATGCCCATCAATTGGAGAATTGTTGGGTAAATTATGGTATATGAAGGTTATGGAATATTATTTCTCTGTAAGAAATGACCAGCAGGAGGAATACAGAGAGGCTTGGAGAGACCTACTTCAACTGATGCTGAGTGAAATGAACAGAACCAGAAGATCACTATATGTTTCAACAACAATATTGTATGAGGATATATTCTTATGGAAGTGGAAATCTTCAACATAAAGAAGATCCAACTCACTTCCAGTTGATCAATGATGGACAGAGGTAGCTACACCCAGAGAAGGAACACTGGGAAGTGAATGTAAATTGTTAGCACTAATGTCTGTCTGCCCAGGTTACATGTACCTTCGGAATCTAATGTTTATTGTGCAACAAGAAAATGGTATTTACACACATGTATTGTATCTTTGTTATATTGTAACACATGTAAAATGTATGGGATTGCCTGTCATCGGCGGGAGTGAGTAGAGGGGGGGATAATTTGGAAAAATGAATACAAGGGATAATATTATTAAAAAATATAATAATAATAATAATAAATAAGATTTAAAAAAAGAATCTCTAAAGAGATTTTACTTGTAATTGGCAACATATTCAAAAAGAAAGAAAGAAAGAAAGAAAAGTTTCCAATACAGACTAGGTAATGGACTTCAGTAAACTAATTTAGAAGTTCATTACCAGATTGATGATAAGGCAGTATATTTTTGTTTTTATTTTAAGCAATTAAAGATAATCACCTGTACTTTTTTGAGAGGTACTCAAATTTGTGCCCACAGGAAGTTCACCACCATCATGGTGACAGAGTTACAGATCTTTTAGATCAGGGCTTCTCAAACTATGGCCCACGGGTCAGATGCAGCCCTTTGAGAACATTTATGCGGCCCGGGGTGTTATGGCAAATGGGCTGAGGGGCGGAGACAGAGTGTGAGTTTTTGTTTTTACTATAGTCCTGCCCTCCAACAGTCTGAGGGACAGTGAACTGGCCCCCTATTTAAAAATTTTGAGGACCACTGTTTTAGATGTTGAAAAAGAACTGTCTTTATACATAGTAAAAGATTATCTGGATAAGTTGGTTGAATACAAGGAAGATTTGAACACTTGAATTATGCATAAGATATCATAGATTATAATATTTCTACTGAACCTGTGTAGATATTTCAAGAGTGAAAACAAAATATAGTTAGATTGAAAGGTATAATTACATAGAATTGGTTATACAACAGAAAACAGATGTATACAAACTATTCTAATATATTTCCTAAAATCTATTATTCAATATCCATGAAGCACCTACTACCTGTCAGGTGAAATATGCTAAGCTGTGGGGATACCATAGAAGCAAAACAATCTCTACTCTTAAGAAATGTGCAATTGAATTGGAGAGACAACACACAAACAAATGTATTCAATGCAAGTTATATCCAGGTTAAATAGGAAATAATTGAGGGAAGATAATGAAATTAAGAGAGGATGCTGAAGGCTCTCAGTAATAGAATGAATTTTTCACTGTGACTTACAGAGTTAGGGAATTATTAGAGAGAGCAGAGGAGAATAAGCCATCTAGGATTGGGGGATAGAACATTAAATTAAACTCTTTAGATTGAATTACTAATGAACATGTCATAAATTCAATGAAATCAATTTATCAGTAGTTATTTAGTGAGTACTATGATCTGCCAATATCTAGGCTAGAACTGAAAGAAACATTATGCACATGTTATTTTTTTCTTACCCCCCCAGCAAGCTAACAATCTAGTAGGAGAAACAAGTTTGCCTCATATGAAACAATTAAAGAATAATTCAAAATACTCAGTATAACTTAATGCTTGAAGTAGACATGCAGTATGAGAGTCTTTGTAGTTCAGAGTGCTTAAATTGAAATCAGAACAAATTAGAAGAATATGCCAGAAGGTAATGGTTGGGGGATGATAAGCATCATATCTTAAATATGCCTCATAATTACAGAAACCATGGACGAACATTTCCTCTATTTTGACCAATGGCTTTTGAATTAGATTGCAAAAAGAAATGCTTCACAGCTTACTGGCACTATGGCTATTAGCAACAAAAATAACTTTATGGTCTCATGCTTTTTTGTAGAAAAATATAATTAAATCAGACTATAAATGAAGAAAGAAAGAAAGAAATGACTAAATGCCATTTTATGATCAAAATGTGACAGGGAATACCTGAGCACAAAACTATGAGATAATTGATAATGGCATAGTAAATTAAATATCTGCCCTGGAATTAACTTTGAAGAAGCTGCAATTGTTTCCTGTGTTAAATGATAATTTCCTAAGAATATGACAATTACAGAGGCACAATTCTGTTGACTTTGTTATTCTTATTGCTTAGAGTGAGCACTTTATTTAAGTTCCCATTTTGTATTCCTTTCTACAATTAGAGCTTTTGTTTGAAAGCTTGCAAGCATTTTTAACTCTCTCAAGGTTATCCTCATCTTGGTAAAATTAATAGTATTCAAAAAAGAATGCAAAACAATTAGATAAAGAACATCTTCTCCTCCACTTCTAATGGGAATAGATTAGCTTACATTTTTATTATGAATCTCTAAAAGGAATTGAGAATAAACTTTACCATTTAAAAGGCTACTGATCAAATTGACCTATATTTGGAATTCTCAATTGTGAATTAATTTTTCTGTATAGTTTTAATTTTCATAACCAGTGAAAAGGACTTAGACATTTATTCTTATTTTTTTCTTCCCACCCCCAGTCATCTTTGAAGGTAAAGCATCTAGTCTTCTAGTTATTGCTGGACATATTTTGTCCCCAGAATCATAAACTGCTGCAGTTGCTACCATCATTAGTAATCCTCATTTCATCTTTAATACCTGCATCCTCTGCAGGAAGTGTCATGTCAAGTGCTTTTGACATATGAAGGTGAAAGACAGAATTTGGACTCCTATCATCTGATTCTATAGCCACCACTTTGTATTATACCAGGCTGCAAACCAAGTCCTAAATACCATGGTTCTCTTAACACACTTTAGATATTCAGTAGCCCCAGTAGATTTTAAACTGTGTGAGTGCTACAATTGTCTTTTGCTTCTTTAGATAAAACCTGATTTACCACAATGCCAGCAAAAAGGCTCCTGAAACCTCTCTAACTATGGTCTAAGATCTACCAAAGCTGCTACTATTTCTATTGATTCCATGACACCCAAATCTTGATTTTAGTTTGTTGGAACTCCCTTGAAACCTTACTGTACCAACTTTACGTGTGGAGTTGTACTTGATATCTGTAGATTGAGAGATTTGGACACTGTTTCAGATTCAGAGACCTCATGGCCTGCTCCTGGTTTCCCTGTGCCTGGAATGTGCTGTTGTGGTCTGCACCATGATTGAACTCTAGAGTTCAGTTACTAGTTACCATGGTGTAACAGACTCTTCCTGTCAACTGTCCAATATGCCTTCAACTGGAAAGTTGTTCCTCTCATCTTTTTCTGAATTCTGACATTCTAAAATTTAATGAAAGTAATTATTTAAGGAGATCTGTAAAGGTGTGAGGGAGAACCTGGGCAAGTCCTTGCCTCCACTCTATGTCTTGACTCCATCTGGCAGAAATTCCTGCTCTGCCTGGACTTGAATATCCATTTGAGAGATTAAAATGTTAATCCAGATATTTTACCAAATTCAGTACATCTAAATATCTAGAAATACCCAATTATAGACTGAACTTTTACTATTTCATCTGGAGATCTGATATCAACCCTTTATCCTTTCAAGCAGAAATCAAAGCTAGAACATTCTTCAAAGCTGTCAAAGTTTTAGTTCAAACTCACTCCTCAGACCTATGGTTTAAATTATATGTTGGATAAAAAACAGTTTTATGTCTTGGCAATCAAGGGCGAGTCCCAAGAAAGGGAAAAATATGAAATATAAATGTTCTTTGCTGAGAAACTGACATTATCATTTATAAATATCTCAGATTTACAAAATGCTTTGCTTTGCTCTTATGATTGGAGAAGAAATGTGGAATTTTTTTTTGAAAATTGAATTTAATCTTAGCACATTTGTTCCTATCAGTGAAACCAGGGAGAAAAAATATGGAATTGTAAAGCTAATTATAATTTAAAATTAATTTAAAATATAATATTAATTATAATTTATTCTTTACTTGTAATAGACTTTTGAGGAATAGAGTACAAATAGCAAGATGTTCATATTATAGATGAGAAGACAGGAGGTCAAAATAGTTGTCATTTACTCATTATTTCTCAGCTGAGCATCAGTGAGAATTTGAATCCAACACAAAGTTAAAGTGTTGGATTATATCTATGTACATTGAGAGAGAGAAAAATTGAAATAGGCTAGAATCAAGCAATTCTCTAAAAATACCATATTATGTTGTTGTGATTTAAGCTGCTGTGCTATAATTGCAACAATAAGAAAAGTTATTTTCTGTAAAAGCATACTGGGTTTGTGTAGGCACAACCTCAGTCAACAAGCACATATAAAGGACTTAATATATGTAAAGAACATAATGAAAAGCTAATCCCTGAATTTTCAGGGGTTATTCTTTGTATCACCTAGCTACTTAGAATTCTGAAATTCAACAAACATTTATTTAATAATAGCAGTGTTAAAGTTTAAAATGAGTTGAGTTTGGAAAATAATTTTAACACTGACAAAAAGAGCTTTATTATATTTGCTCAGTGGAAAAAGATCAAAGAAGAGATAATGTCATTTCTTGATGATGAATAAGATTTTGACAAGAAGCAATTTAAAAAAAGGAAATGTGATGTAAGTTTGTCTTTTCTCTTCTTTACTTCTCTTCAATCTGTGAAGAATATGGCAAAGATTGTTAATGGGGAGACAAAACCCAAGATAAAAGCCATGGGGGAATGATGGTGTTAGGATATGTAGGGACCTTTAGGATAATCAATTTATTTACTATCTGCTATCAAGCCATCTGCTAAAGTTTGAAGAGTACTGGCTGATATAACTAATGAACCAATTACAAGACATTTGGAGAATAAGATATTTGTTAAAAGAAGACTTGCAAATATTCTCCCCATAAAAAGAGAAAGGCCAATAAATCAATTAACATTTATTGCAGAGTAAAGGTTCAGTATGCTACACCTGAGATTGGATTTGATATCTGGCATAAGTAGTGGTTAATAAGATTCAAAATATATTTACCAAAAAGAATTCAACTTAACCTAATCTAGTCTACCTTTTTAGTCATGTTATAAGAAGAGGAAATCAGGCAAATTTCATAGACATAGTATAATTAATCAAGTAAAACATTTGACAGAGTCTCTTATGACAATCCTGTTGACATGAAAGAAATATGGGTTACATTATAGGTAGATTTACAAAATCATGGAATCACATTGGGGCAATTTATCAAACTCTTCCTAGTCAAACCCATAAAAACTAGGAATTCCCATTATAAAACATAGTTATAAGCAGTCATCTAACCCTTTTTCATGAAGACCTTAAAAAAGAAGACTACATTGCTCCATAGATCTAAAAGAGGCTAAATGATTATTCTCAGAGATCAGTAACTAATAGGACAATATCAATGAGGGGGTGGAAATCCTCCCCTGCAGTGTTGCAAGGGTTTACTCTTAGTCTTTCAATAAGCATATGCATCAAATTTGAAAATGGCAAGTTATATAATTATGATTTATGTAGTTTACTACTAAGACTACTGTTTCCTTTTCAGTAAGATGGAGACAATGGTTCTTTTCCCACTACCTAATAGTATTTCTTTAAAGAAGTTGTTTTGAATACTTAAAAGAACTAAATAAATGATATAACTATGTGCAACGCACTCAACTGGGTACTGCAGAATCTACAAAGTAAAATAAGGTTTATTCCTTTTTCTCAAGGAGTTTACAATATATTTGGTGCGATGCATAGGTTAATAGATATAACACCAATTATGTAATCTCTTTCAGAGAGCCTATGTTTTCTTTCATATTGCATCATTTTTGTGCATTTTGGAGTATTTGGAAAAAAGACAGAGAAAAGTCATTCACTGAGTATAAACATATTAAAATTCTCAATTCATTTCCTCAGTCTCAGAGTTAGTGTTATGTGAACACCTTAGTTGATATTTCTATTTGAAAAGTATGCACTTTCTTCTACACTAGTTCTCAAGAGGTGAAAATCTTATCTTGAAGATTCAGATAAATAACTGAGGTACTTATGATACTTTCCTTGATCCCCAATTCACTCTCCCAAAGAAAGTTAATCTTGCCCTTTATCAAACTTCTTATGATTTGGTTCATGGTCCTCTCATTTGCATTTTTATATATTACTTGCTTATCTTTTCTACTACTGGATTCTTACTTCCCTTGGAACAAAATCAGAATAACATTTATTTTCATGTCAATACTCAGTGCTTAATCAAATTTTATTTTTAATGTATTATTAAGTGCCTTTAAAAAAGACTGCATGGGGTATCAGAAAGAAGCATTGGATTTGGATTCAATAGGGATTTGTTTTTGAACTTTGCCTCTGATACTCCTTAGTTGTATTATTATTGCAAATCATATAATCTGAGTCTCATTTTTTTCATCAGATGTAGCAGCTTAGTTTTAACTTAACAAGAGCATCAGAGTATGGACTCAGGAAATCTCTAATCTGCATCCTTCTTAAGATAATTCTTAGCTACATGAGTCTCTCTCTCTCAGCCTCAGTTTCCTTCTCTTTAAAATGGGTAAAATGATAATATCTAGCTTTCAGAGTAATTATGGGGATCAAATGAGATAATGTAAAAGACTTTGCATATCAAAAGTTCTCTCTAAAATGTTCTCTATTAATGATGGTGATGATGATAATAATTGATAATAATAGCAAGTCAGAAAGCATTTATTTAGCCCTTACTGTGCTGCAGGAATTTTGATAATCAATGGATATTAAAGAAAAGGAAAAACATTATTTCTACCCACAAGGAGTTTACACACTAATAGGTAGGTGATGATATATGTAAGTATATAAGCAACCATATCCATATAATATATACACACTTGTATGTATGATTTATATGCATTTATATACATATATGTAACATGCATACATATGTGTGTATATACACATACACACAGACACACAGATACTCAGAGACATTTTGACATAGAGATACATAAAGACAGAGGCAGAGAATGTACCAGGCATCTCGTTAAGAGATTTACAAATATATTTGATCTTCACAATAACCTTCAACATTTTACAGATGATGAAACTAAGTCAGTAAAAGGATAAATGAATTGACAGCTACTAGGTATCTGAGGTCAATTTTGAATCAATTTTTTAACTTTTTGTCTTTGAACTTTATCATTATTTCATATTGATGCTTCTAAAGGTGAGATTCAGAAGGTAAAAACACCTGCTGCAGTAGGTAGGGTTTGAGCTGTTCTGAAAGAAGCCAAAGAAGCAAGGAAGTGTAGGTGAGAGAACTGAGCATTCCAAACATGAAGAACATTCATTCCAAACAAAAAATGGAACAAAATCACAAGATGGAATTGAGAAAGAAGGAGTTTATAAGTAGAATAAACTATCTATTTCATATGATTATATGCTAAGCTAAGAGAAAAAACATTAGCATTGTTTCCACATATTTTAAGTTCTTTAGAATTTATCTGATTATATTATACTAAAAGGGCACTCTATAAACCTAGAGAGAAAAGTTCCAGAACTTTCTTCTTTTCTTCCCTGTTGGTAGTGATGGGAGGTGAGGGGGATGGATTCATATGGGCACAATTAGCAAAATAAGATGCGGTCTTCATCATGTGGTTCCTTAAATTGAGAAGCTTTAAGTCTAAATTAATAATAGAGAATAACCAATAAAATCAGAGAATGTCTCCGCAAATTGTTGTTTTTATTTCCAGTGAGGAAACTAAGGTATATTCTTCTAGGCTACAATAACTTATCTATTTATGTATGTGACACTTGTGACTCTTTTCATTCATTTCAAAATCCTTCTCATCCTTAAAATTCTAGCCTTCACATATTATCCAGATGAATGTGAATGTGAATTATTTATGATTGTGGACTTCCACCACCCATGGCTAAATTATATTAAGTTTGGAAAATGCTATCATCAGCATTCTATTAAAATAAAATGTAACATATTTTACCTCATCTCAAATTTGAGCTATTCTTTCTTCATCCTAAAGTAAATGTTCTACTTTAAAATAGATCAATTTCATTGTTTAATCTGAAACATCATAAATATAGCCAATTTTTTGATTTATTCATTAGCTTGGCATGCACTTAGAATGTAGTTTTTAAAATGGGGAAAGACAGAATTATGTGTCCCAATATAACTTTAATTGTCCATAGGATTAGAGATAAAGTTGCAAGGGACTTTAAAGGTCATCAGATTTGACTTGCTTATTATACAAATGCGTGGTGATTTGCATATTAAATGATAGATTGAGAATTTGAACTCACATCTTCTTTCAAAGACAGTATTCTTTTCCACCATGAAATGCTGCCTTTCAGCTTTGTTCTACACAAATTTGTAAACTACAGAGAAGAGGAAGAGAGAAATGTTAGCTTCTTCAATATTTGAAGGACTGTCATTTGGAATAGAGACAAATTTTCTCAGCTTCAGAAGACAGATTTAAGACTGACAGATGGAATTTGTAGAGGTTTATTTCAGCTCAATGTAAGAAAACACTTCCTAACTACTAGTACTATTAAAAAATGAAATGAGCTACTTTGGGAGTCAATGGTTTTTCCAGGAATATGTGAATCTGCTATGATAGAGGGAGATTCCTCATTTGGAATTTGTTCATATCAATGAAATAACAGATCTAATAACTATCCTTTTTCATACCTTTGGTATTCCTATAAATATTAGAAGACTAAGCTCTTATCTTCACACAGTGATAGTTTTCAATTCCAACTTTACCATTATCTAACTTTGAGCAGCTAACAATTTCTGTGCATACTCACTTCCTTTGTGTAAAATGAATTGGCCTTATTCTTTTTTCATTGAACCCTAAACTCTATGGTGCCTCTTCAAGTAAAATCTGTATGAAACAAATTTCTGAAATTTTCAAGTGTATGAATTTTGCTTATTGCCTTGATAATGTCATATTGTTGGATGAGCAATATAAATACTCTATGGAATATAACCAATGAGGAATTATATGTGATTGACTGAAAACAAAATGATAAGAAAATGCTATAGATAGGAAACTGTGTCAATTGCTAAGATACAAATATACAAACCAGAGACAGATTACGGTCAAGAGACTCACCTTTTAATCCCAGACACAACACATATATATGATTTCAGATTCAAGACTTAAAAGATCCCATGATCCTTGGGGTATGGTAGTCAAAGAGATACAAATATATTTTCTTTAGCATCATTTCCAGTAATATTTAATTTGTAAGGCTGAAAATGACAAGGAATTTAGTGGCTAGAGCTTTTTTTATTGTCTTATTCTTCTCTGGCTTTGGTACCTTGGGAAGCAGTTTATAGGTTCCAGCTTCATAAAGACTGCTTCCAGTCATGATGGCATGGATGGATGAGCTGAAAAAAAGCAAAATCAGTAGTCAGAGGAGGGGCACTGTTATTTCTGGGCCTGTTAGTCTTACTTACCCAGTGGTAGCATTTGCTATTTGAGGGACATGGACCTTTTTCTATAGGATAAGGCCACATCTGAAGCAAGGCTAGTGTTCACTGCTGATATCCAGGCTTTTCATATTAAAAGCTATCTCTAACAGTAATGCACAATTGATGGAGTTATGAATTGATTCAATAATTATATAGAGTAATTTGTAGCTATGTTCAAATATGTATAGCAACTTTTTTGAAGGGAAATTGAGGTAATACACTGCAATTGTGGAATAGCTGAATAATTTGTGATATATGATAACTATAGTAGGGAATACTACTGGGATATAAAAATGATGAGCAGATGCCTTCAGAAGAAGCTGGAGACATATATGAACTGATACACAACAATGAAATGAGTAGAACCAGAACATTGTAGTAAACTTAATATTATAAGAGGATCAACTGTGAATTGTTAAGATTACTAGGTGAGAACTCAGGTTTTCTGGACAATGACAAGGTGAGAATTCAGGTTGTCTGGACAATTACAAAGTGAGAACTCAAGTTGACTTGATAAGAGGAGCAAGCTCATTGATTGGAGTACTTCTTCCCAGAAGCCCTTGCATTATCCCACACCCATTCTCTGGAAGGATAAAAGAGGACACCATTCCAGAGATAGAAGAAGACTCTGCACTACATCAGGCTTGACGGGGCTCTCTGCAGGAAGGGAAGTCACTTCTCTGGACAAGAGTTAACGGCAACTGCCTGGAGACAATGGTTCTCTACAGGAAGAAGAATCTGTCTGAGAGACTTGAGTAGACACAGAAGATCTCTTCCCAGAGAGCGATCTGGCAGCTTCTGGAGACAACAGCACGCTACAATTGGCGCCCAATGTGGGGCGCCAAATGTAAAGTTCTGATCGTCTCTCAGTTGTAATCCTTCTTTGGGAGGAGGTTTCTTTTCTTTATAATCTTTTCCTCTATGAGCAGGTTTCTTGGGAAGCTTCTGGAGCTTTCAGCCAGCCTCTTCTTCTTCCTGAATCCTGGTTCTGAATCTCCTCCAGCTCTTGTCCTTCCCCCGTCCAGACTGCTCTCCAGGCTCAATGTTGCCTCTTTTTATCCTCCCAGAGAATGGGAGGAGAAATATTGATGGATTTATGTTTCAAGGTCATGACTATCCTATGTTCTAAATCAAATGAAAGGGGGAGATGTTAGGATTACTAGGTGAGAACTCAGGTTGTCTGGACAGTAACAAGGTGAGAATTCAGGTTGTCTGGACAATTACAAGGTGAGAACTCAGGTTGACTTGACAGTTCTCTGGCTCAGACCTTTGGCTTGGGCCTTTAAAGGGAGTTTACACCTTAAGAGGAGCAAGCTCATTGGTTAAAGTGGTTCTTCCCAGAAACCCTTGCATTATCCCACGCCCATTCTCTGGGAGGATAAAAAGAGGAAACATTGAGCCTGGAGAGCAGTCTGGACGGGGGAAGGACAAGAGCTGGAGGAGATTCAGAGCCAGGATTCAGGAAGAAGAAGAGGCTGGCTGGAAGCTCCAGAAGCCTCCCAAGAAACCTGCTCATAGAGGAAAAGATTATACAAAAAAGAAACCTCCTCCCAAAGAAGGATTACAACTGAGAGACAATCAGAACTTTACAGTGAATGACTTAGCTATTCTTAGAAATAAAATCGTCCAAGAAAACTCTGAAGAACTTATGATGAAAAATGATATCCATCCCCAGATAAAGAAACAAATGAACTTGACTGAATATAGAATATATATATATATATATATATATATATATATATATATATATATAAGAAAGATAGCTCTGGACTTTCTTTTTTAGCATCTGAGGGGAACAAGTGGTTCACATAATGACAGTCGCTAAGCACAGGTTCCTATATTGTAACTAGAAAGGGAATTGGATTTCTATTCAGGGAAACATGAAAATACAACTATCCAGTTAAATTATCCAACCTCTTGGTTAGATATACTAAGGGTGTATGAAATTATGTCCTTTTAAATAGAGTATATATTTTTTTCTTAATTAATTAAATCTGTTTCAGGTTTTGAAAGAAACAATCATACTCAGTTCTAGAGTTTTTGCTCATTTAGAATGTGATAAGCTTATATATTCTGGTTCAATATGTACACTAAAAACAATTCTCTCATTATGAGATGAATAATTTATCTGATTATAGAAAAAAAATATTAGTTGGTTTTAACCAAAAGCTAAACTGTGGGTACAGACCATAAATTTAAAAAAAAATAAGAAAGAGAAAGAGGATAACAGACTGATTTCAAGCCTGAGTCAGATAAGCTTGATATTAGATATGATGTAGATTATACTTCCTATTGAAGTGTGGGTCAAGTTTGGAAGCAAAGAACTAGGGAATCCATTTGGCAAATCAGCTCATCTTAGTAGCTGAGGAGCCATTTTCAGCAAGATAATTTTATTTAATAGGTATTAATATGTGAAGTGAAAGGAAAGCAGAAAAGAAGAAAGGAAGGGAAGAAGAAATTAAAGAAAGAAGAAAGGAAGGAAGGAAAAAACAATGAAAGGAGGAAGGAAGGAAAGAAAGAAAAAAGAAGGAAGCAATAAAAGAAGGAAGAATTAAACATTTACTATGTACCAGGAATGGTGCTAAGCATTGGATATGCAAATTTAAGCAAAAAGAAAGGCAGTTATAGCTCTGAAGGTGTTTTCATTTTGATGGTAAAACAAAACACATACACACACATTCATATGAAGAAACTGAATAGTGTGTGGGGGAGTGAGAGTGGAATGAATAGAGCAGATATCATGGTTTTAAAGTTGAAAGAAAATTAGCAAGAAGACCAAGAAAACAAAGAAAGAAGGCCAGTCTTGGGTTCTTCACAGAATGGAGATTTTAGGATAAATTCATCATCAGTGAAGGGGAATGTGCCATGCAAAGGGATATTCCATGGCTAGTGGGTCATAATGGTGGTAGGCTGCCAGGATGATGAGAACTAGTAATAAGGATAGTTCTAGAATGAGGATGTACATTTAAAGTCCCAGATCCTTTTTTTTTTTTTTTTTTTGGGAATTTGTGCCCACTTTACTCCAAGAATACTGAATGAATGTAGGAAGAACATAATTCAACTTTATGTATGGATTAATGAACTAGTGCCTGTAATTCATTATTATTTCTTTTGTCTTATTATTAAGTGATGGCTATGTGTAACATCTTAAGTGTCATTACTGTAGGTGTATGGTCAAAAGCAAATGGAAGTTCATTGGTGGGGTCTTCGGATCAGAGATAGTGAGTAGGAAGAAGTAAATTCCCTACAAGATTTCCTAGGATTCTGAGATGATGGGAAGATAACTATATGATTCTTAGGGAATCTAGACCTATTAATGTGAAAGCAGTTTGGAATGAAGGAGCTGACCTAGAGAGTGAATAGGTGACTCTCTATCATGTAAAAAATATGAGGCCATACTTTATGGGTACCACATACCACATAGCAATTACATATGGTTTATGGAAAAAATTGAAAAAAGTTAGTACAGAGGATGAAATGGCATAGATCAGTTTTGATTTGTGACCATGTAAAGAAATATTGCATACATCAATGATTTTATATATCTATTGAAGCCCAAAGATGAAATATTATTACATTAGATTATTTTACAATCCAATTATACTTTTTACATGCTATACATACAGGTAACAAACATTTATCATTTCTTAGATTAATTACTTTTTTCACTTTGATCAAAGTTATATATTGGACATCTAGGTAAAAGTAGATAGAGTGTGGAAGTCAAGAAAACTCATCTTTCTGAATCCAACCTGGCCTCAGGTACATGCTAGCTGTGTAACTCTTGGTAAGTCACTTAACCCTGTTTACCTCTGTTTCTGCATCTGTAAAATGAACTGGAGAAGGAAATGACAAACCACTCCAGTATCTCTACCAAGTATCCCCAAATGAGGTCACAAAGTCAGACATGACTAAGATTAATTAAGATAATAATGCTAGACCTGAATACAAATCCTGATTCTGTTACTTACTATTTTTGTGACCATTACTAAACCTCTTCTTATCATAATTACCTCATCTGAAAAATAAGAAAGTGGAGGTAGATGGCTTGTAAGGTACTTTCCAACTAAAAGTCTATCATCCTTTGAATTTAGAATTATTCCTGAAGTTAGTAGTCCTACCCTCCAACTTCAGTATAAGTTTTGCCAGAGTTATTGATTTTTCAGTGTTTTTCATTTGGTAAGAAACCTCCTAGTGAACCCTCCAAACAATTTGTGGCAGCTGAAAAAAGGTCATTGAAAAAGAACAAATGCAGATGAACTAAAAACAAGCACAAGGGGTGGGGTTGGAGGACAGGGAGCTCAAGAACTTGCCTTTTTCCTGAACTACTAAACAACAGCCTTTTACTTAGTTATCATCAATTAATTTTCTTTCATTTGCTAGATGCAGTGTTAGACATTAATTGGTGCCATACACCAATTAGAAGCCAAATAGCATAATGCCACTTCCTAAGAAAACTAATTTTTCACATGGATAATTGTCATCAGACTGGATTTGTTCTTTTTAGCACAATTAGTTGGCATGTATTAACAATACAAAGAATATTTCATAATTTCCATGCTTGTTCATGCAAGTGAAATTAAGAAAAGAGAGAAAGGGAGGACTAATGTTTGATTGAAAAACATACTTTGAATTAGTTTTAAAGTTTGTTTTTTCCCTTTTAAGAATACCTACTGAAACAAAATTTTAATTTTTGTTCCAATCCAAGTAAATAAATATTTGTTTTTCTTATTAAATAATTCATCTTTAAAGCTGAATTTTTTAAAAAGTGATGCTATTGAATGGAAACTTAAAGAAAAAATATCAAACAATAAACCTATCTATTAAGGTAGATATTAATGCATTTTTATGTCAAATTCAGTCTCCTAGGACCTGATTTTTATTATATCAACGTTCCCTTAGGAAGAGAGCTATGCAATCATAACATCATATCTTACTCATTGAACAAGGCTAGTATTAGACAAAGATTATAACTATAATTTCTCTATATTCTGGACTTGCTGCTAATGCAGTGAATTTGTTAGTCCTCAGTCAGTGGATATAAAAGCTGCTGTATAGACTATGTAGGTTTGGAGACAAAGGACTGAGGGAGAGTAGATAAAAATAGAAGTACATTAGAAGGCAGATTTTTAAAACTGATGTATTAGTGGCTATTTAATCCCACTCTGTCATTCTATAAATAAAGAGCAGAAAGTTTAAGAGTTTTTATCCAAGGTCACATAGTGACAAATCCTGGATTTGAACCCCAAACTTCTGAATACAAATCCAGTGAAATCCAAATTGTTCTGAACCACACTGCCTTTGATATATCAATGTATAATAAATAATTTTAGAAAGGAAAATAATTCTAATCATCAGTAACAGTTTACAAACCATTTATGCTCTTCTTTCCAATGTGGAGTTTCCATTGGTTTTACCCAATTTGGATTGCTACCTTATTTTATACCACCATTCTGGTCAGAAATGAAAGTAACTTCAATCTAAGAGGAACTGCATTTATTAGGAGTCTGTAATAATATGAGGAATCACGTTTTAATTATTTCTATTGCAAGGAACCAAAATTGATCCAGTTCAATCAGAGATGCAGCTTAGTGTGGTAGATAAAGAATTGGTCTCATAATTAAGATGACCTAAATTTAAATCTTATCTCTGACAAATATTAGTTAGATCACTTTTGGCAAGACTCTTAATTCCTCAGTGCCCCAGGAATTTTAGAAGACTAAATTGTTGGTTCATTGGTGGTTGGCCTTCATTTTTGAAGAGGATCCAAATGACAACTGTGGTTGCTCACTATGTCAGTACTTGCCCTGTATGAGTTGTCCATAAAATAGTCCTTTTGAGAAGCGTATATTTGGCATTTGAACAATGTCAAGCCTATTGAAATTGTCCTTTCTATAATACAGACTAAAAATTGTAAATCTGCATTGATTGAGTTTGCTCATGAACATCCCCTTGATGATAATTAGAGGTCTAGACAAAAACAAAACAAAATAAAACAAAAACGAAAACAAAAAAAAAAGCATCAAACTGAAATAATTTTTAGGAGGATATAGATGTGGACAAGAATTCAGGGTTTTTGCACAAACATATGCAATACATACATGCACACATACCTAATGTATACATGACTACATAATATACATATGTATGGAAACTTTTATACGTATACCCCAATTTTTTGTCTGTACACAGATGATGATAGGAAAAGGGCAACCAAAATATTGAGAAGGGTATATTTGTCAAGAATAATAAAAAAAAATTATGTGTATTCAAATCTTAAAGTTACATGACTTTTATTGCTTTTCTCCCACATATAATTATCCTGATTTTTTATTCTTTGCTCTCTATCTTTTGCTTAGAAGTTTCTTGTGTTTTCCTGTATTCATATTGATCCTAACTTATGGCATTTTGATATTCCATTATATTCATATTTCATATTTTGTACAACTCTTCTCCAACTGACAAATACTTGCTAGTTTTTAGTTTTGTTGTTCTTATCCAAAATGGTGCTAGGAAAAAAAAAAACTTTCTGTATATGTCCCCTTCTTTCTGTCATTTACAATTTTGAGGTATGTGTTAAGTAGTGCAATCACCAGGCCAAAGGTATGAAAAGCTTAGTGATTTTTCTCACATAATCCTAAATTGGTTTTTAGACTCTAAACCTGACCTTTCCTGGGAAGGTGAGTTGGTTTTCTTTAATTTAGCTATAAAGAACCTGAATGTTTGTTCCAAAATGCCTGTCACTAAAGTCAAAGTAACAGTTCCATTAAGGGATTAACAATGTGTGATTCCCACCTTCCTTCAAACCAGCTCCAAGAGATTTATTTAATTTGTTTCACAATTTCAAAGGCTTTTTCTAGTCAGTATTACCAAATTGATGGTGGCATCTTTAATGATAGAGATTTTTTTATCCGTCTTCTAATATACCTTTTGTGCTTTTCCATAAGATATTTAATTATAAGATTTATTTTAAAATATTCAGGGTGTTACTTGTCCATTGGAAAATCATTGATATCAAAGAATAATTTAATTCAGTGTGCATGTGTTACTATGCAAGGAATTATATTGGATTAGTTTATTTTGGCCTCGCCCTTTCAATTGTTGATAGACTAAGAGAGATATATTAATAATGTGGACTGACACATCCAGGGCATATGTTAAATTGATATGTAAATGAAATATGTATTTCTATTATATGGCAGCAAAGGCATAAAGAAGCTTACTGAGATGACCTGGTGAGAGCAGAGGCAGGGAAAGAAAGTCCATGTCAGAACAAATTACCAGTATGCTTCTAATTTTCATTCTCTTTCCTATTTTCACCTTCAGAGTTTTCAAACTAAGCATTAGGACAAGAATCTTTCCATGTCATTTAAAAATAGAAACCAAATACCTAGCAACCACTTCTATAAGTGCAGAAATATTAAGGGTAATGAAACATAACCTATTGTATCAAATTCTAACTTTTCAAACTGGCATTCCAAATCTTTCCAGATGTTTGCTTTTCTATCAACTCTCTGCCTTCTCAAACTTTTCTACTGTTACTGTATCCAACATAA
Organism: Sminthopsis crassicaudata; assembly: GCF_048593235.1. Taxonomy (NCBI): domain Eukaryota; kingdom Metazoa; phylum Chordata; class Mammalia; order Dasyuromorphia; family Dasyuridae; genus Sminthopsis; species Sminthopsis crassicaudata. Next base: position 710,795,143 of record NC_133617.1, on the reverse strand, counting down.
ACTTTCCTGTTCAATCAAGCCAGTCTGATCCATGTACCTATGGACATCCTCAGTCCTTCTTCTATGCTCTTGCTTTGTTGTTGACCTTGACAAAACACTTTGTTTCAGACATGTTTTTCTCCTCCACAAAATTTCATTCATCAATTAGATTGCTTTGATATTTTCAGTTTCTGAAATCTGAAGGTATTAAGATTTACACTTCTATACTATTTAGTGTTCTCTAGTTATTTCAATTATTTCATTTTTTATACAAATTCTCCTCAAAGCTTTCATCCTAAAATGGAAGTAACCATAAGTAGTGGAAAGCATATCACCTTCTGGAGCCTATCAGTATATGAGAGCCTCAAGTATAGACTTAGGAAAAAACTCCAAAGTCATCCAAAGATTGCAAAACATACTCTTACTTCAAGTTGCCAGGAGAATAGATGATAAACACTTAATGATGGTGGTCCATAAAACAATGAAAAATTTTGTTTGTGTTGTAGAGGATTTTGTTGTTTAAGTATGGGTGTGGTGGTCTCTGAGATTCTGTGATTCTAGGATGAAGATCTATTGGCAATGGTAGAAAGCATCTCCATATCAAGGTGATCATAAATCTATTAAAAGAACAAATTCATTTTTGCTACTAAGAATGAGTTTTAGTACTAGAAGGAGCTTATGTAGGAATATTTTCTACAACATCACCAACAAATGGTGACCTCAGTCTTTGAAGATTTCTAGTGAAGTATGGCAAATCTTCCTATGTGATCTCTTTACTTCGCTCAAAAAGAATTTTAAAATAGCTACTGTGTTTGTGGGGTCATGCTAAGTGAAGAAAATATTCCCTCCTCTCAAAGAACTTACATTTTATTGGAGAATTAGTAATGTGTATGCTAATAAATAAATGCAAAATATTTGCTGAAGAAATATAGGCTATTTTTGTGATAGCCTTCATGAGAGAATAAACTATCTCCTTAAAAATCTTCAGAGAATTCAGTATATTTCTAAGCACAAAGGACAAATAAAATAAATCTTTCATTATCCAAAGTAATAGTGCATGAAGTGATAGAATTTGAAATTAAGTGCAATTTGATTTTTCATTTGAAGTCTGCCATTATTTCATGTATCTTTCAAAACTATCATGTCTGTTTGAGTTTTCATGTAGCCTTCTTTCTTGTCTTTTTTGTGTATTTTACAAGACAACTTCATTGACCCAAAGTCCTTTTAAGAAAATTTGCTTTGCATTTTTTTCTGACAGCTTATCACCTCCGGTCCCATCCATATGAACTTCCCCATCCAATTGAAAAAATACAAATACAAAATCCTGATAACAGATTTGTAGAATAAAAAGAAATCCCAGGTTGACCTTATCTTTAAAAATGTATATCTTATTATGTACCTGAATTCTTTAACTATCAGACCATTCTGAATGAGGATTATTTCATATTGAACATTTGTATTGACAGATCCTAGTATAGTGCCTAATATAAGTGATGAAATATTTGTTGATCAAGGCATTATATAGGCTATGAATTGTGAAGAGTAGAAAATTATAGCTATGTGACTTGACTACATTGGTGAAGATTTCTTGGAGATGGTAGAACTACATATGAGTAGGAATTGCTAAAGTTATTACTTACATTCATCTTACTAAAACTACTGAGCTCCATATTTATAGGACTGGCATTTTTCTAATCTACTGGGAGGAAAAGAATGGTTAAGAATTGTTATCCATTTTAGGAATACAATTCATTTTGAATTGTATTGTGAGATTCAAAGTATTTGGAAGGGGCAGCTTGTAATGATACACCATCTTTATTATAACTATCATAAAATCTTTTAAATGAAAAATATTCCAATAGGGACTCAAGAGGATGGTTATTTGGAGATTATAGCTACCAAATATGATTAGCTCTAATAACATTATCCTAGGATCTAATAGACTGAGTTCTTACTGCCACAGTGCTTTAAGGCCATTTAAAGGGAAATTTAGGGAGTATGTTTTTATGGATAAGTATGGACTTGGCTAGAGAGAGTAGAAGAGTAGAAAAATAGACCAGATTCTGTTGGAAGGAAAGAGCCACAGTTGGAATGTAATTATTTGCAGGTGATAATTATCCCACACAGGGATCACTTTGGAAATTTGTCAGATGAATTTTATTATGGGCCTCCAGTTTCAAATTTCATTTGGTCTCAATGTTAAATGTGTTATGATGGATATAAGGTTGAAAATCCCACTGCTGCGCAATGTTCTTAAAATAAAATAAAATAAATATGCTATATCTGCTCATGGCATGTGGAGTGAATTGTTTAGCTCACTTGTCTACTTTATTTAGCATTTTAAATACTAACAGAATCAGCTTTTTAAAATAAAATATTCAAATAAATGCCAATCATGTATAGTTTCTTGCCTCAAGTTTGGCCTATATTTCTGGAAAACAGCCAAAATGATCCTAGATCAACATGGAATAAAATATTCAAAGTTAGAAGATACTTAATTATAATTTAATCCAACCCCACTATTTGACAGGTAAGTATTCTGGGAATTCATCACACGAAATAGGAAATAATCTGGCTAATGCCACACAGATAAATCACATCAGAGCCAAACTCAAGTTTTCAGACATTAGATCCTGTATTCTTTTTTACTATACTGAAAAGTCACTTAAAACTACGTAAAGCCATTGTTTGGAAATTTCAGGATATTTTGGCTTCCTTTTATATCTTTGTATGTTCTTTGGCATGTCATGTAAACAGATTGAATAGACTATCAATTGCAGAAGCACAGAACCTCAGAGTTGAAAAGGACCCCAGTGGATAGTTGGACTAATCCATTCCTGAAAAAGAATTCATTCAGATTTTCTTTTGAAGACTACAGGTCATGATATTGCCTGTAACATATTATATTTTTAGATTAATTTTCCTAGTATTTTATTTTAATTTTCTATTATTCAATATTTAATTTCCCCTCAATTTCACATGAAAAACTATTTTCATATTCATTTTAAAATGTTTGAATTCCAATGTCTCTCCCTTCCAACTGTATTTCTTCTCCCTATCCCATATTGAGAAAGCACATGTGAAGTTATATAAAACATTTCCATAAAAATCATATTGTGAGAGAAGTCTCTTTGCTTTCCCCTCCCCCCCAAAAAAACCCCTCAAGAACAATAAGGTAAACAATATTCTTCAATCTATATTCAGACACAATTATTTCTTTCTCTGGTTATGGATAGCATTTTTCACATAAGTACTTCAGATTTGTTTTGATTGTTGTATTGCTGAGAAGAGCAAAGTAATTCACAACTGATCATCTTACAATATTGCAATTATTTTGCCCACAGTACATTTCACTTTGGATCAGCTCATACAAGTTGCTCCAGATTTTTCTGAGGGCATGCTCTCCTAATTTCTTGACTTTTAACTCTTTGTTAAAATAGGGTTAAATTTACAGGGTGACAAGTGCACTGTTGTAAGCTTCAGAAATTTTATGCAGCTATTTTTCACAGATCCTTCTTCCAAGATGATATGATCCAAAGAGAAGTTGTGCTACTAATCTCCTGGCTTTCATTCTGATCTGTGAATCATCACAAATACTCATTGCTGCCCTGGAACTGTGAGGACAGTCCCTGTACCACTGTGGATGTGAAAGCTCTAAGTACCAGTGCTTCTCCTCACTCTGAAATCATTTTTAAAAAATTTTATTTATAATTTTTGATAGTATATATGCATGAGTAATTTATTTTTATAATATTATCCCTTGTATTCATTTTTCCAAATTATCCCCCCTTCTCTCTACTCTCTCCCCCGATGACAGGCAATCCCATACATTTTACATGTGTTACAATATAACCTAGATTCAATATATGTGTGTAAATACCATTTTCTTGTTGCACATTAAGTATTAGATTCCGAAGGTATAAGTAACCTGGGTAGATAGACAGTAGTGCTAACAATTTACATTCACTTCCCAGTGTTTCTTCTATGTCCATCATTGATCAACTGGAAGTGAGTTGGATCTTCTTTATGTTGAAGATATCCACTTCCATCAGAATACATCTTCATACAACATTGAAGTGTACAGCGATCTTCTGGTTCTATTCATTTCACTCAGCATCAGTTGATGTAAGTCTCTCCAAGCCTCTCTGTATTCCTCCTGCTGGTCATTTCTTACAGTAAGCCATAATATTCCATAACCTTCATATACCACAATTCCCAACCATTCTCCAATTGATGGATATCCATTCATCTTCCAGTTTCTAGCCACTACGAAAAGAGCTGCCACAAACATTTTGGCACATACAGGTCCCTTTCCCCTCCTCAGTATTTCTTTGGGATAAAAGCCCAATAGCAGCAATGCTGGATCAAAGGGTATGCACAGTTTGATAACTTTTTGGGCATAGTTCCAAATTGCTCTCCAGAATGGCTGGATTTTTTCAAAACTCCACCAGCAATGTTATTACTCACTCTGAAATCATGAGCCAGGAATGTGTCTCTGATCTGAGTATGGCCAAAGCAACAGAGACTCATTTCATTGCAAGCAAAGAGACTTTAGTAATCTCTTCTGGTGAGCTGTTTGGCCCCTTTATTGTCTGTGGGTATGGACTTCCTGAAGCAGCCTCCACCATTACTGCTGCTACTACTGACTCATTGGCTTACAAGGCCTGTAACTAGTTTTCTTATATTGAGATAATGTTGTTCTGCAATCCACTTTTACCTATGTACAATACTCTGAGTTTAACTGCTTTACAGGTTTCTCTGTGTTTTGACACTCTAAAACTTGTTTAAAGTCATTATTTAAAGGTATTTGGAGTAGTTTGGGGGAAGAGTTCTGTTGAGTCCCTGCATTAGTCCACCATTGTGGCTCCTCCTGTGCCTATTTCATTTTGGACAGCTCTAGATATTAGGAACTTTTCCAAGATATTAAGTCTAAATGTCTCTATAACTTTCACATATCATTTCTAGTTTTTCCTCTAGCAATGTGAAAAAAATTTCTCTATTCTAAAACAATTCATTGAATAATATCCATCAAATCCTTTCACTTCGCTCTTCCAACAAAAAGTCATTTTAAGTGAAAGCATCCTTTGTCATTTAATTTAATCCTTGTATGACATGAGCTCAAGTTATATATAATATTGATCACTTTATAGTCTCTCAAAATTAACAATGCTTTTCTTCTGGCACTTAGAACTGAGCATAGTACTCAAAATATAACCAGATCACGTTAAATTTAATGAGCATTTGAGTTCTAGGTTCAATGTATCTCTCACCATAGCCTGAAATTTTACAATCTTTATTAGTTAATCTATTATTCTTTTAGTTACACATTAAGATTTTACTCAATTAAAATCTTTATTACATTTTCAGTTGAACCCTTTCAAGATACATCCTTACTTTTTTATTTTTCAATACTGATGTTTTTGTAACTCATGTGCAATATTTTATATTTATTCTGCGAAACTTAATAACATTTCCTTTGGCTTAGAGTTCTAACTTCTTAACATATTTTTCTGTCATGTTGCTTTGACTCAGAATCATACATATGACATAGTTTTATGACAGTTGCATATTTGATTAACATATCATCTTTGCCTTCATCTAAATCATTAGGAAGGAAAATTTAAAAAGTCCAATTGTAAGTAGAAATTTCTAGAGTCTTAATTTTGAGAAATTCATTCAGTTTCTAAGTTGAAATTGAATTATTGACTATTCTTTGTGTCTGACCATTCAACCAGATATGAATCTATTTAACTATACTACTCTCTGGTCTACCAATCTTCATACTGCTATATGAATAACAGAAGACCTCTTTTCAAGGCTTCACTAAAATTTATCAAATTCATACTACATCTAAAACCTTCCCCTGGGCTATCCATTTAGGAATCCTGTCAAAAAAGGAAATAAGTTTAGTCTGGCTTGACCTGGTCTTGAATGAACTATGCCCTTTTGTTTGGATTACTGCTTTTTTAAAAATAACTATTCACTAATCATCCCTTCAAAAATAAATTCTAGGCCTTTCCCTGGAATTAAAATTAAATTCACTGACTTTTCTTCCCTTTGGCAACAGACAAAGTAAAGGATTGAGATACTTGACTTTTTCCATTTCTATGTCACTTCTTCACAATATGTTGTATATCACTGACAGTAACATCACCTTTTTTTTTCAATATTAGATTCTGAACTTCATCTAGGCCTATGACTTGAATGACATAAAGATATATAATTACTTTCTTATTATGTCTTTAACTTGTATATCAATTCCATAAGAGACAGTGTTGCAAAGTAGTTAGTTAAACAGTTAGATAAAGAGACCTGTGTGACTCTCATCTAGGTATATACTATAGTCTGCTAGTGAGAATCAACTATTATATTTTCAGTGTCCGTATTCACAACTTAGAAATTGACAAATGATAAAAATTAAGACTCATTTTCTTTGTTTATTAATTTTCTAGAATTAATAAGGTGTTAATATTTCATGTTGAACCTAAAAGTATCTTAATCATCTTTTTTTGGGGGATTGGAAGGGCCAATTGTTAAAACTTTACTGGCATACTTCTGCCCTCACCTATTGATACAAATCTCTAAGGCAATTCTCTAAGACTATAAATTTCAGAGCAGTCAATCACTTGACAGATGGAGTTTTCCTACCTTGGAGCTTCCCTTGCTAATGGAATTAGGGTGAATCCTTACTTAGTTCTATCTCTACCAACTCAACATCAGATATTTTGTTTTGTCCTTTTAAATCCAAAGAATTACAAAGAGTCAAATAACTTTGTGGAGAAAGCAGTTTGAATCTTGGCTGAAATTCTTACTAGTTTCATAACCTTATGCAAGCCATAGATTTTTTGAGGTTAAAACAACCTTAGAGAATATTGATGCCAACCTACTTATTTTAAAACTGACAAAAATGAAGCTGGGAGAGGTTAAATGATACATGCCCAAGGTCACTTAGTTAAAAAGTGATGAAAAGGGAATTTGATAAAGATCTTTGACTTCAGAGTCAGAGTTCTTTGCACTATACAATTGTATCTCTCTCACCTTACCTTCCACATTTGTAAAATAATGATAGGATCTCTCTCATATGAATAGTTTAATATATAAAACTATTTGCTACTATTCCCAATAGCAAACATTTATACAGTGTATACTCTGTGCAACATATTGTATTAAATACTCTACAACTATAATGCCATTTGATCCTCCCAAACACTGGAAGTGAAGTGTAATCATTATCCCCATTTTACAGATAGAGAAACTGAGGCAAAAAGAAGTAAAGTGACTAAGTTTCTGTGATAAGGTTTGAACTTGAGTCTGACTGACTTCAAACCTGTTACTCTATCCACTGAAACACCTAATTATTGATAATAATGATGATGACAATAATAATTTATATAAATTTTCAGCCAATCACTTTAGATACATCTTCTCATTTGATATTCATATCATGTAAGATAGGTATAATTATTTTCCTCATTCTACAGATGAGAAAAGAAATATTAAGAGAGTTTAGATTATTTGTTTAGGGCCATATCATTAAAAAAAAGTACTTGAGAAAATACTTAAACTACTATATTTGTTATTCCAGGTGCAATATACTACATTTATGTATGATAAATACATGCCTAGTACATTCATACATATGTGAATACACACATATATTATGCACTTGTATATATATCTACATATTTCACAAGTTCAAGGCACTATACAAATTGGAGCTATTTTTATTTTTATATGTTTATATATGTAATATTTTTATTGTTATTTATTTTATTTATTATATTTAATATATTATATATATTATATATATGCATATATATAATATATATAAAACATTTTTATCATTCAACTTGGCAAAGAAAGCAAAATACAATTAGAATGGGCCATTTTTGCCTTTTTTCTCAATTATACCTACTCAGTTCTCCATCTGCCCCAAGCAGCTGTCCTATTTCTTCTTCCAACCTCTTTTGCCCACTGTAATTTTAAAAAATACTAACAACACCTATTTTGTAGTACTGAGCTTAGTTAAATAGTCTCAGGCCATTCTAAATTGTAGTACTCCTGACCTTATTCTTAAAAAACCAAACCATACTTTAGTATATAGTCTTATATACTAGTCAGTTTTTACCCCTTTAAGAGCTAATGTTTGCATAGAATTTTTTGGTTACAAAAGCCTTTTTAAAAATATTATCTTATTTGAACCTCAAATCACCCTACAAAAGAAGGCAGCAATATTAATGACATTTTACAGGTAAGGAAACTGAGCCTCAGACTGCATAAATGATATGCCCAGGAAAATATAGTTATTTCATATCTGAGACAGAATTTGAACTCACATCTTCCTGACTCCAACCCATGCCATGCACCATACCACCTAGAAGGCTTTGAAAAGATTTCTCATGATTTGTACTTTAAAATGGTTTAATCAATAGCTATGCATGGCTTATCCTTACAGAAATAAGGAAATTTGAAAATGAATGGTTCTTTAACATACATTCATGCTCTCAACTCATGTAGTAATTTACCTCAATTAAAAAAAAAAAAAAAAAAAAAAAACATCCTTGTAAGATCAAATAATCATCAAAGTTCAGAATCCCAAAGTGGGAAGAGACCTTGAAGGGGAATCAGGCCATTTATTAATTTTTTTTCATGCCATTGCCAACCAGTGATCATTTCATTTTTCCTTAATTACATCGATCAGTGGGAAGAGTGCTGCCTGTGAATGCATCCTATATTATTTTTGGACAGATTCAATTCTAAGTCATATCAAGTTAACATTCATCCATTCTCCATTTTTTCTCATTGTGCCCAGTTTTGCCATATCACACTGAATAGGAAAAAAAATCGACTTTAATTTAGTGCCTTTTATATATATATATATATACACACATATTTATATTTATATGTATACTCACACACATATGTTTTAATTGCAGGCAATCCTGCATCCATCTATTATGTCACTTCACTCCTCACTAGTCTCCCTGGAAAAATTGTGCTGAAGACATGACTTGTTTATATTTTTAAACACTTTTTACATGATATATATATATACACACAGAGAAATGAATACTAACAAGTTAGAGCTCCCAGAGCAGTAGATCCCCAGAGTAGGTGCAGTAAGGCAAAAGAGTGACTGCAATGCATGGTATATACCGTGAAATATAATGCCAATGCCATTTACCATTTATGGCTGCTCAGGGTGTGATAATGTAGAGCACCTTGGCTGACAGGCTTTTATATTATCACCTGTTACATTGCATTAATGTGATTTGGAGGCTATTGATTTCAATAAATATCCCCACTTAGAGCTTCTCTCTTGCTTCTTTGGAATGGACACAGAAGGAGTCCCTGCCTGCCACTAAATGTAACAATCTTTGTTTGCTTAAATCAAAAAGCCCTTTGGAAAATAGCAGTGGTGATCCATCAGAAGAATTTTGACTTGGAATTTTAATAAAGGTTTTCTAATTGAAAGGCAACATGGCGGAGTAAATAGAGGAGTGGCCTTAGATTTTAGAAGTTCTGGATTAAAGTCATACCTTAGAGGGATATTGACTGTGTGATCTCATAGGGCTCTCTATAACTCTCTAATACTATCAATTACAACAAGGATGCCAACAAGCATTGTTGAAGAGAGTTTATACATTTGGAAGTTATTTATACCAATGAAATTATTGGTTCAGTACCTCTCCCAAATCCATTACTGGTAATTTGGTGGCCACAGAGGAAGAAGTATTTCATGGCTACAAATAGTTAACACTGAAATCACTAAATTTGCCTATGAGAACTTAAATGTAGTATACTAAATAGCTGGTTTAGGAATCAACAAGATCTGGATTCAATTTTTCTCTGATATTTCTTGGCTGTATGCTAATGGGAAAATCACTCAGACTCTCTGAGTTTCAGCTCATTAAAATTTTTGAGATTTAGTCTCTTCATCTCTAAAATGTACTATGGAATTCCTGCATTACTTATTTTCTAGGCCCCTTGTGATTATTAAGTGAAATAATATTTATTAAATGTTCTTCAGATTTTGAATTTTTATAAGAATTTTGATCATAATTATTATTTAAGCTTCTTATACAAAAGTACTCTTTCCTTGAAAAATCTTATGACAATTTAGCATGGTGGACATAGATTTCACCTCAAAGCCAGTAAGGCCTGGTTTCAAGTTCTGTCATACTTCCTGCTTGCCACTAGAAAATCATTTAATCCTCAGTATCCCAGGAAATAGTTTAAGACAATGTTTCAGAACATATACTATATGCATTAGCAAAAGGAGGATCTGAGAATCTTCTTCAAAGGACATTTCCTAACCTGAAAAATTAAAGGCATCTAGATCAGAGAAAACAAAACAAAAAACAAACAAACTTAAACCCCTAGAATTATATTTTAATTTGAAAAATTATTGTCAATATTCATTTTTTCCTTTCATGTCTATTCCATTGACATTTAAAGAAAATATACTATTTTGGGGAATGCATAACTAATTCTTTGATTTTTATTGGAATATTTAAATTTTTAGATTGGGAAAAATAAGAAAAGCCCCCAATTAACTCTGATTTTTCATCAATCTAATATTGCACTAAGAAACATTCATATTCTAGTTGTAAAAACATGAGGAATCTGTTCAGTAAGCTATTACTTTTCTTGCCTGATATCTGCTTTATTAGAATCTGTGAAAATCAGAGAAAGAACTCATTATCCTGTTGTCTAGAAAAAATGATTCCTTTCATTTGAATGACCATATAAGAATGAATGGCCCAATAATATTTTTGTAAAAGGTGTCTCATTTCCCATTTTTTTTATTGGAACAAAACCCTTTAATGGTGGTTTTACTAGATTTCTGAAAGGATGCTATTTACTCAACCCAATGCTGAGCCTTCACTGATAGGAAGGCACTGAATATACTTTGTATCTGCTTAATAAGGTCAATGGAGATGCTCTTTCTTTTGTCCTTGCACTTCAGGGCCTGTTAACCTAGCTTTCTAACAATTAAAAAAAAATCACTTTTTCATAACCAATCTGTATTTGAGCTCTTAATAGATTAGGTTTTGACAATAAGAAACAAGCTTTACCTAACATTCCACTGAATTACAATCAGATTCATAAATGTTGAGCTAGAATGTTCCAAGATGCATTTCAGTCATTGTTCCTTATTTGTAAAATAAGAAACTCAAAGTCTACAGAGATACCTCAATATCACAAAGATATCAGGTGGCAAGGTTGAAATTTGAAGTCAAGATCCTCTGTGTCTACATCCAATATGATTTTCATTACATTATTGTTTCCAAAGTATCTTAGGGGATGGTAGATCTATAATTAGAAAGGAATTAATAAGACATTTAGTTCAACCTCCTTATTTTTACATATTTGTCTTTCTCTATATCCTGATAATTTAACATGGTGCCTGACATATAGAAAGAGTTTAATAAATTCTTGCTGATTGACTGAATTGATGTTTATACATTGCGTCTAGTCTTCCCAACTAGTTATAAATTTACCTCATTTTGAAGATCAGTGGACCTGTTATATTTAATAATTTTTAAAAATTTTGAACTTCAAAAGTTTATATCAGAAGGCTCAGTACACAGCTAACACCCAATCGATGGTTGTTAAAAGGAATGGCTGAGTTAAATCTAATAATAAAAGTGACTCTATTCTCCCTATTATCCCTTTTCATTATACATGGGTTATTAAAATAGTTTCCTAGTTAGAGAATCAGGACAGCAAAATGGTTGAAGACTTAGAGTTATGAACACTGGGGTTCAAATCCTGTCCATTTCATTATCTGACAATGGACATGTCACTTAACCTTTGGGACTCAGTTTCCTCATTTGTAAATTGGCAATAGAAACTCCAACCACTCTAGTTTGTTGAAAAAAAAATTAAATGAAAAATCCAGGTAAAATATTTTGTAAATTTTGAAGCACTGCACAAATGTCGGCAAGTGTCATTATTATTAGTCTTTCTGCTTCCCATCTATTGAATGTGGTGCCACTAGATGAATTTTCCTAAGACTCCAATGTTCATAAAAATGTCATACTCAATCACATTCAATCAGTCACTATTACCCAGAGAACAAAGGCCAAACTAGTAAGCATGGCATTCAGGACTTTTTATAGATTGATCCCAAACTACATATCAAGCCATATGTTCTATTTTTTTTTAATAAAAACAATTTAGATATCTTACTAATTACAAATGTGACATGCTTATTTTCAATGCTGCCCCTTTCCTCATTATTTTTATCCCATCAAGTTTTCACCTTCTTCCCACATACACAAATACTATCCAACTAAAGTCCTTTACTTGGGATTTAGCTGCTTACAGGAGGAAGCAACCATTTGGTAGTTCTCATTTAGCCTAATTATCCTTGCTTGCTAGGGGCTAAGCTTGGCTATTTCTTCCTTCCATATGTCTACAAATGTAGTCAATACCTTTTTCACTTTTTTCTCCTTTGGACAATAACATTCTCATACTGACACTGATATTTGGCTCTAATGATCAATGAAAATTTCATAATTACATATCAATAAATAATAAAATAACTAAATAGCATGAAGGTGCAAAGTGCATCCCTTTATATAAAAACTCTCTCTTCAATAGGAATCCAAGGCAAAGATTCATTGATCTGTTGCCAATAAACTATGCTGTGGTGTTGCTCACATAAGTAAATCCTCATAAATAACATATGCTTGAATAAAAATCACAGAACAGCACCAAACTTAGAAAAGCATTTCAGACATGATAATTATTTGTGTTTAATACTGGCTTGCTAGTTTACTACATGACAGCAAAGCAATCATTTGGAAAGCAAAAACTTATTGTTTGACATTATATCAAGGAAATGATTTAACTCTATTTCTAGAATTTTATTTTGTGTTTGGGTCAACTGGTCACAAATATGGCTCTTTATATGTCTAATTATAGATGATATCAATTGATTGTAGTGGATGGTAATTGATTCCTTCAAAACAGATCCCTCACCATCTGTTTGTGAGGACATTGTGTCCTTACACATGTATATGGCTAGGGATCCTGCTTCTCATTTCTTTGTGAAATAGAGATAACTGGCATATAAAAATCATACTAATCAGCCAGTTGCTAAGGTTGAGATCCTAATGATGATGATGCTTTCTAGGCTTCTTGAATCTTTGGTCTTAGAGTAACTACTTTAAATATTTCTCCTATAGACTTTTCCTCTGAAAGCCTATAGATTTCTTTCCTCTACATAATGATTTATCAACTTATTCAGACCCTGAGTTTCAGAACTAACCATTATTTTAATAATCACCAAAATCCCATACTCAGTATTTCTAATTAGTCACCATATTTGCTGCTCCAGTTTCAACCACATTATCCAGGAATACTTCTAGGAAGCAATTTTGAATAACTGAAATTAGAACACTATTTGAATACATTTTCAACTGTGTTTCTCAGTTTTTGCCCCTTCAGTCTCCTTCTTACGTCCTCTAGCCATACTCTGAAAGCTCCTCAGTCTTCCTTTCCAACAATTCTTTACTTGCACTGCAGGAAAGGAAACTCAGAAAACTGAGAACATTTTAAAAGTTTAATGCTTTATCATAACATTATAATTTAACATTTTGTGGATGACCTCCTGATTATGTATCTCTTGTATTCCATGTGTTAGCTCACAGACAGCAATATCTCTATATTACTAGAACTGTAGTTATCTTTTTTAGAATGACAAAAACTGCCAGAATTTAAGATTTGCTGATATTCTCATCTATTCCAAGGTCACTCATGCCAAAGTGAGACACATATGATGGACTTGATAGCCAAATATTAGTTCAGCTAATGACTCTATAACCCTTGAATTTTGTTCAAAAGTTATTTTTTTTCTCTTCTTGGTATTTCTGTCACTAAGTGAACTCACATCAAATTATAGAAGATCATATTTGATCTGCTAAAAAGTGCAAATCACCATTAAATATACAAATGAAATAACTGCTGGCAAAAATTATTATTGTTGCTTATGGGTGAATTAATAGTTACAACCTGCTCTTATACTGTTGAAGTTTAATTTAATTCTGTTGTACCTATTAACTGAAGAAATTAATTTTGTATTAATTATTGTGTGACAGTTAATGTGTACATACTTCACTGCATCCTTAGTTACACTGAACCATCTGAGACACAGCTCTCTCTCTCTCTCTCTCTCTCTCTCTCTCATATATATATATATATATATATATATATAAATACAGTTAGAGAGTATTAAGTAGCCATAGATGCTATTCCTAATAAATACATTCAGAGCAATGCAATTTTTATTAAATGCTTTATTTAAAATAATTAAGATTTATTTAGTAAGAATTATTAAAAATCTCATAAAATCCCTCTGAAAATGATGGACAAACTCAACAGAACTATGGTATTTTTGTCTATTTGTAATTAATTCAATCATCAGGTCCAAAAGGTGTTCATTGAGGTCAACCTTGTGGGATTTTCAGGTGGCCACAGTGCAGTAGTAATACTCACTGATTGTATGATTCTCTGCAAATCATTTAACATGTCACATCTCAGTTTCCTCATCTGTATAATGATCTAATGACTTCTTAAGTCCCTCTCATCTCCAAATCTATGATACTATGTGACTTTTCAGTCATACTTGTGGAAAAAAAAAATTTCAATATCATCTGACAACTAAATTGGTTGGACAGAAATGAATCAGTCCAGAAAGAGAAACATGGCTTAGGCTGAAATATCATACATCATGTTCACAGACAACAAAATCCCTTTGTGAAAGTCTAATGCTCTATTCAGGCTACATTATGAAAAGTGAGAATTAGTGAGAGAGAGTATGGGAAATCTGGGTATTATTTTAAAGCTATACCCTGGGACTTACCATTCATTTCCTTCTTATCTCTAACTCTTAGAACCCTTATTTTCCTTCAAAGTGCATATTATAGGTCAACTTTTGAAAGGCCATTTTCATCATCTCCCATCTCAATGTATTTTCAATGATTGACCAGAGTTTCCTTATCCTCAAGGTTATCACTGAAGTTTTTGAGGGTAAGTGTGTTACTATGTACCTCTGCTAGGGCTAAGAGGCCACTGATGTCCTCCTCATCTCCTCTTCCCCACAAAGTACTCTAGGATGGGGCAAGCAATGATGTGAATTCCATCTAGAGCACTCTATTTGTTGTTTTACAAAAGGGCAGCATTTTCACAATTGAAGCTCTCTGATTTACTGCTAATGTTTTTGTTGTTGTTGTTGTTGTTTTGTTTTGTTTTTTTGTGTTAATTAGAGCAATTATCTTGGGAGAGCCAACCATGAGATGTTTCTATACTGGAATATCTTTTGCAATGAGTAAAGAAGAACTTATATTCTCTGTACATTTTAATCAATTAATTGTCCTTAAAGATGCGGCCCATTATAGAATATTTTTTTCTGAAGTCTGTCTGTTCCTTCTTAGTCCAATATGAAGCAAAAAAAATATGAAGCATGTATAACTACTTCTCATTGAGATTTTGTGGAAATGAGAAAGTTTATATATGGGTTACTAATTATTAAATTCTTTTAAGTAACATTTTGGACAATATTACGGAAAGGTCTAGGGTTTTTATGTAGTATTTTGTTTCTTCTTTCAGAAAAAAAATTAAGAAAGGAGGAAAGAAGAAAATAGAAGTTAAAAGAAAAGAGGAAAACAGGAAGATTGAGGAAGATAGAGAAGAGAAAAGGAAAGGAGAAAACAGAGAAGAACAGAAGGGAGAAGAGAAAAGAAGAGGAGAGAGGAAAAGAGAGAAAAGAAGAAAAGATAATAGAGAAGGAGAGAGGAGAGGAGAGGAGAAGAAAAAGGGGACAAGAAGGAATCAGAGAGGAGAAAAAAGGAAAAAGAACCTTAAAAATTCAAATTGGCCAAAAGTAAAATAGGCTACTTTGGGAATGTGGACATTTTTGTCCATTTCAAAAAGCATTCAACAAGAAGTGGAAAAATTACTGACACATTGGTCGTATTGTTGAAGGGATTCCTACTTTAAAGTATGGGTTTAATTAGTTATTCTGTGATGTTTTTTTTCTAGCTTATTTGCCCAGGTCTAGGGAATTGCATGAAGCAAATAGAACTTATTTTTTTTTTCCTGTGTATCATACTTTTCTAATATGTGTAAAAGGCAGAACTTGAAACCTGGCTTTCCTAACTCTAAGCCAAACATCCTATACATTGTACAAATCGCCCCTATTTGATCAGTGGTATAACATATTCCAGTTTCTAATAATTACTATCTTTTTGAGCATAGACAACTCACCCCCTGTGTCCTGTGTCTCAATTTTTTCATCTATAAAATGAGGGAGTTGGACAAGATGATTTCTTTGTCTCCTACCTCTAATCTTTGATAAATTCTATAAAATTGTTAAAATATTATACTGAGATGAATTTTTAACTTCCTTAATATTAGCTAAAATAGAAATGAAAGTTAGTATAGTGACCGTTTGGAAATATTATATTTCTTAATCTTTAGACTACCTCCCCTGTTTAGTGACTTAATAAAATACCTCCACTGACATAGATATTCTTTGTTTCTATTTCTCCTTATAACTCTATTTTTTCTAGCTTGGGGAACTCCAATTAAAATGTCAGGGAAATAAACCCAAGAGGAGGGTAGACAGAAGAAGCATAGAGTCTGCAGTGACCCAAAGTTAATGGGATCTGTGTGTAGAGAAAGAAAACAGACAGCATGTAACCCAACCTCATTGCAATTCGATAGACAGCTGTCCAGATTGTCGTTAGATATTTGTTTCTCATCATCTCTAATATATATATATATATATATATATATATATATATATATATATATATATATATATATATATATATATATATCACTCACAGAACCAGAGAGTTAGAAGGTACTTCTCAGATCACCCACTTCAATCTATAATCCAAAAGAAGTTAATATGCTAACATCACAACATTTATGATGGGTGATCATCCAGGATATACTTAAAAATCTCAATAAAAGTGAACTAAATACTTCATAAGGTAGCCAATTTTACTTGGGGTAGAGTCTAAATATTAGAAAAATCTTTTGTTTGTCTTTGACATCTCTCCCTCCCTGTTAAGTCCATATATGCCTTTACAACATCTAATCATCGAGTTCTCTTTGGCCAAACAAATTAAGACAGATGTATCTTTACAACAAAGAGATCCTTCAAATATTTGAAAATTCTTTAAAATGAGAATGGTGATGGTTTCAATCTTTTTATTGCATCCCCAGCATCTAGCATGGTGTCTGGAATTATATTATATTAAATTATATTAGATTTATTATGGTCTTCCATTCCAAAAATTTCTACTTTGTCCAGGCTAAGCACTCCCAATTCTTCCAGTTATTCTTTATAGGCATGATCTCCTGGTCGCTAAATATCATGGATATATGGAATTTCTCTACTTAATACATTTCAATTTGTTAATGCTCTTCTGAAAATGCAACTTCTACAACTATATGTGATAATTTCAAAGTATTCCAAAAATTACTGAACATAGAGAGACTATAATCTCTTGTTCTTTTTTTTAATTATTTAAAATTAATTTTATAATTACAACATTTTTGACAGTACATATGCATAGGTAATTTTTTACAACATTATTCCTTGTAACTTGCCTCTGTTCTGAATTTTCCCCTCCTTCCCTCCACCCCCTCCCCTAGATGGCAGGCATTCCCATACATACTAAATATGTTATAGTATATACTAAGTACAATATATATGTGCAAAACAGAATTTTGTTTTTGTTGCTGTTGCAAAGGAAGAATTGGATTCAGAAGGTAAAAATAACCTGAGGAGAAAAACAAAACATGCCAACAGTTTACACTCATTTCCCAGTGTTCCTTCTCTGGTTGTAGCTGATTCTGTCCATCATTGATCAATTGGAATTGGATTAGCTCTTCTCTATGTTGAAGATATCCACTTTCATCAGAAGACATCCTCATATAGTATTGTTGTTGAAGTGTATAATGATCTCCTAGTTCTGCTCATTTAAAACAGCATCAGTTGATGTAAGTCTCTCCAAGCCTCTCTGTATTCATCCTGCTGGTCATTTCTTACAGAATAATAATATTCCATAATATTCATATACGATAATTTATCCAACCATTCTCCAGTTGATGGGCATCTGTTTATTTTCCAGTTTCCAGCCACTACAAAAAGTGCTGCCACAAACATTTTGGCACATGCAGGTCTCTTTCCTTTCTTTAGTATTTCCTTGGGATATAAGCCCAGTAGTAGTACTGCTGCATCAAAGGGTATGCACAGTTTGTAACTTTTTGGGCATAATTCCAGATTGTTACCCAGAATGGTTGGATTCTTTCACAACTCCATCAACGATGCATCAGTGTCCCAGTTTTCCAACATTCATTATTATTTGTTCCTGTCATCTTAGCCATTCTGACAGGTGTGTAGTGGTATCTCAGAGTTGTCTTAATTTGCATTGGGATTTGGAACACTCTTTCATAAGAGTGTAAATAGTTTCAATTTCATCATCTGAAAATTGTCTGTTCATATCCTTTGACCATTTATCAATTAGAGAATAGCTTGATTTTTTATAAATTAGAGTCAATTCTTTGTATATTTTGGAGATGAGGCCTTTATCAGAACCTTTAACTGTAAAAATGTTTTCCAAATTTTTTTACTTGTTTGCATTAGTTATGTTTGTACAAAAGCCTTTTAATTTGATGTAATCAAAATTTTCTATTTTGTGATCAATAATGATCTCTAGTTCTCCTTTGGTCACAAATTCCTTCCTCCTCCATAAGTCTGAGAGGTAAACTATTCTATGTTCCTCTAATTTATTTATGATCTCGTTCTTTATGCCTAAATCATGGACCCATTTTGATCTTATCTTAGTATGTGGTGTTAAGTGTGGGTCCATGTGTAGTTTCTGCCATATTAGTTTCCAGTTTTCCCAGCAGTTTTTGTCAAATAATTGATTCTTATCCCAAAAGATGGGATTTTTGGGTTTGTCAAAGACTAGATTGCTATTTTTATTCACTATCTTGTCCTGTGAACCTAACCTATTCCACTGATCAACTAGTCTGTTTCTTAGTCAATACCAGATGGTTTGTTGACTGCTGCTTTATAATATAGTTCTAGATCAGGTACAGCTAGGCCACCTTCATTTGATTTTTTTTTCCATTAATTCAATTGAAATTCTTGACCTTTTGTTCTTCCATATGAATTTTGTTGTTATTTTTTCTAGGTCATTAAAATAGTTTCTTGGGAGTCTGATTGGTATAGCACTAAATAAATAGATTAGTTTAGGGAGTATTGTCATCTTGATTATATTCGCTCAGCCTATCCAAGAACACTAAATATTTTTCCAATTATTTAAATCTGACTTTATTTTTGTGGCAAGTGTTTTGTAATTTTGCTCATATAATTCCTAACTTTCCTTTAGTAGATATATTACCAAATATTTTATACTACTTACAGTTATTTTGAATGGCATTTCTCTTTGTATGTCTTACTCTTGGGTTGTGTTGGTAATGTATAAAAATGCTGAGGATTTATGTGGATTTATTTTGTATCCTGCAACTTTGCTAAAGTTCTGAATTATTTCTAATAGCTTTTTGGCAGAATCTTTGGGGTTCTCTAAATATACCATCATATCATCTGCAAAGAGTGATATTTTGATTTCCTCATTACCTATTCTAATTCCTTTAATCTCTTTCTTGGCTCTTATTGCTGAGGCTCGTATTTATAGTACAATATTGAATAGTAATGGTGATAGTGGGCAACCTTGTTTCACTCCTGATCTTACTGGGAAAGGTTCTAGTTTATCGCCATTAAATATGATGTTTACTGATAGTTTTAAACATATGGTCCTTATTATTTTAAGGAATAGTTCATTTATTCCTATACTCTCAAGTGTTTTTAGTAGGAATGGATGTTGGATTTTATCAATTGTTTTTTCTGCATCTGTTGAGATGATCATATGTTTTTTGTTAATTTGGTTATTGATATAGTCGATTATGCTAATAGTATTCCTAATATTGAACCAGCCCTGAATTCCTGGTAAAAATCCCACTTGCTCATAGTGTATTATCCTGTCCATAATTTTCTGTAGTCTTTTTGCTAATATTTTATTTAAGATTTTAACATTAATATCCATTAGGTTTAGGTATCAGTACCATGTCTATGTCATAAAAAGAATTTGGTAGAACTCCTTCAATTCCTATTTTTTCAAATAATTTATATAGCATTGGAGTTAGTTGTTCTTTAAATGTTTGGTAGAATTCAAATATAAATCCATCTGGTCCTGAGGATTTTTTCTTAGGGAGTTGGTTAATAGCTTGTTCTATTTCTTTTTCTGAGATGGGACTATTTAGAGTACTTACTTCTTCCTCTGTTAATCTGGGCAAGCTACATTTTTGAAGGTATTCTTCCATTTCATTTAAGTTGTCGAATTTATTGGCATAAAGTTGGGAAAAGTGGCTCCTAACTATTGTTCTAATTTCCTCTTCATTAGTGGCAAGTTCTCCCTTTTCATTTTGAAGACTAACAATTTGCTTTTCCTCTTTCCTTTTTTTAATCAGATTTACTAAGGCTTTGTCTATTTTGTTTGTTTTTTCATAGAACCAACTCTTAGTTTTATTAATTCAATAGTGTTTTTTTTTTACCTTTCAATTTTATTATTCTCACCTTTTATTTTTAGAATTTCAAGTTTCGTGTTTGTCTGGGGGTTTTTAAGTTGTTCCTTTTCTAGCATTTTTAGTTGTAAGCTAATTTTGTTGACCTTCTCTTTCTCTATTTTATGCAAGTAGGCCTCTAGAGACATAAAACTTCTCCTTTTACTGCTTTGGCTGTATCCCACACATTTTGGTATGTCTCATTATTGTCATTTTCTTGGGTGAAGATATTATGTCTATGATTTACTGTTTCACCCAATCATTCTTTAGTATGAGATGATTTAGTTTCCAATTATTTTTGGTCTATTTTCCCTTGGCTTTTTATTGAATGTAATTTTCATTTCATTGTGGTCTGAAAATGATGCATTTCCTATTTTTGCCTTACTGCATTTGATTTTGAGGTTTTTATGTCCTAGTATATGATCAATTTTTGTATAGGTTCCATGAACTGCTGAGAAGAAAGTGTACTCCTTTCTGTCTCCATTTAGCTTTTGCCAAAGATCTATCATATCAAACTTTTTTAGTATTCTATTTACCTCTTTGACTTCCTATTTATTCTGTGGTTTGATTTATCTAATTCTGAGAGTTCAAGGTTGAGATCTCCCACTATTATAGTTTTGCTGTCTATTTCTCCTTGCAGCTCTCTTAATTTCTCTTTTAAGAATTTAGATGCTGCACCACTTGGTGCATATATGTTTAATATTGATACTGCTTCATTATCTGTGCTAGCCTTTAGCCACATATAACGCCCTTCCTTATCTCTTTTAATTAGATCAATTTTTGTTTTTGCTTGATCTGACATGAGGATGGCTACCCCTGCTTTTTTGGCTTCACATGAAGCATAGTAGATTCTGCTCCACCCTTTTACTTTTATTTTGAATGTATCACCCTATTTCAGGTGTGCTTCCTGTAAACAACATATAGTAGGATTCTGGCTTTTAATCCAGTCTGCTAATTGCTTCCTCTTTATGAGGGAGTTTACCCCATTCACATTTATGGTTAGAATGACTAATTCTATACTGCTTGCCATCCTGTTAACCCCTGCTTATGCTTTTCTCCTTTCCTTCTCTCTTACCCCCCTACCCAGTATTAAACTTGTGAACACCACTTGCTTTTCACAGCCCTCCCTTTTTAGTATCCCTCCCTCACCTTAAAGTTCCTCCCCTTATTTTTCCCCTTTTCTTCACAATTTCTATATTCCCTTCCCCTTAGCTTACTCCTTCCCTCTCACTTTTCAATGAAGTGGAAGAAGTTTCACCATAAATCGAATATGTCTATTGATATGCACTGTGTTCATTCCCCTCCTATCTTTCTCTCAGATATAATAGGTTACCTTTGCCTCTTCATGAGATGTAGTACCACTTTACACTTTTTTATGATATAATTTCCTTTCCACATCTAGTTTCTAGGACAAATTATACATATGTTCTTTACATATTTTTATGGCAGAAGTATAGTTCTCAAGATTTCTTTTTTACCTTTTTAGAAATCTCTTGAGATCTTTATTTGAAGATCAAACATTTTATGTAGGTCTGGTTTTTTCATCAAGAATAGATGGAAATCATTTATTTTGTTAAATGTCCATCTTCTTCCCTGGAAGTCTCTTGTTCTTAATATTGTGTATTTGTGAATGCAGCTTTTCTGGGTACAGTAACACAGTATTAACATGCTGAAATTGCATTTTACAGAAAATATCTGATCTTTTTTGTTACTCTCATTTGCTCATTACTCCTAACCTCTCACCTTAGAAGACCTTAGGAGCTCAAAGGTCATAAGGATCATACCCCTTTCTTTATAAATGAGGACCTTAAGTGATTTGGCAGCAGTCACATAGGTACCACTAAAGGCAGTATTTTAATCAATTTTCAATGACTCTAAGTGCTGTTTTTTTTTTTTTTTTTTCCTTTTGTATTATTGTGCCCGACCTAATTCCAGGTTACTTTTTTTTTTTTTTTTTTTTTTTTTTTTTTTTTTTTACCACAAGTACATAGAAATGTATATTTATCTCTAATCACTTTTACCTTATTTAAGCGAGTTCCTCATTAGTAAATTGTGAAGTTATGGATAAGCACCTTCTAGATCTTGACTCATATATTGAATTGATAGATACATGACCAGAAATGGAGTATATCTAACAAATGCCATTAAGAAAATATTTTCTAGATGTCTTAGAATCTAATAATTTTTAAAATGTTTAGCTCTGTGTTTTTATTACAATAATTTGAATATAAGTCAATCAACTAAAGCTTTTGCAACAAAGTAAAACAGTGAAATAAAATTAAGAAAATTTACCTCATCTGAAAGTATATACAAGATTACTTGTCTATATTGCCTCCTAATTCTATTTTTAATTATCAGAAATCTATTTTTTCTCCCCTCAATGTTTTAAATGAAAAAGAAAGTAGGGAAGAAAGTAGTTTATTTATATTTTCCAAATTAAATATTATTGAAAGTGCTACAAACCAACATATCTCATACACCCAGGAATTAAAAAGGCAAAATTCATAAAGGGAACGTGTAGCAAAATCCATGGCCTAAGATGTCTATAGAAAGTGACCAACATTTTAGCAACAAAAAAGGAAAAAAAAACAATATTTCCTAATGCTAGAGGGCAGAATTAACAACATAGTATGATACTTATGACTGGACTAGTGGGTTTGAATTAAACTCAAGCAAAACAGAAATGTTAATATGGAGTGGGAAGGAACACTATATTTTTATTTTTTTTAATTTTTATTCATTTTTCCAAATTATCCCCTCCCTCCCTCCACTCCCTCCCCCCGATGACAGGTAATCCCATACATTTTACATGTGTTACAATATAACCTAGATACAATATATGTGTGTAAATACCATTTTCTTATTGCACATTAATTATTAGCTTCCGAAGGTATAAGTAACCTGGGTAGATATACAGTAGGAACACTATATTTTTAACAAGTGCATATTCATGTGAAGAAATCTAGAAACTAGAGGAAAGAAGTGCAACAGATAACATTTAGGAAAGGATCAAAAGAGCAAGGAATAGAAATGATTTCATCCTTGGAGTATAGTATAGATTTCAGCTTCTTAAACTGTAGTTTGCAATCCATGATGGAATTTCATAATTAATGTGGGGATCATTAAATAATGATTTATTAACAATAAATATTTGATTTGTATACCTATTATATATACCTCGATGCTCATGTAAACATTTCTTGGTTGAAAAGGGGTCACTAGTAGAAAAAGTTTAAAAAGTCCCAATCTAGATGACCAAAACAGAGAATGGAAGTTGATGAAATATTAGGTAAATAGATTACAATTTGGTACAAAAGCATGATAGAAGTTATGTGAGTCTGATTACTTGATAGCTGCTGAAAATTATCTCTGTGCCCAAAGATAAACAGATAATACTTATTTGACTTATTTTAGTGATAATTAGATGCTTCAAAAGGTCTAGGAAATAATAAAGGGAAATTGGATTCTAGATCTGTCAGCCATATGTTGAAGCATATAAAAAGCTGAACTTGGAGGCAGGAAGACCTGAGTTCAATCCTCCCCTAGAGAATTGTTAGCCCTGTGACTTTGAGGAAGTTAGTTAAAATCAAAATGCCTCAATTTCCTCACTTGAAAAATGAGAAGGGTAGCATTTATCTCCAAGGATGAAATTGTTTTGGGAATAAATTGAGATTTTACAAAAACACACACACACACCCTCAAGCATAAATGTCTGTGAGTACGTGTGTGTATGTACTGCTTATCATAATTGTTTATGTGATAACAACAATAGGAATTTATTTTAAAGTATTAAATTTACATATATATACATATATATATATATATGTATATATAAGTTTTGAGGAGGTGGGCAGACTATATAATGATGAAGAGGCTATATGTGCATGATTTGAAATGGGGAAATGGATTTCAAAGAATAAAATATTTGACAGAAAAATTAGCTCATAATGGAATAGGAAATACTCAAGAATGAAATTATAAAAACACAAAAGAAAACAATTCCAAGGAAGACAGAAAATGGGTGTGTATCTGAAAAGGTCAATGTGAGTTAATGCTGACCTTTTCAACAAACAGATTTTAAAAACAAATATAAACAAAATAAAAAAAAAAGTGTAGACAACAGAACATGTATGAATATTATCATATTGTAAAAATGGTGCTAGGAATTTTAAAACTGAATTAGCTGAGGCTTATAAGGGGAATTAAGGATAAGAAAATAGGATTATTGCTGTTATCATAGTAGTTATTTTATTTATATTTAAAGAGAAAAAAAGTGAATTAAAGAAAAGACAAAATCTTTGTTTAAGGTGTATTAGATGATGATAGATAATAGCAGAGGGAAGGATGACCCTGTGCACCCCTTCTTTTGTTTCTGTTTTCTTAGTTTTCAACATAAAGAGATAGAGAATAATGTGCTACCATTGTTGAATTCAAACCATCTTATTTAAAGAAACTGCACTATTGGATTTTGAAAGAATTGGAAGATGTGAATAGTAAGCAACTGTCAATGCATTCTGAAAGATCATAGAAAATGCTAGAGTTAAAACAAGATTGCAGAATTCCAATTGCTGTCAGTATTTTTTTTAAAAAAGATAAGAAGATAGAGTCTTAAAACTATCATCCAATGAGCTTGATTTAGTTTTCTGGGGAAATTTTAGTATAAATCAGTTAGTGATTACAAAGACCCAGCAGAGTTTCATCAAGAAGTGGTCATGTCAAACCTAATTTTCTTTTTTGACAGAATTACCAAAATATTTGATTAGAAGAATTTTGCGATTTTAGTTTACCTAGATTTTAAGAAATCTTTGTATAAAATATTTCACTCCTGATGAAAAGATGAAGAGATATACATTCAGTAATAATCAAGTCAGATCACTTAGAAACTGCTTGATGGCCAGACCAAAAAAAAAAGTTGAAAATAATGTAATATCAAAAAGATAGGAAATCTCCATTGAAATATCTCTAAAGTTCTGTGTAATTCAATTTTTATTTTATTTTTATGATTAGTGACTCAGATAAAAATATAGATGGTAAGCTCATCAAATTTGTCAGTAACAAAGCTGAGTGAGATAGCTGATTCAGTGAATGACAGAATCAGGATCTAAACAAATTTTGACAGCACTGATCTTCATCTATGGATGAAATTCCCAAAGAGATAAATGTAGTTTTGTCTTTGGGTTAAACAAAAATGAACTTCACAAATATCTGGTGGGGAAGACATGAATAGGAAGAAATTGTGAAACCATATAGAAGTTTTAGTAGATTTTCAGTTCATCACAAGTCAGCAGTGTGATGTGGTATCCAAAAAACTTAATATAATTATGGGCTATATAAGAGAGTTGTAGCTTCCTTGAGAGGATACTATAATTTGTCCTTGTCAGATATAACATAGAATACTGTGTTTACTTCTGGGCAGCATGCTATGAAAGGAGGAAACATAAACTGAGAATGTCCACATATAAGAAACCTGGATTTTGAAAGGCCTTGAATTTATGGCTTATTCATTTAGCATGAATGAGACAAAACTAGAGATATATATTATAGGTCTCTTAGATGGCTGGTATGTGAAAAAGGAATTAGATTTCTTTTGCCTTTCTTTGAATTCTCAGTGCTTATCAGAGTGCCTAGCAAATAGTCATTCATAAATGCTTATTGACTGACTGGTAGAGAATAAATCCTGAAGGAAAGGTTTAAGTTACAAATTGACAAAAGCAGAATGCAAGTAAAAAGTACTAACATTAATATATATATATATATATATATATATATATATATATATATATATATATATATATATATACATATGAATTGGCTGTTTTCAAATTCTTTAAGGGTTAAATTGGGAATTTCTTATATTTGTGGTTTAGATTAAATGATGGCTTATATCTCATTCAAATCTAAAATTATATGAATATAATTCTTGCCTGTTAAGTTTGTTTTTCTGATAATATAATTCAGCATATTAGCCCCCATTTATTTTTGTTATGAATAAATGAGTTAGAAAATGTTTTTATTAAGTATCAGACATTGAGCGAAGTAAGTAATGCAAATTGAAAAACCAAGACATCATGACTTTAAGAAGCTTACATTCTAATGAAGAAACAAAATTTATAGAAATGGCAAAGGAGTAAGACTTTTATTTAGCATGAAATCAAAGATATGATGAACAAGTTATAGTGTAATAAATTGACATATATTTTCCAGGAATATTGATTTGATTAGTATTTTAAATGCAAGAAGGAGAAAACATTTAGGTAAGTTGAGTGAGCAATTGGTAGATACACCTGTATATCATCTATGTTTTCATTAAAATTACTGACAGAAAAAAACTGAACAGTACAAAGTCAAAAAATAAACTAGAGCAATTTACTAGAAAACTCTCTACAAGTAAATATTAATGTATTGATGGTCTATTGTTTTGTTTGTGGATTATTCATTCAGTTCTTTATCCACTTAAATTTTATTGCAGTATAATTTTCATTTTTTGTGTTACTCATAAATATCACATTTACGACTATCAAAATCTTTGTCAAAATAGAGACCTTATACCTAAAGCATACCTTTGAAATAATACTCTTCTATTTGTCAAGAAAGAAAAAAGGATTAGACTAATATGCCATGCTTTTAATATAGTCAAATTATCTATAGGTGACTGTCCCATGATTTTTTAAATGCTCGCATGGTTTTGTTAGATATTTAAGTCAGCCTAACTGGTTCATTGTTTGAAGGCTCTGATAACAAATCCTTGCCATTTTTGATCAGAGTATTTTCAGAGTATGGCACTTTTCTGATTTCCCTTGCTTTTTTTTAGACTATTGACAATAATTCAACAGTTATTTCCCATTTATGACAGTATTCTGGATCATTAGACAATTAGACATCTGGTTCTGATGATATCAATTCATTAATTATTATGATCCATTCATACATATATATATATATAAAACTATATTGTTTTTTCAATTCATGTTAATATTTTTATTTTCAATCACTTTAAACTAAGTATCTTTTGCATTATTAGAAGAAAAAACAGAGATAATGTTCAAATTTGACATATTATCTCCTTCAGTGTCTAAAAAAATCTTTGATCTTTGTATTGTTCTCAATGTGGTTTTAAAATGCCCATTTTATTTTTTCTTTAGCATGCATCCTTAGTCACAGCAAATTTTAAA
The DNA here is from genome assembly GCF_048593235.1 of Sminthopsis crassicaudata. Taxonomy (NCBI): domain Eukaryota; kingdom Metazoa; phylum Chordata; class Mammalia; order Dasyuromorphia; family Dasyuridae; genus Sminthopsis; species Sminthopsis crassicaudata. The sequence continues at coordinate 710,767,340 of NC_133617.1, read as the reverse complement.
CTTTAATTCTGTTGACACTCTTCTTATATGATTATGCAAATTGCTCATATTCCTTCAATATTTGCTGATATTTATTAGATTAAATGCATCCTTAAGGAATCTATTATATCTATATATTTTATCTATAGATTTAAAAAAATATTAGCATTTTCTCCTACACATGTATTCATTTTCTGAAATCTTTTTATTCTAAAACTCTTATCTTCAGATATTATGGGATCTTAGAGTTGGTAGAGACAAAAAAGAGCATTTGTTCTAACACATGCATAACCCCTCCACCTTATGACTCATAATGGTTATTTAGCCCATCACTATAATTATTAGAAAGCCTCTTTATATCAAAATTTTAAAAGCAGATTTGACAAAATTACTCCCTAATGTCATATTCTTATTCAGAACTTCAAAAATCCTTAATTTTTTCTAGGTTCCTTCTACTATTGCCATTGCTTTTTACACAAATCCTTTGGAAAGGGCCTGAAAGCCATAATCAAAGAAAGAACCTATACAAAATATTTCCCCAAAAAAAATCAAATAAAACTGTAATATCCTAGGAAAAGAAAGTAAAATAGACATTAAATAGACCTATTGAGAGATCACAAAATAAAAATTTTAAGGAATACTATCAAATACTAAGTCAAATTCTAGAGTTGTCTGGTCAAAGAATACTTCAAGAAGTCTGAAAAAAAACACTTAAATGTTGTAGGACTATAGCTAGGATTACAAAAGATTTAGTGACTACCATGTTAAACAAGTGGAGTATGTTGAATATAATATTCTGAAAGGTAAATAAATTAGAGTTACAATTAATAATTAACTATCCAGCAAAATATATGTAATAATTTAGGGGAAATATATATATGGAAAATGAAATGGGAAACACGCATTTTTGGTGAAAAGACTAGAACTCAATAAAAAAATTTGACTTTCAGGTACAAGTTTAAAAAGAAACAAAATAATATAAACAAGAAGGAAATCATAAAGGATTCAGTAAGTTAATCTATGTGGGAAAAGCAAATATGTAGCTCCTAAGGACTTTATCATTATTAGGGAAGTTAGAATGCATCGGTATAGAGGACATGAGAATGAGTTGATCATATCAAAATGATCTAAAAAAAATGGATGAGGGAGAAAGAGAAATCAAAAAGAGAGAAGAAAAATGAGAAAATTATCTCAAAACAAGCTTAAAGAAAAGATTCTTTAGAGTGGAAAGAAAAATGGGTATTAGACAATATTTGAACCTCACTTTCATCTAAATTTGTTCAAAGAAAGAAGAATATACATACATACACAAGTTGGGTAAAGAACTATATCTTTGAGGATAAACTAATGCTTTTCTAATAAGATCAGGAGTGAAACAATAATGTCCATTTTCATCATTATTATTTAATATTGTGTTAGAAATTTGAGCAATAACAATAAGATAAGAAAAAAATTAAACAGGAAACAAAACTATCACTTTTTGTAAGTGATATGATAGTATACTTAGAGAACTCTAGAGAATTAGCTAAAAATTAGGTAAACCCACAATTTTAGCAAAATTGCAAGATGTAAAATAAACACAAAATCATTAGCATTTCCATAGATTATCAACAAAACCGAACATGAAGAACAAGAAAGAGAAATTCCATTTAGAACAATTACAGATAATATTGAATACTTGGGAAACTGCCTGTCAAAACAAAACTAGGGAATATATAAACACAATTACAAAATATTTTTCAGATACAGAGATACATAATTAGATAAATATTAATTGATCATGGGTAGTCCTAGGAAACATATACAATTATACCTAAGTTAATTTACTTATTCAGTACACCAATAAATAAATTAAAACAGAATTATTTTACAGAAATATAAAAAGTAATTTAAAAATTCATCAAAAAGAACACAAGCTAAAGAATATCATGGGAATCAATGAAAAAGCAATAATTATCAAAACAGCTTGGTACTATCTACAAAAGAGAATGATTGGTGAAATAGATTAGTTATAAAATGCACAGTAGTTAATAACCAAAAAAAAATAGTATTTGAGAAATAATAAAGATTTAATTTATTTGGAAAATAACTCAGTAATTGATAAGCATTGCTGGGAAAATTAAAGTACAATATGGCATAAACTAATAATAGACCAACATTTCAAAATGTATACCAAGACAAGATCAAAATGAAAAAAAAATGATCTAAATATAAAAGGTTGCAAATGAATTTGGGAATATGAGGGAAAAATTAGCTGTGAGTTGTTTAGATAATGGAAGGGTCTATGATCAAATGAATATAACGAGGATCATAAAAAGTAAAGGAGATAACTAATTATTTGAAAGTAATTCTTTCTACACAAATAAAACCAGTGAAGATAAAATTAGAAGGAAAACAGAAAATTATGGGAAATTTTACAACATTCAAAACCATCAAAAGTAATGTGAAAAAGTGCCTGTTTACCATTGATTAGATAAATTTGGGAAGGGGGTGAAACCAAGAAGGCAGAATAAAGTAAGGAAGCTCTTCAAACTCTCCTAGGTTCCCTTGAAAAAAATAAACCTCTGAACAGAGCATGATGAAATGAAACCACTTTCCAGCTCAAAATAGACTGAAAAAAGTTCAAGATCAGTCTCACTAAAGTGAAAAATGTATTCAGCTCAGATCAGCTAGATTCTGGGAAAGTTAATGACAAGGTCTTAACCACAGCAAATCAGTAACTAAGACCTTCAGTCTTGACTCAGTAGAGGACCAAATTGGGGGAGGGGGGCAGCTTCCTGCTCATAAGGCAAAATATGGGAAGCCAAGCTGTTTCATGGGAAGAGCAGTCAATCTACCATCTACAAACAAAAGGGGCCCCTGTGGTCAAAGTCAAGGCTCAGAATTGCACAAAAAGTTTGGAACCGTATGACCTTTACCCCATGAACAAAGTTCTATGTTAAAGGTAAACAAGAGGAAATACCAAAAGAAAAGAAAATAAGCAAGAAACAGAAAATAATTTTTACCATCTACTGTGATGACAGAGTAGACCAAAACACAAACTCAGACAAGGATAGAATGTTTACAGAAGAAGTCTCAAGGAGTGAGATAAGTTGTTCTCAACTCCAAAGAGATTTCTTAGAAATGCTCATGAAACATGGTAAAAGGCAAATAAGAGAGATAGGAAAAAATGAGAAAAGAAAGTAGAGGTGTGCGTGAAAGAGTCAACAGTTTGGAAAAGGAATGAAAAAAAATTGTGTGAAGAAAACTATTTAAACAGTAGAATAAACCAAATGCAAAAAGAGATATAAAAGATAACTGAAGAAAATAACACATTAAAAACTAGAACAGGGAAATGGAAGCTAATGACTTTGTGAGAGAGCAAGAATCAGTCAAACAAACAAAAAAGAATGAAAAAAAATAGAAAAGTGAAATACCTCATTGGCAAAACAGTTAACCTGGAAAATAAAGTCAGAATAGACAATTTAAAATTATTTGCCTACATGAAGACCATGACCAAAAAAAGAACTTGCACAGCATTCTACAAAATCTCATTAAGTAAAACTGCTCCTGCATTCTAGAAATAGAGTGCTAAATAATCATTGAAAGAATCCACTGCTCACCTCTGTAAAGAGATCCCACTAGAAAACCCCCAAGGAACATTGTTGCAGAATTCCAAAATTATAATCTCAAGAAAAAAATACTTCAAGCTGCCAGACAATAATACTTCAAGTATCAAAATTTGACATTTGATTACCTAGGATATGGCAGCTTTTACAATAAAGGATGAGAGGGCCTGAAATTCCATATTCCAAAGAGGCTAATTACCTGGGGTTACAACTAATAATTACCTACTTAGCAAGATTCAGCATCATCTTTCAGGAGAGAAGATTGAATTTCAGGGGAGAAGATTGAACTTCAGTGAAGTAAGAGACTTTCAATCATTTCTATGGAAAAAAAAACAGAACTAAACAGAAAATGTAATCTATGACACAGAACCCAAGAGAACCATAGAAAGGTAATAAGGGGAAAATAATTATTTAAAAGTTCAATTGTTTACATAGGGAAATAATATCTGTAATTTTCCAGAACTGTATTGGTCACTGGAGCAGACAGAGGAAAGACTGAGGGTGTGGTTGTGAATGGACTCTGATGGGATGATGTCAAAGAAAAAGACATTAATGGATGGGAAAAGATCTGTACTGGAAAAAAGAGGAAAGAGAAGGTATAATGGGACAATCAGGCCATGTGAAGAGGCTCAAGAAACCTATTACAATCTAAAGGGAAAAGGAAGGCTGAGCATTATCTGAAACTTGATCTCATCAGTTTTTACTCTAAAATGGAATAACTCAATCATTCCTTTGAATGATATATATAAAAACATAAATATGATAGGCTTCTGGAGAAAATTGAATAGGGACACAAAGAAATAAACCATTCATGTAGTAAGGCATAAAAATCTTACAGTCAAATGCAAAAAGGCACAAATAGTAAATGCTTCTTTTTGACATCAGAAGGAAAAAAATTATATTTGATAAAAGACTTCTGAAAGATAGATTAAAAGCTAATGTGAAATTAAATAATCTAATTTAAAGAATGAATAGGTCAAACAGCAAATTACCTAAACAATCCATAATTTCATTCAAAAATGATAATAATAAGACAACATATCAAAATCTATGGGATGCAGCTAAATCAGTTCTTAGGGGAAATTTTATCTCTAAATACCTATATAAATAAAATAGAGAAAGAGGAGATCAATGAATTAGGCATGCAACTAAAAAACCTAGAAAAAGAACAAATTAATACCCCCAATTAAATATCAAATATTGGCCATCTGGCCAGAAACTGGAAACTGAGTGGATTCCCATCAATTGGAGAATGGCTGAATAAATTTTGGCATATGAATATTATGCAATGTAAGAAATGACCAGCAGGATGATTTCAGAAAGGCCTGGAGAGACTTACATGAACTGATGCTGAGTGAAGCATTACTGAGAAAGACCAGGAGATCATTATATACTTCAACAACAATACTATATGATAATCAATTCTGATGGACGGGGCCCTTTTCAACAATGAGATGAACCAAATCAGTTCCAATAGAACAGTAATGAATTGAACCATCTACACCCAGCAAAAGAACTCTGGGAGATGACTATGAACCACTACATGGAATTCCTAATCCCTCTATTTTTGTCCATCTGAATTTTTTATTTCCTTCACAGGCTAATTATACACTATTTCAAAGTCTGATTCTTTTTGTACAGCAAATTAACTTCTTGGACATGTATACATATATTTAACTCATACTTTAACATATTTAACATGTATTGGTCAACCTGTCATCTGGGGGAAAGGGTGGGGGGAAGGAGGGGAAATGTTGGAACAAAAGGTTTTGCAATTGTCAATACTGAAAAATTACCTATGCATATAACTTGTAAATAAAAAGCTATAATAAAAAAACTAAAATAATTAAAATAGGAAATAAAACTATCACTCTTTGCAGATGATATGATGATATAGTTAGGAAATCCTAGAAAATCTTTGCAGGATATAAAATAAACCCACACAAATCATCAGCATTTTTATGTATTACTGACAAAGTCCATCAACAAGAGGTAAAAAGAAAACTTTCATTTTAAATTACTGTAGACAAAATAAAATACTTGGGGGGGTCTATCTGCCAAGACAAACTCAAGAACTATATGAACACAATTACAAAACATTTTTCACACAAATAAAGTAAGATCTAAACAATTGGAAAATATCAATTGTTCACGGCTAACCTGGGCTCATATAATAAAAATAACAATTATGCCTAAACTGCTCTCTTTGTTCAGTGCCTTACCAATCAGACTGTCAAAATACTATTTTATAGAACTAGAAAAAAAAAACAATAACACAATTCATATGTAAGAACAAAAGATCAAGAATACCAAAGGGATTAATTTTTAAAAATTAAAGAATAGTGGCTTAGCAATACCAAATCTAAAACTACATTATAAAACAGCAGTAATCAAAACCATTTGATACTGTCTAAGAAATAGAGTCATAGATCAGTGGAATAGTTTAGACATACATAACACAATAATCAAGGGCTATAGCTATCTAGTATTTGATAAATCTTCAATCTCCTGGTTCTGGAATAAGAACTCAGTATTTGGCAAAAAAATTGCTGGAAAAACTGGAAAATAATATTTCAGAAAATCAACATAAACCCACATCTCAGTCTCCATATCAAAATAAGATCAAATAGGATACATGATTTGGACATAAAGATTGATACCATAAACAAATTAGGAGAACAAGGGATAATTTACCTATCAGATCATTGGAGAAGGGAACATTTATAATCAAATAAGTACTAGAGAACATTATGAAAGGCAAAATGGACAACTTTCATTACATTAAATTTAAAAAAGTGTTTGCACTAAGAAAACCAATAGAAACAATATTGAAAAAGAAGTACAAAGCTGAGAAAAAAATCTTTACAGACAGTATTTCTGATAAAGGAATGTATAAAGAACTGTGTAAAATTTATAAGTATACAAGTCATTTCCCAATTGATAAATGGCTGAAAGGATGTTAACAATTTTCAGAAATTAAAACCATTTATAGTTATATGAAAAATGCTTTAAATCACTACTGATTAGAGAAATGCAAATTAAAACAACTCTGAGTTATAACGCCATACCTCTCAAATTGGCTAAAATGACTGGAGAAATAATAATAAATATTCCAGGTGAAAACTGGTAAATTAATGCATAGTTGGTGGAGTTGTGAAATGAGCCAACCATTCTGGAGAACAACATGGAACTATACCCAAAAAGCTATAAAATGGTGCATAAACTTTGACTCATCAGTGTCATTACTGGGTCTGTATCTCCAGAAAATCATAAAAGAAGGAAAAGGCAAAAATCTGCATCTGCAAAAATATTTGTAGCAGCTTTTTTTTTTTTTGTGGTAGCAAAGAAATGGAGAAAAGGGTAGAGGCCCATCAATTGGAGAATGGCTGAACCAGCTGAACCATGAAGGTAATGAAATATTATTGTTCTACAAAAAATGATGAACAACTAGATATTAGAAATTCCTGGAATGATTTACACAAGTTGATGCTGATTAAACAAGCAGAACCAAATACATACATACATACATACATACATATATATATATATATACATACACATACATATATACACATACATATATTTATATACAAACATATATATATATATACATACATATATATAAACATACATATATATATATATACACACACACATATATATATATATATATATATATATATTATACAATAATAGCAAGAATGTGTGATGATCACTATGAAAGGCTTGGTTCTTTTCAGCAATTCAGTGATTTGAAATAATCCCAATAGACTTTGGAAAGAAAATGTCATCTGCATCCAAAAAAAGAACTAAGGAAACAATGCAAATCAACATATTTATGTTCACTTTTTTTCCTATTTATTTTATTTCTCCCATGTTCTTTTTTTCCTTTTGCTCTGATTTTCTCTCCCAAAATGACATAAAGCAATGCGTAGTAAAAATAAACTTAACAAAGAGAAGTTCAAATTAAAACAACTCTGAGAAACAACCCCACAGAAATTAGATTGGTTAACATGACAGAAAAGGAAAAATATACCTACTGAAAGAGATGTCAAAGAGTAGATGTACTAATAGACTAACAGAATTATGAAATAATCCAACCATTTTGACTACAATGTGAACCTATATTTAAAGGATTATAAAACTGCCTCTGTCTCAACAGTATCCATTACTTTTAACTCTATATCCCAATGAGATAAAAAAATTGAAAAGGACCCATATGTACAAAAATATCTATATTAGTTTTTTTTTTCTTTTTTGTCATAGTAAAGAACTGAAAATTGAAGGGTGCTTCTGAATTGAGGAATGTCTGAACAATTTGAAGTATATAATTGTACTGGAATACTATTGTGGTATAAGAAATGATGAGCAATATTTTTTATTATAAATTTTTATTTACCAGATATATGCATGGATAATTTTACAGCATTGACAATTGCCAAACCTTTTTTTCCAATTTTTCCTCTCCTTTCATCCCATCCCTTCCCCCAGATGGCAGATTGACCAATACATGTTAAATATGTTAAAGTATAAATTAAGTGCAATATATGTATACATGTCAAAACAGTTATTTTGCCATACAAAAAAAGGACTTTGAAATCATGTACAATTAGCCTGTGAAAGAAATAAAAATGCAGGTGTACAAAAATAGAGGGACTGAGAATTCTATGTAGTGGTTCATAATCATCTCCCAGAGTTCTTTTGCTGGGTGTATCTGGTTCAATTAATTACTGCTCTATTGGAAATGATTTGGTTCATCTCATTATTGAAGAGGGCCACGTCCATCAGAATTGATCATCATATAGTATTGTTGAAGTATATAATGAATTCCTGGTCCATGAACAGTATTCTTTAGGAAAAACCTTGAGAGGCTTATATGAGATGCATTGTGAAGCAAGCAGAATGGTGAGAACATTGGAAACAAACAACACTATTGTAAATATGATCAACAGTGAAAGGCTTAGCTGCTTTGATCAAGACAGTGATCTAAAAGAATTTCAAGGATATATGATGAAATATGTTATCTATCCCTATAAATCAAACCTATGAACTTAGATTGAAGTATACATTTTCACTTTCTTATCTTTTTGTGATGTGACATATATAAGATATTTTAAACAACCTCAAACATACAATTTATCACTGCTTGCCTTCTTAAAGATTGAAAATCAAGAATATATTTACATTATGTTTCAGATGAGAAAATAAAGGTTAAAAGAGGTCAAATCATTGTCATATATTTCCATATTTGGGTGTGACATAATCAGAACATTTGCCCAGGTTGCTGATTGCTAATTGATACATGATTCATTAGGCTACATTTCTGTCATAATTGCTATTTAATCATTGATATGATCATTATTTTCCTTTCTCCAATCTTAAACTCCAAAAGGCTGAGCAGAACTAGAAGTACAACTAGCTCTTTGAACAATCAGCAAAAGATATGCTTTGTTTAATGAAATCCCAGTGTATGTAGAATCTTTTGAATTTCAGTTGATCCTCTCAGATGGCACATTCCAATGTTACTGACCATTCTTATCTTTGACTTTACCTCCTATCTACTTCTTTTCAAGGGACAGTATTTGCCATCAGTTTCTCTGTTCAACAAGTTGCTTTGTTTTTGCATTTAGTTGATCACTAGTTTCTTACTTTCTTGTCTTCTATCATTCTTTATCTGGCTTCTAAATCTCCAAATCAGAGGCTTCTTGTAGACCTTCTATATCTGTCTTTATGTCAAATTTTTTAAAAATCTAAATCCACAGTTCTTTTATTTTAAAAATTACTCAATTTACCATAGTCCTCAAATGATTTCTTGATTCATATTTTTCTAAAGTGCATATTTTTAAACTTTCAAAACAGTCATATGTAAACCATCCAATTTATAATAATTCACTGCACAAACTTGACTTTCAATTAATATTCTTGCCTCTTATTTTTGAAAAAGTTATCCCAGTGCTATTGTCAAAATATCAACTTTTTATGAATCTTTCAGGAGACAAAATTTCTAGAAATGAAAGGGGTAATGTTATAAAAATCATAAATATGTCATCATTATCATCATATTAAACAAATAGATAGACAGAGTACTGGGATTAGACTGAGGAGACCTAAGTCCACATCTAGCTTTAGACACTTATGAACTGTTTGACTTTGAGCAAGTCATTTAACTTCTACTTTCCTCAATTTCCTCATATATAAAATGGAGATAATGGTAGTATCTATATCCAAGAGTTATTATGAGTACCAAATAATTTATGATTTATAAAAAGTTTTCATAGTGCCTATTACATAATATATAGTACATATAGTAATATAAATTTTAGCTATGCTTGTTATGATCATATTCATCTACTATCTATGCCTCTTCTGATGAACTTCTTTGAAGTTGAATAGGCTGGCCACAATAAACATAGAGTGATTATTTATATAGCTATCTGTATACATGCATGTGCATATATTCATGAATCCATGCATATATAAATACTATTAGTCATTCATGTTTGATAGTCCAATAAATCTGATGGAGACTGAGAACAGGCTTTGGGATTGCCCTTATTATAATATAATATTATATATATTTTAATGTCAAGCTCCTTTCTGAAATAATGGCCAATTATTTTGATTCTGACATAATTCTGGGGTTATATAGCTGCAATTATTAGGACATAACACTTTCTGAGGTATAGACATTGATTAAAGTATTTCTAAAGATTATTATTAAAATAGTTTATGCCATCAGGAAATATTTTTCTATACTTGTTCATTATTAATTCTGGTTGACTGTTAAAGTGGAAAAGCATGTATTCATGTTTTTATTAAAATAATAAGTGAAAACTATTAAGTATTTTCAAGTTTCTTCTGAATCTCCACCAAATCAATAAGATACCTCCTCCCCTCTGAAATCAAGCATTAAACTACTAAACACTACTAAAACTAGGTTTGTCATGTTTGGAATTTTTAGTCAATTCCTTTTGTGCCAATGTTCTCAGCTTTTGTAGATTTAAATATCAAATTTATGTATCAAATTTAAATATCAAAATTATGTCCACTAAGATAATATCACCAGGCTTTGAATTTCTTCTCCTAATTCATGCTAGTATTGATGGGTACAATTCTGAGCAAAAAGTAAATTGTTTCCTCTCAGGAAACCAACATTAAATTAGGTAGAGCTTGAGCAAAATCATTTGAATTTTCTAATTCCAAATTCTTCATCTGTAAGACCATTAAAATGCATTTATAGAAACACCCAGAAAGAAACAGCTACAACCAGAGAAGGAACACTGGGAATTGAGTGTAAAATGTTTGCACTATTGTCTTTCTACCCAGGTTACTTATACCTTCGGAATCCAATTCTTACCGTGCAACAAGAAATTTGGTTTTATACACATATATTGTATCTAGGTTATACTGTAACACATTTAATATGTATGGGATTGCCCATCATCTAGGGGAGGGAGTAGAAAGAGGGAGGGGAAATTTTGGAAAAATGAATACAATGGATAATGTTGTTAAAAAATACCCATGCATATGTACTGTCAAAATTATAATTATAAAATTAATTTTAAAAAATTAAAATGCATTTATTATTTCCCTTAACAAACCTGTTTCAGGAAAAGTTCCATAGAAGATTAAGCTATTGTTCTGGTTCAGATAACTTAACTAACTGGATGGACTTTTAAGTGAGTCATTTGAATTTTCTGAGACTGAGTTTCTTCATCTACAAAATGGAAGCAATAATACTTTCATTTTTTTCTTTCCTAGAGCTGTTAAGTGGAAAGGATTATAGTAATGTTAAGTGATTAGCCTGTCTGTTATAGTAACTATTTGTTTTTGCATATACCATATAAGCTTCCCCAGCCTCTATTTTCTCATCTGCAATATCTCAATAATACTCCATACTATGTACATCATAAGGCTTTTGAAGAAAGTTCCTGGTAATTTTTAACTTTCAGTAGAGATGTGTGACCTACTGCTAAGATCCCACATTAAGAGTTTAATACTTGTTATCAGGTTAAGCCTAGATAATTTATTCAATCTATCTGTAAAATAAGGGATTTTTCTTAGCGGTTTTTAATACTTGGTCTATTTGGCAATACGGAACACTTTTCAGAATGATGCTGTTAAATGCATGAAACAAAATACATAGGCCTATAAAAAAACCAATTATATTGAAATGCAATAATCTATTATTCATCTATTTGCCTTTCGTTGTTTTCAGCGATGTTCAAATTTTCATGACTTTATTTTTTTCTATTTTCCTGGCAAAGATACTGGAGTAGTTTTCTCTGTTCTCCTCAAAATCACTTAACAAAATAGGAGATTGAAACAAACAGGGTTAAGTGACTTAACCTAGGTTCATACCACTAATCAGTATCTGAGATATGATTTAAACTTGTTCTTGTTTTTTCCTGACTCCAGGAAGGGTATACTATCCATTGCAACACTATCTGCCCTATCAATTTATCTAGATATATTGAAATTGATGTCTGTATAGAATAAATGAGATAATATTTGTAAAAGCACTTAGCAGTGCCTAGTACATAGTACATGCTATATAAATGTCAGCTATTTTTATTTGTATTATTGATATTCTATCTGTCTTCCTATCTCTTCATCAATACTTATGAATATATGTAACATTGTGGTTAGCTTTCTGGAAGTCTTGGGACCAGCTTTACTTTTAGCAGAATAATCATCAGGAGAATAGCCAGGGTTAAAGTCCAAATTCTTTATTATCTCCTTCACAGTCTGTCTCCTTCACTTGGCGCCTGGGTAGCTTTCTGGAGGCTCTCCAGAAGGGGTCTTGGTTTCAGTGGAGGAAGCAGGTGAGCTACCAAAATGGTCTCTGTCTTGAAGTCTCTCTCTGGTTCAGTTTGTCCTCAATTTATATGCTCAATTACCATTGCATCATTACAGTATACTGAGTATGAACCAATCATATCACTAAGTAACCATTATTTGTCTTAAGATTAAATCAGTCATCCTGAACTGGAGAACTCACATGCTAAACTGGATAACCATTGTCTTATCAATTCCACTGAATTAACACCTTGTTTAAATCAATCATACTGAGCCTTATGCATATTTCTCCAAAGTTCCAAAGCACATATTACTATGTGCTATTGTTAAAAGGATATAGGTGCTTTCCATGCCCTTTACATTTAATTGCCTTATGCCAATTCTTTGACCTTCCCCACCCACCCCCATCTTCCCTGGTCAGCTCTCTATCAAGAAAAAAAAAAAAAAAAAAAAATATATATATATATATATGTATGTATATAAATCTACATATCTAAAGAGATGTCTAGATATCTATAGATTTGTAGATATAGTAAGATAACAATTAATAAACATTTGTTAAGTGTTTCATATGTGCTAGGCACTGTGCTATGTGCTGGGGATACCAAAAAAAAAAAAAAAAAAAAAAAAAAGCCCAAAGACAGTTTCTGCCCTGAAAGAGCATATACTCTAATGATACACACAACACACAAACCAATATATCCAAAAGCAAGCTACATATAGGATAATTAGTTAATAATTTAAAAAGAGAAAATATTGGAATTATAGATACTTATAGTTACATAGCTATTGATATAAGATATGTAGCAATATAGAGTATATATATATATATATATATATATATATATATGATTGTTGCTAAATATATAGAATATTCAACATATTTTGATGTGATTGGTTGTTTTATAATCTTATATTTTGTATATTTAAATATCATCTACACATCTGCAGATATCTATATCTATTTCCACATTAACATATACATAAAAACAGACAGAGATAAAGAGAAACAAACAGAGACAGAGACATAAGAAATTCATAATTCTTAGGTTAAGAGCTCTTGGCATGTGATCTCTAAAGTATTTTCTAGTGCTAACTTCAAATAGTTCACTGCTCATATCAAACTGGTTGTAGCATTCCTTTCTGGAACCTCTGTGGTGTTTCTCAAAAAGGCGCCAACAAGTTTGATTCATACCCACCTCTTTTATATTTCCCTGGTGGAAAATGAGCTTATAGCAGTGTGCTGATGAGAAAATGCTGCAGGAACACATGGGGCACATATTTGTGATGGATAGTCTTTTTGTTGAATACTTTTGAGAAACTGTTGTACTCTATTTTTGAAGTGATATGAACACGTAAAAGCATTTCCTTGCCTTTTTCTTGAGCATGTAGAGGGGAATATTTAATGATTAGGTAGGAATGTAGGTGTAATATTAAAAAGTAGAAATCCAAATCCATGAAATAAGGATTGTATCATTGGCTGAAAATGAGGCCATTTTTGTAGAAGTGGAAAAGGAGTACCATCTGGCCCCAAGTGGGCAATATTAGTATTTGGTTAAGGAAGTTCTGAGATTTAAAATTCAGATTCTCTGGGCCTAGAGAAAATCAGGTCCAAATCTGTTCTAAGAAATACTACCAAGACAGAACATATTAAAAATTAAACAACAATCAGAAGCTTGTGAATTTGCATAGCTTATTTTACTATGTCAATATTTGGGAGAGGACTGAGTCTTGATTTCATGTAGGGAACTTCTTGTTAGAATACTTTGTTTATCAATGCATAAAGTGCCTGCTATAAAACGTATAAGATATTTGCTTGGGACAATGAGAGATAAAGTTTCTTGCCCAGGTCACACATTTCATTATGTTGCAGACATCAGATTTGAATTCAAATATTCTGTTAATATCTTAGGAAATGCTTATTTTTGATTTGGAAGATTGTTTTTCAGTCATTTGAATCATTTAGATTCTTTCTCCTCCTATTTAAGGTTTTATTGGCAAAGATACTGTAATAATGTGCCATTTCTTTTTCCAGGTAATTTTATAGATAAAGAAATTGAAAAAGAATTGTCACACAGCTAGTAAGTGTCTAAGCTATATTTGAACTCAAGTCTTCTTTAAACCAGTCCAGCACTCTATCCAAGGATCTACCTAAGCAGAAGATAGCAAATATAAATAAAAAGGTAAAAACGAATGAATGCTAAATTGGGCTATTTAGTGACAGTGACAATAGATAAAACAGAAGAAAGAGAGAGAATCAGCAATTTAGTGTGGTTGAACTCTGAACTTTTGCAGCCAAGGGCAGAGATAAGAAAAGCAGGTAGACTTAATGTTTCATGTTGGGATGCAGTTTTGTGAAGGTGCTGATTCCAGGGTCCAGAGCTCTATTGTTCCCATTATAATACATTTCTCTATGGAAATTTAGCTGGAATATTCTTTTTTCACAATTTATTCAAATTTATCTGGCCTTGAACTAGTTCCCACTGGTTTTGTGGGACCACACATCTTTACTAAACTCTTCCTGGGCAAATAACTTTAACTAATCAAGAACTGCTTTCATACTTATTCCAAATTCCATATTTGATTAGTTGAGTTATGTTCTCATCTGTTTAAGTGAACAGGGCAACAAATGTTAATAACTTATGTAAGTTTGGATAATTTGAATTATTTAGGTAATCAAACTCTAACCTTACCCATAAAAGGCAAATTATATAATAAATCCTGACATCTCTCAGTGCCTTAGGAAACTCTCTAATATGGTTTCAGGTGAGTTGGCTATCTGTATTATCATTGGGAGGTAGCTTGTATATCTGAAATTCCTCATATATATTAAATGATTAAATCACAGAATCTACAAATGTGTGTCACCTGTATCAAATCTCATCTTCCCCCAAATATTACTATTTGTTATTGTTGAAAAATATAGGTGCTTTCCATGCCCTCTACAATGCTTTGCCTTTCCATGCCCACCCCCATCTTTCCTGGTCAACTCTGTGGTTCTATCAAAAAAATTGATATCTAAGGTCTCTAAACAATAGAAATAAATTTTTTGGCTTAAAGTTGGATACATCAGAAAGGAAAAGCAAGCATGCAAATCTACAAATGTGTTTCCCTTATAAAACATCAATTATACCATCACACTTAAATTCATACAATAAATAGCCAGCCTCCTGGTGAAATGTTTTTGTAATGTCCTTGTCTTCTCTCTAGAAGATGATATATGATTGTTCAGGAGTTCTTGATGCTCTTCTGCACTGATGGAATGCTTCCTCACTCAATGTTCCTAATTCTCTTCTTGCTGAATTTCAGAGGAATTATAATCAAGGAATGGAAAATTATTAAGTTAGAAATTTTGATTGTCATTGTGTTCAAAAACAGTTAAACTTTTTACCATCAGGGAGCTGAATTGGAAAAAAAAAGTGTTTTTTTTTTCTTCTTTAGCATGACTTACATGGGAATGTCTTCTAGGAAATGCATAATTGTGCTATAATAGAGTATAGCAATCCTATAGTCATTTTAATTAACTCTTCAGTCCCGTAGGAGCCATCCACCTCCTCTGAGTCATCAGAAAATCCGATAATATGTTATTTCAGTGCCATTGTAACATTGAGATTGAGTTGCTTCTCCCATGGGACTTTCTGCACTGTACACAAGGGATATGGAGAGTCATTTACAATTAATCATTTTGACATGTAAAATGTTCTATGAACTAGCACTATTGTGCTTAAGATTTATTAACTGGTAGAAGCATAAGCATTATGATTATTGCTGCATTGTGTTTTTATATTTGGCACTAAATATCCCCTAATTATTTTCAAAATTATTACTAGAGAATTGTTGGTGCTCAGTAAATGGTAAATTATAATAATGATAGAGAGCATATTTGCTATAGAATGGTGGCTGTATCATTCCTCATGTATCATATACTTTACAGATTATGTGGCTTCTAGTAGAATCAAGGGAACAATATTGTTATTTTATATTCATATTTATTCATCATTCATTAGATTTTCACAATGTCTGCATATTGGAAATATAATATCGGCTGTAGACAACAAAATATAATTATTAAATCAGTCAACTGTGAGAAATTATTAGTGTGACTGATTTTTCCCCATCCAATTGACCAGTTTTTTATTATTAAATTAATAGAATCAGTTTATTTTAGATATGTGTAGATGTAGATTTTATCACCATTCCCTTCCCTCAGAAAGCATAAATTTGAATAGGGGAGAAAATAAGCACACAAGTCAATGGAAGATACCTACTGAGAAAGTATGAAGTAACTTTAGAGATTAAAGTGCTGAGCCCCTAAAGGGGATTAGTAAAGGCATTCAGCAGAAGGTAACACTGGAATAGGATCTTGAAAGAATCCAAAGATTCCAAGAGAAATAAATGAAAATAGAGACTATCAAAGGTTCAAAGACTACAAAGAAGCAGAGACAGGAGATGGGAGCATCCTTTCTGAGGAATACCAAATAGGTTATTATGGCTGTCATGTAGAATATGTGGAGGTCAGTAAGACAATTAGGAGTCTAGAAAGATTAAAAAAAAAGGCAAATCTCTGAAGAATATTGAATCTCACATACAGGAATTTCTAACTTTATATTTGACCCTTGAGGTAACAGGGAATCCCTGAAGTTTGTTGAAGGGGGAAAGATGTAAGAAAAAATGGCAGACAGAATCATTTAATAACTTTGTGAAAGATAGATTAGAGAAGGGAGAACTTAAAGATACCAAATAAGAGTATTGCATTGGTTAAGGTAAAAGATGACACATAGTTTGCAGGCTCACTTCAATGAATTAGTAACAATAATGATGAGATTAGGGACTAACTGATGGCATTCAGTAGCAATTCCTACTTCAAAATATTAGGTCCAAGAAGCTAGGCACATGTGAAGAATTGACAATAGCTTTCTCTTTGCCAAAAGGAACCTTTATTTATGAGAAGAGATTATAGACAAAATCTAGAGATAAAACAGATATAAATATGAAATAATATTGAGAAAGCAGATAGTTAGCAAGGAAAAGGATTTAAATAATTAACAAAAGAAGACAAGTTCCTTAGTGGAACTCACAATTAGTCAAGAGAAAGAGAATATGCCATGAGGTGGGAGTACAACATTAACTGGCAAGCTAAATCTTGCATCATTACTTGAAGAAATGCATTTACTCTTTTTTTTTCTGAATTTGATTTAGAGGTCTTTTTGCCCTGATATGTAGTCAATTTTTGCATAGATATTTATTGCTTTTGCTTGATTGGATATCAATATTACTACCCTACTTTTTTAAAACTTCAGCTGAAGCATAAACTCAACTAAAATCAGAGGGATAGATCTCTTAGAAGCTAGGCTAAGAGATGGATATTTTGATAGAAAAGAGAGTATCAAAGTGTTGTTTAGTTATTTTTTCTGACTTTTTGTGACTCCATTTGTGATTTTCTTAACAGAGATATAGGTTGCCTTGCTATTTTCTTTTCTAGTTTATTTTATGGATGAAGAAATTGAAGAAAGCAAAGTTAAGTGACTTGTTGAGGCTCACTCAGTTAGTAAGTATATGAGGCCAGATTTGAATTCAGGAAAGATAGGTCTTCTGTCTCCAGACCCAGCATTTTACCAACTATACCACTTAGTTGTCTTACACAAATAATACAGCATGAAAATTATCTTTCCTCGTTACTAAATTTGCAGATGTCATAAATCTGGGATGGATGGACAACAGAAAAGATTATAGAATTAGGATCCAAAAGCATCTTGACAGAATAGAATATTGGGTCAAATTTAATAAAATAAATGTGATATATAAAGTCTTATTTGTAGGTACAAAAATCAATTTCACAAGCATATAATTGGGGAAGTATAGATAGAAATTATAAATGGAAGTATAGATAGTAAGAAGTATAGATAGAAAAAAAAAAAAAACAACAATTATTCTGAAAAGATACCTTAGGATTTTTTTGAATTGTAAGTGCACAAGTACAAATTAAACACTAACATTATATAATAGCCACAATACTACAAACTTGTGTTGCCTGAAGAAGACATAATTTTGGGGTTTATTGAGCACTGCTCTAACAAATTCTCATTTGGAATATTGTATCTGTGTTCTGAAGAACTGGATCTAGGGGGGGGAAAGTATATTCAGAGAAGACTTCTTCCTCTTCCTAGTTCTCTTCATCCTTTTCTTCTTTGTCATCTTCATCATCTTCCTGTCACCTTCTTGTTGAGTTCCTGTTGCCTTCCTATATTTCTGTCTCTCTGGTTTCCTGTCCTTCTGTCTTTATTTATTGCTTTGTTTCTTTCTCTGTTTCTTCTTCTTTTCTGTTTACAAAGACAATGTATCAGAACAGATAGATTGCTATGATTAAATCAGGAAACTGTGACCCCAAGTAAATTCTTCAGCCTATTTGTGCCTCAGGCAAAATACGACTTAGCTACTAAGCCATAGATGCATTTTAGTTGGCACATTGTTAGACAGATTTTTGACAATGAGAGATCTCCAGACTTGAGAAACCAAATTTTTCTTGTGTGTCCTCATTTTTATAATAGTAGAATGCCCATTTAGATTATAATGGTTAGAACATTGGACTTAGATTTGCTATCAGAGAGTCCTGAGTTGAAATATTTTTTTCATGTGACTCCTGGTCAAGTTTTCATTTTCTTCATGTAAAAAAATGAATAGTTTAGACTTCATGGAATTGAAGTGACCTTTCAGATTTAAATCTCTGATCCTATAATTGAGTCAATCAGTACACAGAAAGTCAACTTTATATGCTATGTTTTTTCAGTTTTGATCATGTACTGACTGAAAGCATGTTATTATCGCAGAAACTAGGGAAATAAATTGCTTTTTTATATGATCAATTTTGAATAGAAATTCAGCATTAGAAAAGAGTTTTCTGGTTTTCTTTTCTCTCTTATGGGGAAAGATTGGGAAAGAAACCAAAATTGACAGTATGAAGAGTTGGAATAGCTCATTCAATTTTGGCATGATTCTACTGAAGGATTTTCTCTTCTTCATATAACTGGAGAATTGGACTAGCAAATTTAGTTTGCTACCAGGAACAATTCAAATACAAATAAAGATGAACCCATATAAATTCAGAAATTGGCACTTTGGGGAGAAATGTCTTTATTTTATTTTATTTTATTTTGCTTTGAGAAATAGTCTTGGAATTTACTGACAATTCCACTAGAACTTTGGAAAAGAACCATGAAGAAAAATCAGTTCTCTAACTCCTAAAAAGTTAAAGAAATCTTCTAGGACTAGCTTTATCTAATTTAATGAACTAAGCACTTATCAAGCACCTACTGTGATAGGCGCTGGGGATAATGAAGACAAAAAATAAATAGTCCCTAGGCTAGCAAAACTGAAATACATGCACTATGCATATATTCACATTTGTATCTGAGATTTCATAGATACCAGGAATGTCAGCTTAAAAATAAACAAAACAAAATGTTAAAATATTCTTCTGGCAATGTTGATTGATACATTCTCTTTAATTTATATTCATATTTCCTAGCACACTTAGAGGCTGACTTGGGCTGGGTCACATAATCCTTATGAATCCTAGGCAAGACTTGAATCTAGGACTTTCTACCCTCATACCAGTTCTTCATTGCTTAATTATGCCACAGTGACACTTTTTTATAGTTTTTATTTGTAGATAAATTGACAGGTACAGTATTTGTTTTCTTTTTTTTTTATTTCTCTTGAGGGAAGAAACCAGCATTCTTTCATTATGTGAGTTTGTTGTCTTGCTTCTCTCCCATATCTCTCAATAAAGTTCTATTGAGTCCTATCAAAACTCCATGTGCCTCCCGAACTAATTTTCCTAAAATAAAGGTCTGACCATGCCATTCTTGTTCTCAATAAACTTCAGGGACTGTTATTTTTTGAATTGTGTTAGTGTGTGTGTGTGTGTGTGTGTGTGTGTGTGTGTGTGTGTGTGTGTGATTTTAAAAGCATTTCAGAAAGCAACTTTTTAACCTATATTTTTAGCCATTACCCCCAATTACATCTTCATTATAGCACAATGATGCCTGGCCTAAGGGAAATGCTTATTAATTATTTTGGGCAGTAATATTCACAGGAGGGAAGCAAATTATAGCAAACATTTTGGTAAAGAAATTAGTTAGAACTTGATTCTATCTACATTACTTAGAATACTTATGATTTTAGATTTGCATTTCCAGTATATATTTTCCAGTATATATATATTTCCAGCTATATGATAGAGGTTTTTATATGCTGGCATAGTTTCCATATGTTTCAATACCATTTCTATTCCTTTGGAAATGGACCACTATTCCTCTAAAAATGGAGACATTCCCAGGTTACCACAGTATTTCAAATTATTACCCAATTAGCACAAAGGAAAGAGTCACTATGATTTCTTGTCAATATAGAATATAAAACTGGAAATTACCTTAGAGATTATTCATAACTAGTGTAATTAAGTGACCTGCCCAATTTTCCACCTTCAGTTAGCAGACAAACAAGAATTAAAACTTGAATTTCTTGCCTTTATATGGAACGCTTTAGCTAGTATATCAGAAAAATCTTACATGGTTCTTGGAAATCTAGCTCTACTCATTAGTGGCCTTCTGGTTTACTAAATTACTGTATTAATTTGCTACAGTTTATATCAAATATGGTTGACTTTTGATGATTCACCTCTTTTGTATTAGAAACCCTCAGGAATCCAGTGATGTCTTAAATAATATGACACAGGTGAACATGGATGGCAGACTATATATTTCATTTGTCACTTTAAACTTAATACACATCTTATTATAGAGCTTGTGATGTTAAAGAGAAAGGTGATGATTTGTGTGTGTGTGTTTCCCCCTTTCTTTTTTTTAAATTTTATTTATAAAATATTTTCACATTATATATGCATAAGTAATTTTTATGACATTATCCCTTGTATTCATTTTTCCAAATTATCTCCTCCCTCCCTCTACTCCCTCCCCTTGATGACAGGCAATCCCATATATTTTACATGTGTTACAATATAACCTAGATACAATATATGTGTGTAGATACCACTTTCTTGTTGCTAATTAAGTATTAGATTCCAAAGGTATAAGTAGCCTGGGTAGATAGACAGTAGTGCTAATAGTTTACATTCACTTCTCAGTGTTCCTTCTCTAGGAGTAGTTGTTTCTGTCCATCATTGATCAACTGAAAGTGAGTTGGATCTTCTTTATGTTGAAGATATCCACTTCCTTCAGAATACATCTTCATACAACACTGAAGTGTACAGAGATCTTCTAGTTCTATTCATTTCATTCAGCATCAGTTGATGTAAGTCTCTCCAAGCCTCTCTGTATTCCTCCTGCTGGTCATTTCTTACAGAGCAATAATATTCCATAACCTTCATATACCATAATTTACCCAACCATTCTCCAATTGATGGGCATCCATTCATCTTCCAGTTTGTGGCCACTATATAAAGAGCTGCCACAAACATTTTGGCACCTACAGGTCCCTTTCCCCTCCTCAGTATTTCTTTGGGATATAAACCCAATAGCAGCAATGCTGGGTCAAAGGGTATGCACAGTTTGATAACTTTTTGGGCATAGTTCCAAATTGCTCTCCAGAATGGCTGGATTCTTTCACAACTCCACCAATAATGTATTAGTGTCCCAATTTTCCCACATCCCCTCCAACATTCATCATTATTTGTTCCTGTCATCTTAGCCAATCTGACAGGTGTGTAGTGGTATCTCAGAGTTGTCTTAATTTGTATTTCTCTGATCAGTAGTGATTTGGAACACTCTTTCAAATGAGCGGATATAAATTCAATTTCATCATCTGAGAATTGTCTGTTCATATCCTTTGACCATTTATCAATTGGAGAATGGTTTGATTTCTTATAAATTAGGGTCAGTCCTCTATATATTTGGGAAATGAGACCTTTATCGGAACTTTTAACTGTAAAAATATTTTCCCAATTTGTTACTTCCCTTCTAATCTTGTTTGCATTAGTATTGTTTGTACAGAAACTTTTTAGCTTGATGTAATCAAAATCTTCTATTTTGTGGTCAATAATGATCTCTATTTCTCCTTTGGTCATAAATTCCTTCCTCCTCCACAGGTCTGAGAGATAGATTATTCTCTGTTTCTCTAATCTATTTATTATCTCATTCTTTATGCCTAAGTCATGGACCCATTTTAATCTTATCTTGGTATATGGTGTTAAGTGTGGATCCATATCTAATTTCTGTCATACTAATTTTCCAGTTTTCCCAACACTTTGTAAAAATAATGAATTTTTATCCCTAATGTTGGTATCTTTGGGTTTGTCAAAGACTAGATTGCTATACATGTACCCTTTTTTGTCCTTTGTATCTAATATGTTCCACTGATTGACTGGTCTATTTCTTAGCCAATACCAAATGGTTTTGGTGACTGCTGCTATATAATATAGCTTTAGATCAGGTACACCTAGACCACCTTCATCTGACTTTTTTTTCATTAGTTCCCTTGCAATTCTCAACCTTTTATTCTTCCATATGAATTTTGTTGTTATTTTTTCTAGGTCATGAAAATAGTTTCTCGGGAGTCTGATTGGTATAGCACTGAATAAATAGATTAGTTTGGGGAGTATTGTCATCTTTATTATATTCGCTTGGCCTATCCAAGAGCACTAAATGTCTTTCCAATTATTTAAATCTGACTTTATTTTTGTGGCAAGTGTTTTGTAATTTTTCTCATATAATTCCTGACTATTCTTTGGTAGATGGATTCCCAAATATTTTATACTCTCAACATTTGTTTGAAATGGAATTTCTCCTTGTATTTCTTGATGTTGCATTTTGTTGGTGACATATAAAAATGCTGAGGATTTATGTCTGCAACTTTACTAAAATTCTGAATTATTTCTTATAGCTTTTTAGCAGAGTTTTTGGGGTTCTCTAAGTATACCATCATGTCATCTGCAAAGAGTGATAGTTTGATTTCCTCATTTCCTACTCTAATTCCATGAATCTCTTTCTCGGTTCTTATTGCCGAGGCTAGCATTTCTAGTACTATATTGAATAGTAATGGTGATAGTGGGCAACCTTGTTTCACTCCTGATCTTACTGGGAAAGGTTCTAGTTTATCTCCATTACATATCATGCTTACTGACAGTCGTAAATATTTGCTCCTGATTATGCTAAGGAATAGTACATTTATTCCTATACTCTCAAGCATTTTTAGTAGGAATGGATGTTGGATTTTATCAAATGCTTTTTCTGCATCTATTGAGATGATCATACATTTTTTTAATCTTTTTTATTTTATTTTATAATTATAACTTTTTTTTGACAGTACATATGCATGGGTAATTTTTTACAACATTATCCCTTGCACTTACTTCTGTTCAGATTTTTTCCCTTCCTCCCCCAACCCACTCCCCCAGATGGCAGGCAGTCTTATACATGTTAAATATATTACAACATATTTTAGATACAATATATGTGTGTAGAACCAAATTTCTTGTTGCACAGGAAGAATTGGATTCAGAAGGTAAAAATTAAAGTTTACACTCATTTCCCAGTGTTCCTTTTCTGGATGTAGCTGATTCTGTCCATCATTGATCAATTGGAATTGGATTAGCTCTTCTCTATGTGATCATATGGTTTTTATTAATTTGATTATTAATACGGTCAATTATACTAATAGTTTTCCTAATATTAACCAGCCCTACATTCCTGGTATAAATCCAACTTGATCATAGTGTATTGTCCTGGGGATGATTTTCTGAAGTCTTTTTGCTAATATCTTATTTAAGATTTTAGCATCAATATTCATTAAGGAAATTGGTCCATAATTTTCCTTCTCAGTTTTCGTTCTACTTGGTTTAGGTATCAGTACCATGTCTGTGTCATAAAAGGAGTTTGGTAGGGCTCCTTCATCCCCTATTTTTTCAAATAGTTTATATAACATTGGGGCTAATTGTTCTTTAAATGTTTGGTAGAATTCACATCTAAATCCATCTGGCCCTGGGGATTTTTTCCTGGGGAGTTGATTAATAGCTTGTTCTATTTCTTTTTCTGAAATGGGACTATTTAAGCAATTTATCTCCTCCTCTGTTAATGTAGGAAGCCTATATTTTTGGAGAAAGTCATCAATTTCACTTAAGTTATCAAATTTATTGGCATAAAGTTGAGAAAAGTAACTCCTTATTATTTCTCTAATTTCCTCTTCATTGGTGGAAAGATCCCCCTTTTCATTTGTAAGACTAACAATTTGATTTTCCTCTTTCCTTTTTCTGATCAAATTTACCAAAGGTTTATCTATTTTATTAGCTTTTTCATAAAACCAACTCTTGGTTTTATTTATTTATTCAATAGTTTTTTTCAATATTATTGATTTCTCCTTTTAATTTTTGTATTTCAAGTTTGATTTTTGGTTGGGGGTTTTTAATTTGGTCTTTTTCTAGCTTTTTCAGTTGCAGGCCCAATTTGTTAATCTTCTCTTTCTCTATTTTGTTCAAATAAGCCTCTAAAGATATAAAATTTCCCCTTATTACCACTTTAGCTGCATCCCACAGATTTTGGTATGATGTCTCATCATTGTCATTATCTTGGGTGAAATTCTTAATTGTTTCTTTAATTTGCTGTTTCACCCAGTCATTCTTTAAGATGAGATTATTCAGTTTCCAATTACTTTTTGGTCTATTTACCCCTAACTTTTTACTGAATGTAGCTTTTATTGCATTGTGATCTGAAAGAAGGCATTTATTATTTCTGCCTTCCTACATTTAATTTTGAGATCTTTATGTCCTAATATATGGTCTATTTTTGTATAGGATCCATGAACTGCTGAGAAGAAAGTATATTCCTTTCTATCGCCATTCAGTTTTCTCCAGAGGTCTATCATACCTACCGTGTTTCCCCGATAATAAGACACTGTCTTATTATTTTTTTGGGACTAAAAAACACCAGAGGGCTTATTTTCAGGGGAGGGCTTATTTTATCCTCCATCATGCCCCTTTTATCCTCCATCATGCCCATTTTAGCCTCCATCATGCCCCTTTTAGCCTCCATCATGCCCCCTGAGTGCTTATTTTATTCTCCATCGCTTACTGAACTTACCGAGTTTTTAGATGGTCCTGTCTCAGCTCTACTCCGCGGCGCTGCTCTCAGTAGCGCCAGCAAGCAAATCACCAGGGAAGAAGAGGATGACGCGCTCACTGCTGCAGCTCTGATTGGATGCAGCTCGGAGCGCGACGTGCGTTTCACCCGGGAGGGGAGGGCGGCGCTGCTTACTGAAGGTACCGCTACGCAGCATATAGCGCAGGGGATCACCATGATGACCGTTTTCATAGTAAGTTCGATAGGGCTTATTTTCGGGGGAGGGCTTATTTTAGCGGAATATTAAAGAGTATGTGGGTGTCTTATTTTCAGGATAGGTCTTATTATCGGGGAAACACGGTAGTTTTTCTAACGTTCTATTTACTTTTTAAATTTCTTTCTTATTTGTTTTGTGGTTTGATTTGTCTAAATCTGAGAGTGCAAGGTTGAGATCTCTCACTATTATAGTTTTACTGTCTATTTCTTCTTGCAACTCTCTTAGCTTTTCCTTTAGAAAGTTAGATGCTATATCACTTGGTGCATATATGTTTAGTATTGATATGGCTTCATTGTTTATGCTACCTTTTAGCATGATATAGTTTCCTTCCTTATCTCTTTTAATTAAATCAACTTCTGCTTTTGCTTGATCTGAGATAAGGATGGCTACCCCTGCTTTTTTGGCTTTACCTGAAGCATAATAGATTCTGCTCCAACCTTTTACCTTTACTATGTATGTATCTCCCTGCTTTAAATGTGTTTCCTGTAAACAACATATTGTAAGGTTTTGACTTTTGATCCAGTCTGCTATCCGTCTCTGTTTGATGGGAGAGTTCATCCCATTCACATTTACAGTTAAAATTACTAATTCTGTATTTCCTGCCATCATATTATCCCCAGATTATGCCTTTTCCCTTGACCCCCCTGAACCCCTTCCCCAATATTCAATTTATAGACCCCCCTTGTGACATGCAGCCCTTCCTTTTTTAGTATCCCTCCCCCTTCCTTCCAAGTCCCTTCCCTTATTTCCCTTTTCGAAAGGTGATGATCTAGCAGTTTGTTGAATACATAATCTTCTTGAACCTTAATGCCCTTCAAAAATTTAATATTAGTTGTAAAAAACTGATGCCCTGATGAAGTTACTATCCTTTTGAAATCTTTAGTATGATTTAAAAGACCATTAAATTTTCATGTGAAAGCCACAATAATGGGAGAAAATTGACTCTCTGGCCTTGTCTACCATTCTTCAGAAGCCTTCAAATCCTGGGAGATCATTCCCCATGTGCAGACCTTTCCACCAATTGGCAAATTGTTCCAGTAATTTATATTTTAAAGAAGTTGCCAAGTCATCCATGCTCACTCACCCATTCCTTCCTTTTCTGCCTCTACTTGTGATTTCACAAATTTCTCAACCATGTTCCAACAAAGGGATTGCCCCTACTCCTACCTTAAAGTCCTGTTTATATGTTGTATTTTTTTAAAATTAGATATAAGATTTTCAAGGGACTTTGTTTCTCCTTGTACCAGCACAATGTTTGAATACAATAAGTCCTTAATGCATGCTTGTTGTTTTTGTTGTCCTAATTTGTAAGGATGATAGTAATGATTTCTGACATGTAGTTAGCACACTACAGTTTGTAAAATCCATTATATCCATAATCTTATTTGATTCCCACAGGAATATTGTGAATCAAATAACTCAGAAAGGATGAGGAAAATAATGATGCATTGGGCTCAAATCTTGCTTCTGATTTAGCTATGTGGGTTCTTATATCTGATATTCTATCTCAGCCTTCCATATCTTTGTCTTTATGACCCCCCAAGAGAGGATCTTTTACATTTGTGCCTCTAGAATCACATCCTGGGCTTTCAAGACCTAGCTCAAGTACTATATTCCCAATGTGGTATAAAGTTTACTGCAAATATGTAGAACAATGATAAGCAGAAATCAGCTCTAGCATAACTGGGGAGTGTAATTACTCTTAAGTTTTGGTGTGGGCAACTCTATTTGCCATGAAGTTTTGATCACGTACGATTCTTCCCAATTCAGAGTACAAGGTTAATCTTATAAATTTAGGATTGTTAATCAGTAGCAAAAGAGGAGAAGTTTTGTACAATGGAAAACCATTGAAAAAAATTGAAATCGGAACCAGAGAAGTTGAGTCCAAATTCCAGCTGTGCTGCTAACTGTATGTACTTGGATAGGCCATTTCCCTTTGCTGCATCTTAACTTCCTCATCTAAAAAATGTGAGTACTGGAGTAGAAGGTGTCTAAGGTTCCTTGCAATTCTATTTACTTATGAAAACATAGATGCTCAGCAGCTTGATTATTGATATTGATCTGATATATTAGATCATTTATCTATAATGAAGATGTCAAAGATAGAGTATCCTCCTTGCTCACTCTAGGGAAAAAACAAAAACAAACAAAAAAAAAAACAAACAAAAACAAAACAAAACAAAAAAAAAACTTATCAATAGCCATGAAGCATGCACAAGCTTTGTAAATGAGTTTCCATCTTCAAAGTGCCTAGAATGGAGAAAACTAAGGAGGGAAATAGAGCTACTAGGTGACACAAGTTGATTTGAAAAGCACCAGAAAGAACTACTCCTTTCAAAGAATCTCTCCCCCGAAACCTATTGCTCATGCCTAAGTCTCAATATTTTAAACACATTTCTTGGAGTTAATAAGGACTTTCCAGTCAGTTAACATATTTTAAGCAATTATGATCTGCTAGTCATTGGAAATAGAGTTAATAAGAACTTGAAATAAGAGGGATTTTGCCTCCTGACGTAAAAATGTAATACAGACACACAACAAGCATGGCTCTACTGGTTTTACTCTGGAGTTCCTTTAGCATGTTGCAGAAACCTTTTCATTCAAAAAACTTACTCTAGCCCTGAAATTCACATTGTTGAAGTACCCTCACACCTAGCAGGCATCCCCTTTGTTTGGATGGCTCTTCAGAGAATCTCCATTTTAGGAGGGCTCTCAGGTCAATCACTTTTTCATTCCTCACCCATCTTACTTCAGTACTTTCTTTACTATACTTTCTCCATTCTCTTTTTTATGTTTCCTCCCTCTACTTAGGATAGAAGCTTCTTAAAGGCAAAGACTGTTTTTCTTTGTGCTTTTGTTTTCATTTCCAGGGATTCCAGGTACAGTAATGGGCTTCTAATAATTGATTATTTACTGCCTAAATGAATTTGTAAGATTTTTCCCAATGTCAGAGAGATGAGAATATTTCTCCAGTAATGAAGCACAGAACTAGCATAGGGAAACAGAAATCCACAGTTAGCTTACTTAGTAGGGTAGGTAAGGGGTATGGGTATAATATCACCCTTGAAATTGAAGGACATTTGAAGCATTAAATATCAAAAATTATGGGGCTCTAGAGGCACTAATAAAAGAGAAAAAAAGTTAAAGGGTCAGGAGAGATGATGGCAGAGATATATTCTTTCTTATTTCATTTTGCCTAGGGCTGGTTCCAGAAGGGAGGATAGAAGTAAAGGAAGATTATAGAACACAGAAAATGAAGCCATATCAATACTAAACATATATATACTAAGTGGTATAGCATCTAACTTCTAAAGGAATAAGCTATAGTTCTATTTGCTTTATTTACCAAATTCCCCTTGTTTCACAAATTTCTTTAAAAGTAAAAATAAAATTCACTTTGAAGGGGTAGAACTAAAACTGAAATTGTCTATTCTATTATTGGTGATAAACCCAGAAAATGCTTTTGACAATATCTGTCTGATTCTGAATTGGTTATTGCTCCCAATGACCATGCCTCTAATAAACCTGGGATGCACCATTTCTGTGCAGTGTCATGAAAAGTATTTCTACCAAAAAAGTGTTAGTTACATTCAACTGCTAGATTGAAATCATCAAGCACATTACTGTGGAAAGTTCAAAGAGGGATTCACATTTTTAGCTGAATATGGGAAGCCTTTAGTGTTGTTGAAGAATTGTTGTTTCTGTGGCAACATAATTTTGAATTTGGAAGTTAGGCACATTTTCTGCACTGAATTCACATCAATTTTTTTAAGGAGACAATGAAACTCAACCAGTAAAATAAACACATGTTCACTTGGAAATAATGAAAAAATTTAGTAATGACATACAGAAGGAACGGTGGAAATAAACACAGATCTAAATTACCACAGCCTAAAAGTAACCAGGTCATGGAAATGAGAATCCAGTATGAAGGTAAATAATGTCAATATGACATAAAATTAGTAGATTCAAATTGTCTGAAGACTTTTATTGTCACCAACCTTAAAACTGATTTATTGTCTATAATTCAGCAGTGTCAAACTCATAGCCTGTGGCTGCAAAATTCCAGAGTGGTCTGAACTTGATTAAACTATAATTGAGAAATGTTTATAAAAAATAAAACACTAATACAATACAATGAAGATCATGTTAATTTGTGGTTTCTAAGTCAATATAGGTCCCAGTGGAATCCATGTCCATTTGGGTTTTACAACACTGCTACATTATGTAATAGGTATTCATTTATTCATTTAAAAGTTTTGCGGTTATTATCTTTCATATTTAACCATAAGGCGTCAGTGTTAGCCACTAACCTGATTCAACTCAGCAGGAAGGATGATAAACATTAGCACTCTAGGCATTATGTTGTTCCACCTTTTTGTTTAAATGTGTTATGAAGTTCCACTCTGTTATTTGTACTAAATAGAGATGTGGTAAGCATTCTATGTTTCTCAAAAAGTGGACAATCTTTTGTCCTTAAATGTGTCTCTCAGGCATACAGATTCACTATTTGAAGCTATTGAATATTGTAGATTAGCCTTGATAAAATATATATTTTTTAATTTCCACTTGAATCTCAGTTATCTGACCTTTCCAAACTAAATTGATTCCCCAAAAGAATAGTTCACTGTCTTTGGATCCTGCATATAGTATTTTTCTTTCAGCAATGTTTTAATAAAAGCAGCATAACATATGACAATAAAATAACATGCAATAAAGCATTAAATATACATTTAGGGACCCTAAGAATTTTCCAGATCCAGACATCTTCCTGATAGTGCAGAAGTCTCATCAAACCATGAAGTTCTAGGAAATGTAAAGTCCAAAACAAATAAAGACATACATGTAGAAGGAATAGTTATTAAGTAAGATTCAACAATTGTTAAGCCCATTTTTAGGACCATGGGTTTGGATTCTCAATAAGATGGATGATGGCTAATGATTTTTAAAAATAAACTTTTGTTATTAGGAGTGATTTCTGATTACTTTTCACAACTAGCTTATTCTCATAGAATAAGAGTTTTAAGTAATAAGACCAAACACACCTTGCGAATATTAACCAGTGTTTTATCTAACTTTTGGTTCATAGAACTAATTGGACTTTTTTTTTGACAATTCAACTGTATTTTGATCAGTGAGGTCAAAATCAGTACTGCTCTAGTTCAACCCATTTTGCCTTTCTTAATGCTAGAGCTTATATTATTTTTTTTTTGATTGCCATTTCACATATATTGAGATTGTAGTAAAGCAGTACTAGGGACCTATTATATTACCAATCACTGTATTTGGCACTGGGTATACAAAGAAAGGCAAAAAATGCATCTGCTTTCAAAGAAAGCACAGCATAATGGGGAAAAAATACACAAACAACTATGTACAAATGAGACACTCAAGATAAAATAGGGATAATATGGAGACAGAAGGTAGGAACAGAAAGTGTCCTAGCATGAGTGACAGCCAGTGAAAATGCCTAGAATTGGGAAATAGAGTACTGTTTGCAAGAAACAGCAAGGGTAGCCCATTGTCAGTACATCACAAAATACTCAAAATAGAATAAGATATAAGTAGATTTGTCACTATATCACAAAATACTCAAAACAGAAAAAAAAAAGATATAAGAAAAGTAGCATGGAATAGGTTATGAGCAATTTGAAAAGCCAAAAAATGGGAATTAGATCGGTGAAATCCCTAAATATTGTTTCATGACCTGCTATCAAATTAACCCTATCCTATTATGCAAATGTAAGATTGTTCTTTTATTTACTATTATGAAATTATTCACCATAGATTTACACCAAATGTTATATATGATGGAAATGTATTTAAATGTTGACTACCAGCCAACTTGTTAATTACATCTTTTAGCTCTCCGTCATTTATAATTTTAAGAAGTTTGTCATCTATGCTATCCTCTAAGTTATTGATAAAAAATGTTGAAACAACATTTAGTGAAACAGAAAATCAGTGTCACTTATCAGTAAAAATATTTTCAAGTTTGACATTTAATATTAAACAAGTATCTCTTTATGTCCAGCAATTCAGCCAATTTCAAGTTTAGTTAACTTCTATTAAGAACGTACAACTAGGTCTTGAATTCTGCCTCATAATCGTTCAGAGGTTCAATTTTCTTACCAGAAAAAGTGGAGATAACAGTACTCTTACTTTCTAACTTGCAGGATTGTTGTGAGAAATGCAATAATAATAACTTGATACTGACAACTCACATTCATGTAAAACTTAATAAGGTTTTCAGAAAACATATATATGTACAATTAGATAGCCAACTTATTAAAAGGAGGCTCAAAATCACTATATAAATAGAAAAAAAAAGATTAAAGACAAGAAGATTTTGTGAAAAATTACAACAATTTTAACACAATTTTTAATATTCAAAGGTGGGGGGCAACTAGGTGGCGCAGTGGATAGAGCACCAGCCCTGAATTCAGAAGGACCTGAATTCAAATTTGATTTCAGACACTTAACATTTCCTAGCTGTGTGACCCTGGGCAAGTCACTTAACCCCAGCCTCAGGGGGGCAAAAATATTCAAAGGTGATATCAATTTTGGAAAGTGTAAACTATCTAAAAGGAAAAACATTTACTTCCACCATTTGATATAGAAATAAAATTGATATAAAAAATCCCCCTTCCCCCTGACACAGACCAAAAGCTCTCATAAATTTCAGCCAAGACCAACTTTATAACTTTTTTAAAAAAGTGTTCCATAATTATACTTTTACATACTATTGCTTAGCACAATGCCTGCAACAGTGGAGGTGCCAACTAAATATTTATCATGTTTATTGTAGCAATCAAAACCACATGATACAATGTGGATAAGCAATTCTGGAAACATCTCATATTCATTACTCATTTTATTTTGAATTAATTTTTTGTCATTGTCTTCAGAGGCTTTTTACTGTAACAAATTTTTGTGACCCACCCAGCATTTAATTACATGATCTCAGGTAGGGTCATAATCCACAGTTTAAGATATTTTGCTATAGAGTGAAACATGGGTTTTAGCATGCTTAATAAACGTTTGAAGGGTAGATAAGCTAAAGAAGGTCTCCACGGGATAGAGAATCTATATGTTAACTACTCTGCCCTGGTTGCAAGCCAGTAGATCAGCAAAGAAGTTATAAAACATCCAAAACAAAAGCAAAAGGTAAAGAGTGTATCCAAAGCACCTAGAGTCTCATGGGACCTGGCCCCACCCACCCAGCACAGGGAGTGAGTAAAGGAGTTACTCAGCCTTATCCCAGCATAGCTGCTGTTGCTTCCTGGTCTGTTGAAGAAGCTTGGAACCTTCTTGCCCTAAAAGCAGATCCCAAATTTTAAAAAATGAGTAAAAAGGCAAAGCAAGCTCTTTGTTACTGATTTGAATTGAACATTATGTACAGACAGCTTCTATAGTGAAAGAGAAGGACAGATTTCAAACCTTGAGGAGATTAAAAGTAGATTGTCTCCAGATAAAACCTCAGAGGATGATATAGCCTGGTCCTCACTACACAAGGCTCTTCTAGAAGAAATTAAAAAGGATATTAAAAGAGAGCTAGAAGAAAAATGGAGTAAGGAAAGGAAAACGTTGCAAGAGGGTTTGGAAAAGCATATAATTAATTAAAAGAAAGATTTGATAAAGCGAAAAAAAAAAAAAAAACTCCCTGAAATGTGAAATGGGAAAGTAAAGAACAACCAGGAAAACAGAATTTGTGAATTGGAAAAAAGAAAATAACTCCTTAAAAAATTTGTGAAATGGAAAAAAATGCTATAGAACAAAACAACTCATTTAAAAACAGAATTGGACAAATACAAAAAGAAGTAAAAAAAAAAAGTAAATGAAGAAAATGATTCATTAAAAATCAGAACTGAGCAAATGGAAATGAATGACTAAACGAGATGTCAAAATCAGTCAAACAAAATCATAAAAATGGAAAAAATAGAAAAAAAAATAATAAAAAAATGTTAAATAGCTACTTGGGAAAACAACAGACCTGAAAATAGATCTAGGAGAGATAATCTAAGGATTATTGGACTCCCTGAAAATCATAATGAAACAAGAGCTTGGACACTATTTTTCAAGAAATCATCAAAAAGAAATGCCCATATGTCATAGAATTAGAAGGTAAAATAGCTATTGCAAGAATTCATAGAACACCTCCTGAAAGAGAACCCCAAAATTAAAACTCTAAGGATTATTGTAGTTAAATTTCAGAATTATTGGACCAAGGCAAAACTATTATAAGCAGCCAGAAAAAAAAATTCAAATACTAAGGAGCCATAATAAGAATTACTAGCAGTTTCCACATTATAAGATCAAGGGGCCTGGAATCTAATATTCCCAAAGGCAAAAGGACTTGGAATGCAGTCAATAATAAACTACACAGCTAATCTGAGCATTTCCTTCAAGAGAAGTAGATGGACATTCAATGAAACAGGTGAATTCCATTTATTTCTGATAAAAAAAAAAAAAAAAAAAAAAAAAAAAAAAAACAGAGCTAAACAAAAAATAAATTGACCTACAAATATAGAATTCAGGAAAAGGATAAAAAAATAAAATGAACTGTATTTCGGTACTGGGCTTACATAGAGAGTGAATATATAATTTGCTTTTATTGTTATAATATAAAAAAGAACTAGAGGTGGAAAGAGGATTGTACCACAAAAAAGGAAAAGTGGAGTAAAAAGAAGGAAATTATGTAGAGAGCCAGAACTCTGGAGAAGTATATTTGAAACAAGTTGTTAACTCAGTGGAAATGATGAGATGAGTATTCTCTAGTTCATACATATACTTAGTACTTAGCATGGTAATGTAATGGTTCTCTAATTCACACATACATAGTATGCTCTAATGATGTAATTGTAATTGTAACAGGGTTTATAAGGGCTAAGAAGGACTGGAAGAGAGACATTTTGTCTTTGGCAATCCTCTTGGTGGCTCTCATACCTCCTGCACTAAGATAAAGATTGGACCAGTATAAAGAATCTAGACTCTATTCTTGACCATTCATGTGGTATCTATCCTGCTCAGGTCAAGACCCCTCCAAAGGACCTCCAGAAAGTATCCTCAACATTACAAAATTATATCTAAGGGACAAAGGAAAGCTATTATATCTGAGGGAAAAAAGGGAGGGGGAGGAACATTGTGTGAATTTTACTCTCATCAGATTTGGCTCAAAAAGAAAATATCAGACATATTTGGTATTGAAAAGTGCGAGGGGAAAATTAATAAAACTAAAAGTTGGTTCTATGAAAAAACCCAAAAAATTGATAAACCTTTGGAAAATTTAATTAGAAAAAGAAAAAAAAGGAAAATCAAATTGTTAGTCTTAAAATGAAAAGGAAGAACTTTCCACTAATGAAGAGTAAATTAGAGCAATAATTAGGAGTCATTTTACCCAACATTATGTCAATAAATTTGATAACCTAACTAAAATAGATGAATACCTACAAAAATATAGGTTGCTCAGATTAACAGAGGAGGAAGTAAATTGCTTAAATAGTCCCACTTTAGAAAAAGAAATAGAACAAGCTATTAATCAACTTCCTAAGAAAAAATTCCCAGGACGAGATGGATATACATGTGAATTCTACCAAACATTTAAAGAACAATTAGCTCCAATACTATATAAATTATTTGAAAAAAATAGCGAATGAAGCAGTTCTACCAAACTTCTTTTATGAGACAGACATGGTACTGATACCTAAACCACATAGGATGAAAACAGAAAGAAAATTATGAACCCATCTCTGTAATGAATATTGATGCAAAAATCTTAAATAAAATATTAGCAAAGAGATTACAGAAAATCATCTCCAGGATAATACACCATGTCCAAGAAGGATTTGCACCAGGAATGCAGGGCTGGTTCAATATTAGGAAAACTATATCAATAACCAAATTAACAAAAATTATATGATCATGTCAATAGATGCAGAATAAGCATTTGATAAATTTAAACATCCATTCCTATTAAAAACACTAGAGACTATAGGAATAAATGGATTTTTCCTCAAAATAGTCAGCAACATCTATTTATAATCATCAGTAAGCAACATAAATAATGTGGATAAAATGGACCCATTCCCAGTAAGATCAGGAGTAAAACAAGGTTGCCCACTATCACCATTACTATTCAATATTGTATTAGAAATGCTAGCTTTAGCAATGAGATGAAAAAGGGATTAAACAAACTAGAGGAAGTAATGAGGAAACCAAAGATGATATGATGATATGGTTAGAGAATCCTAGAGAATCTACTAAAAAGCTATTAGAAATGATCTACAACTTTAGCAAAGTTGCAGGATACAAAATAAATCCACATAAATCATCAACATTTTTATACATCACTAACAAAATCCAACAGCAAGAAATAAAAAAAAATTCCTTCAAAATAACTGTCAATAGTATAAAATATTTGGGAATCTATCTGCCAAGGGAAAGTCAGGAACTATATGAGCAAAACTACAAAACATTTTCCACACAAATAGTCAGATCTAAACAACTGGGAAAATATTAAGTGCTGTTGGATAGTTTGTGCAGGTATAATAAAGATGATAATACTCCCCAAACTAATCTATTTATATAGTACTATGTCAATCAAACTCCCAAGAAACTACTTTACTGACCTAGAAAAAATAACAACAAAATTCATCTGAAAGAACAAAAGGAACTAAAGAAAAAAAAAATCAAATGGAGGTGGCCTAGTTGTGCCAGATCTAAAAGTATATTATAAAGGAGTGGTCACCAAAACCATTTGGTATTGGCTAAAAAACAGACTAGTTGATCAGCGGAGTAGGTTAGCTTCACAGGACAAAATAGTCAATAGCTATAGCAAACTAATGTTTGATAAATAAAAAAAAAAAAAACAGCTATTGGGATAAGAATTCACTATATGACAAAAAACTGCTGGGAAAATTGGAAACTAGTATGGCAGAAACAAGGCATTAACCCACACATAACACCATTTAGCAAGATAATGCCAAAAAGGGTTCATGGACTAGACATAAAGAATGAGATTATAAATAAATTAGAGGAACATAGTATAGTTTAACCTCTCAGACCTGTGGAGGAGGAAGGAATTTGTGACCAAAGAATTAGAGATCATTATTGATCACAAAATAGAAAATTTGGATTATATTAACTTAAAAAGTTTTTGTACAAACAAAACTAATGCAGACAAGATTGGAAGGGAACCAATAAACTGGGAAAATGTTTTTATATTCAAAGTTTCCGATAAAGGCCTCATTTCCAAACTATATAGAGAATTGACTCAAATTTATAAGAAATTAAGCTATTCTCTAATTGATAAATGGTCAAAGGATATGAACAGACAATTTTCAGATGATGAAACGGAAACTATTTCTACTAATATGAAAGTGTTCAAATCACTATTAATCAGAGAAGTGCAAATTAAGACAACTCTGAGTTACCACTACACACTTGTCAGATTAACTAAAATGACAGGAAAAAATAATGATGAATGTTGAAGGGGATGCAGGAAAACTGGGACCCTGATGTATTATTGTTGGTGGAGTTGTGAATGAATTCAACCATTCTGGAGAGAAATCTGGAATTATGCCCCAAAAGTTATGAAACTGTGCATACCCTTTGATCCAGTAGTGTTATTACTGGGCTTATATCCCAAAGATATACTAAAGAAGGGAAAGGAACCTGTATGTGCCAAAATGTTTGTGGCAGCCCTTTTTGTAGTGGCTAGAAACTGGAAAATGAATGGATGTCCATCAATTGGAGAATGGTTGGGTAAATTATGGTATATAAATGTTATGGAATATTATTGCTGTACGAAATGATCAGCAGGATGAATACAGAGAGGCTTGGAGATATATATATATATATATATATATATATATATATATATATATATATATATATATATATATATATATATATATGTAAACTGATGCTGAGTGAAATGAGCAGAACCAGGAAATCATTATATACTTCAACAACAATACTGTATGAGAATGTATTCTGATGGAAGTGGATATCTTTGACAAAGATAAGATCTAATTCAGTTCCAATTGATCAATGATGGACAGAATCAGCTATACCCAGAGAAGGAACACTGAAAAATGAATATGGACTACTTGTATTTTTGTTTTTCTTCCCAGGTTTTTTTTCACCTTCTGAATCCAATTGTTCCTATACAATAAGAGAACTGTATGGTTCTGCACACATATATTGTATCTAGAATGTACTATAACATATTTAACTGGTATAAGACTGCCTGCCATCTAGGGGAGGAAGTGGAGGGAAGAAAGGGAAAAGTTGGAACAGAAGTGAGTGCAAGGGATAATGTTGTAAAACATTGTCCAGGCATATGTTCTGTCAATAAAAATTTATAATAAAAAAAAAATCTTGCAATTCTAAAGAAAAAGATTACTATAAACCTTTATTAAGTTATCATATGTGTCTAATCTATTACATTGATTCACCACTCTATTTCTTACCAAATGATTTTGATTACTGCTGCTTTATAATATTGTTTTAGTTTTGGTATTTCTAATCTACCAACTTTTGTATTTTTTTCATTAATTCCTTTGATATCATTGACCTTTTGTTCTTCCAGATGAATTTTATTAATTTTTTTTCTAGTTCTAAAATAATTTTTAGCAATTTGATTAATATAACACTGAATAAGTAGACCATGAGAAATTGATATTTTTCAATTATTTAAGATATGACTTTGTTTGTACGTGATGTTTTTTGTAATTATGTTCATATAGCTCTTGGGTTTGTCTTAACAATTAGACCCCCCCCAAGTAATTTATTTTGTATACAATTATTTCAAATATAATTTCTCTTTCTATGTCTTGTTAATAGGCACCTAGTATCTAATCTTTTGGTACTGAGATTCTCTAGCCCTGGTTAGACTAATCCTCATATGCTAATCTGCTGCATAAGTAGTATTTGGAATGTTTGAATTCACTAAGACCTGTCTTACACTGCATGATGTTGTCATAGTCATCAAGAAACAACAGCTACTCCCACTTTATAAGGCATGGGTCTATTTCATTTCTTACTTTATGTTTGTATGATATTCAAGTTAATGGTCAGAATTCAATCCCACATCAAGCTCTTTTTTGCTAGATTTTAAAATTAAATATTAAGAAAACCCTTAAACACCAGAGCATTCTCTTGGCTTTAAAGACAGAACATGTTGCTCCAAGTTAAACAGGAAGTTGTCTTCAAAATATAAGCAATACGGTGGTACATCAGTTCTTATGACCCTACACAATTTTGATGACCTTCTTTTCTCCACTCTCTTAGTTTTATTAGATACAGTGTATTCTGCATTCTGTGTAGTAATTAATAGACCAAAGGTATGTCATTAGTTGTTGGTAAGAATGCTTACCAAAGTCTCTACAAAATGAAGCGAAAAGAAACCTCACAGGATCTGCAGATTATCTTTAAAGAGAGTGAAAATTATGCTTCCTGATTATGTCTCAAAATTTCTTTTAGATTTAGGATTCTTTATTGGCTGCTAAGCTGCTAGAATTTTTATTTTTGTTTTTAGAGTATGGTATTTAATATGTGAAAAGTAACTTTTGATTTCTTTTTGCCTGGCCTTCATCTGACTTATAAATAGACAATAAATAAAAATGAAATCCTCTGGGGCTGAGAACTTGTTCTCTATTTCAATTCATAATAAAATTGTTCAACTGAAAGTTGAACCTTGAAAATAAGAATTTTACCAGATAGCACATTAACCCTGGCAGTTCAGTGAGCAAAACTATTCTTCCTAAGAATTTTCAAACACTTGAGTATTATTTATATATATTGAACATCCTATGACCCTATTGGCTTTCTTTCTGGATTCCCCTAAGTCCATGATATTCAATGAATAATCACCTATGTCAATCTGTAAATCACAAATCCCATTTCTACTGAATTTCCCCTGACTAAGTCAGTATAAATTATTTGACATCAAAGTAAAGCAAGGGAAAATTTACTGAAAATGGGATAATATTACAGATGGAAACATCTCTGGCATAGTAAATAACTCTAAAGAGATAACAGAGTCTACAGTAAAGAAGACCAGAGTTCAAATCCTACCTCTGACATTTCATATTGTCAGAGGTAGGATTTGAACTTTGGTATTCTTTACTGTAGACTCTGTTATCTTTGCTCTAATGTATATTGACTTTTAGAACATGAAGAAAACAACAAAGTAAATGTCAATGCAGTAGCTCCCGTATCCACCATCTATTTTACCAATTCCTACTACCTCACATATATGTCTTAGTGGAGAGTTCTGTCCTGGTACCTTTCTATCTTTATATTGATTTTAGGAAAGTCCTGCTTATTCTGCTAAACAACATACAGACTATGATTACTCCCGGACAACTGTAGGCCTGAAAAAATCCAGGACTATAATCAAATAGAATATGAGGGTCACGAATCATTTCTATTATGCAAACCCATAAGTTAATGTCTTCAGGTGTATTTAAAGACATAAACTTTCAATCGCTGGGATGCATCTAATTGAGACAAAAATGATTGGATCTAACTGGAGTTTACTAACAGAATTTCCATTGGCAATGGTGGCTGGTATTCCTTTTGCTATCGTGGCTGATGTGATAGCTTTTTGGGGTTGGAAGAACATAGAATGGGGACTGTCTTATTTTGCAGAACTTTTACCTTAAGAAAAAGGAGCAGGGAAAGGAAAGTAGATTGGGTTTGCCTTGGAGCTGACACAGAGAGGAAGTAAAATCTGAGATATCATGACGTATCTATGCTTCTGAAGAATGGGCAGTTTCTCTGAAGGGTGGGAGGAGTGACAGAACAGTAAGGCCTAAGAGGTAGGAGGGTAGCTGCCAGATAATGATCATCATGAATGAGATCAGGCAGAGAGAAGTTCTCCTAAGTTTTGGTTACTAGAACTGAAGAGTGTACTATCATTAGAGGAGTTCCTAGTATTCTCTAAAAGTTGGCATTGTGTGTGTGTGAATCCTTATTGTCCCACCCCAATTATAATTCTGTTCTTTGGTATAAAAGACTTGTTATGAGAGGATTGTAGTGGTTTTATACTAGTTCTTTTCCAGGTTTTACCAAGTTAACTCTTAAATACAAACGTGATAACATTGATATCTTGCATCAAAATTTTTTGCCCACTCAAATGGTGGTTTGTAAGAAGTTTTGTCTAAGTGACACATTTTCATTTTCAAAGTGGCAAGATAATTTTCTGTACTCTGCATGAAATGATATTATTGGCAGAAAGACTGAACACCTAGCTGGAATTTGGCAGGAGGCCAGGGCTGATGTATTCCTTCTTGAGTAGGGTGAGAACTTTAATGTTGAGGTTTAAATTTCATCAAAAATATGTATTACCTCTAACACAAAAATCTCTCTAGAGCTATTATGGGTCACTTTTCCAGACCTGACTTAATGGAATATGTATCACAGAATGAGTCATCACTTACCTTTATTTTTTTTTTTCTTCCCTGAGAATAAACAAATCAGTACTTATTGCTTTATTTATGTGACTTTTGTTTTGTTCAACTAAATTCTGTTTGAAAAAATTGCTATTTCTACTACTAATAGTAGCAGGTACTATTTGATATATATATATATATATATATATATATATATATATATATATATATATATATATATATATTTAAGTTTTGAAAAACACTTTACATATTATCACACTTGAGTCATTTAAGGGAAGGAATATATAGTTCTCCAGGTATTTTTCCTGTCTTTGTATTCTTATTTTTTTAGTACACTTCCTAAAACATATATGTGCTTAATAAATTTCAATTGACTGACAGATCCAGTTAACAACTCTGTGAGGTAAGAGCAGAAATCATCCTCTTTTCCTCTTTTTTTTTTCCTGGAAGATATTTTTTATTAAAACTTTTTATTTTCAAAACATATGCAAAAATAATTTTTCAACATTGATGCTTGCAAAATCTTGTGTTCCAATTTTCTCCCCCTTTCTACAACCCCTCCCCAAGATTACAAGTAATCCAATAAATGTTAAACATGGTAAAATATATATGTAAATCTAATATAACTATACATATTTATACAATTATCTTGCTGTACGAGAAAAATCAGGTCAAAAAGAAAAAAAATGAGGAAGAAAATAAAATTCAAGCGAAAAACAAAAGAAGTGAAAATGCTATGTTGTAATCCATGCTCAATTCCCACAGTCCTCTCTCTGGGGATAGATAGCTCTCTTCATCATGAGATCGTTGAAACTGGTCTGAATCATCTCATTGTTGAGAAGAGCCATGTACATCAGAATTGATCAGTGTATAATTTTGTTATTGCCATATACAATGATCTCCTGGTTCTGCTCATTTCACTTAGCATAACTTTTTAATAGTCTCTTCAGGCCTCTCTGACATCATCCTGATGATAGTTACCATATGGTATTAAGTATGGGTCAATGCCTAGTTTCTCTCATAATAGTTTCCAATTTTCTCAGCAGTTTTTGTCAAATAGTAATTCTTATTGCCAAAGCTGGGCTCTTTGGATTTGTCAACCACTAGATTACTATAATCATTGAATATTTTGTCCTTCAAACGTAAGCTATTCTATGACTGACTATTCTATTTCTTAGCCAATACCAAATGGTTTTCATGATCACAACTTTGTAATATAGTTTTAGATCTTGCACAGCTAAGAAACACTCATTGACTTTGTTTTTCCATTAATTCCCTTGAAATTCTTTACCTTTTTTGTCCTTCCAGATGAATTTTGTTATTATTTTTATAGATCTGTACAATAATTTCTTGGAAGTTTGGTATATCACTAAATAAGTAGATTAATTTAACTAGTATTGTAATTTTTGTTATATTTGCTCCTCTTAGCCATGAGTACTTGATATTTTTCAAATTGATTAGATCAGACTTAATTTGTGTGAAAAGTGTTTTTTTTTTTTTAGTTGTGTTCAAATAGTTCGTGACTTTACATTGGGAGATAGACTCCCAAATATTTTATATTATCAATAATTATTTTAAATGTAATTTCTCTTTGTATCTTTTGTTGTTGGACTTTGTTGGTAATATATAAAATGCTGATGATTTATGTGGATTTTTTTGTATTCTACAACTTTGCTAAAGTTGTGAATTGTTTCTAGTAATTTTAGTTAATCCTCTAAGTGTCTTTAATTATACCATCATATCATCTGCAAAAAGTGATAATTTGGTTTCTATATTACCTTCTCTTATTATTTTAATCTTTTTTATTTCTGTTATTGACAAAGCTAATATTTCTAATACAATATTGAATAATAATGGTGGTAGTGGGCAACCTGTTTCACCCCTGATCTTATTGAGAATGGTTCTAATTTGTACACATTACATATGATACTTGCTAATGATTTTAAATAAATGCTACTGATCATTTTGTGACAGATAATGCCTAGCCTCTTTTTATCATCATCACTGAAAAGAATAGTATTTCTTTTTTATTAAAGCTTTTTATTTTTAAAACATATGCATAGATAATTTTCAATATTTACTAGTGCAAAACTTTATGTTCCATTTTTCTCTTCCTTCTCCCCATCTCCTTCCCTAGATGGCAAGTAATTCAGTATATGTTAATCATGTGCAATTCTATACATATTTCCAAAATTATGTT
Organism: Sminthopsis crassicaudata; assembly: GCF_048593235.1. Classification (NCBI taxonomy): domain Eukaryota; kingdom Metazoa; phylum Chordata; class Mammalia; order Dasyuromorphia; family Dasyuridae; genus Sminthopsis; species Sminthopsis crassicaudata. The sequence continues at coordinate 710,723,988 of NC_133617.1, read as the reverse complement.
GCACCAGAAAAATCAGATCAAAAAGGGAAAAAAATGAAAAAAATAAGACAAATTTCAAGCAAAGAACAACAAAAAAGTGAAAATACTATGTTATGATCTACACTAAGTTTCCACAGTCCTCTCTTTGGGTTCAGATGACTTTCTTCATCACAAGATCATTGGAATTGGCCTGAATCATCAAGCTGTCCATCATAATTTATCATGGTATTATCTTGCTGTTGCTATGTACAGTGTTCTCCTGGTTCTACTCACTTAACTTAGCATCAATTCATGCAAGTCTCTCCAGGCTTCTCTGAAATCATCTTGCTGATTTTTTTCTTATAGAACAATACTATTCCATAACATTCATATACTATAACTTATTCACCCATTTTCCAACTGCTGGGCATCCACTCAGTTTCCAGTTTCTTGGCACTACAAAAAGGGTTGCCACAAACATTTTTGCATGCATAGGTTCTTTTCTCTTTTTTATGATTTCTTTGGGATATAGACCCAGTAGAGAAATTGTTGGATGATAAGGTATATACAATTTTATTGCTATTTGGACATAGTTCCAAAATCCCTCTTTGGAATGGTTAGATCATTTCACAGCTCCACAGACAAGGTACTAGTGTCCCAGACATTTATCATTATCTTTTCTTATCATCTTACCCAATTCGAAAGGTGAGGTGATACCTCAGAGTTGTGTTTCTCTAATCAATAGTGAATTACAGCATTTCTTTCAAATGACTATAGAAGGTTTGATTTCATCATCTAAAAACTGTCTGTTCATATCATTTTATTATTTATCAATTGGGGAAATTTTTTCCTTTGCTTTTGCCCTAATCCCTCTGCTGAATTTTTTTCTCATAGTGTTTAATGAGAGAAAATGCTGCAGAGAAAAAGCTTTAAGATCTTCTTTCCCCTGATTTCATGTGGCCTGAAGAATTAAATCTTGTTTCTAGAGCACTTCATGTATTTTTATGCTTTAGGGAAAGAGAATGTAACCTCTTGATCCAGAGGTTGTCATAAGGGCACTATAACAACCCAGTTGGTTTCCAAAGTCAATGAAACATCATTCCCCTGAAGAGCAGGGAATTACCTTCAGGAATGACTTTCACATTCCCAAGTCAGAGATAGGACTCATCTAGCAAATCATGTTTCATCTGCACATGAACCTGATGGGACCAGGGGGTATTTAGGAACTGACACAAGTTATGAAGCTAATATTCTATCTGTCCATTACTCCTAATCCCTCAGTGAAAGTAAGTGTAGGAGAGATTATGCTTCTGAATTACTATGGAAATGTTTGTACTTTGTCTTTATTATACTTTTAAATAACTAAATATCTCTTTGTAAAAACTAATTCATGTTAAATTGTGAGTACAAACTAGATCAGTAATCATAGATTACTAAAAATGATGGTTATACAGACAGCAAAAGCTCAAGGTAATGACAGTAATGAAGAAGTATTTCCCAAGCCCTTCAGAGTATCTTGGAATCCTGAGGGGTGATGAAATAGGTCTAGTTCCATAAGAAGCAGACTAAGTAAACTTACTACACCTCAATATCATGTGGTTCATGCTTCTCTTGCACATGAAAGTAAATGTAATAAATAGTCACTTATGCAAATAGGCTGAATCTGGGACACGTCATTATCTTCCAACTTTTCCAGTGATATGACAATTTTTTTAGGCTTTATTAGATTACCACAATTATAATAGATAGATGGAATACTGTATAAGGCTGGTTGGCTCTCCCAAAGAATCTGTCATACCTGCAATCATGCTTGCATACACACAAAAAAGGGGAATAGTTTTAAGAAACTGTCTCTGATATTGATCCCAAGATTTCCATGAAAACAAAGTTCATTTTAAGCATATTATCCATGTAACTGTTTGCAGTGAGTTAAGGAATATTGCCATTTCCAATGAATTAAAGAAAATGGAATCCTGGAGGTAAACTTTTGATGAAACAAAAGATGTATACAATGGACAGAAATGAAAAGATGAGTTGCCATCTGAATAGTCAGAAGAAACTCTTAAATCTATGATTTCATAGATTCTTTTGAGTAAATTGGTATACATTTATGCTTAGCATGGTAGCTGATAATACTTCATATTTTTATTGGTTCATTGAATTGTAATATAAAACATGACATAAATGCATAGGAGTCCTAAACAAGATAATTAATGAAGGCCGAGTTGGAAATATCATCAACTGGGTTTCATATGAATGGTTTCTTGGAGGAGGGTGTGATAGTCGGTTATCAATAATACACTCAGAGATAAATGTAAAATGGTTCCACTCTCAAATTTCCTGCTGACTCATGTCCTTATAAATTTTGTCTTACCAGATCTTAGAGTAAATCAGGAATTGATGATATTCTCCTTGTGATTGCCTCAGCACTATCTCTGCCCCCCCAAACTTAGTAAATCTCATTTACCAAAGGCAGTTTTCTCTCTCTCAAACTCAGACTATACACATAATCTGGTTCATTAATCCATGCATTCATTTCCTTGTATCTCACTTTTGTATTTCCATCTCTTTATATCTATCACCTCTCAATTTGGGGAAAAAGACATTTTCAGAATGCCAAAACCACAACATAAACTTAGCTTTCTTTGACACACTCAGCTATTCTCAGAATGTCTGATTATATTGTGTAGGTATATAGGTTAATGAGCAAAAGAATAAGAATGATAGATTGAGGAGTAAAGATATTGATTCCAATATATTTGGAAATAAAATTAATTTTTCAATAAAGTGCTTGAATAGACTTTCCTAAATGTTTATATTTCTCCCATGGCTTAAAAACAAAGAATTCAGACAGAACATTTTTGTTTGTTTAGCACAGGAGGTAACAGAGAATGATAGTTTACTACTAACTAGGAGTTTAAAGAACAAATTTTTTGGATAAAATAGCATTTTCATAGGACTTTATGGGATGAATAGAATTTCAACAATTAAAAAAGTATTTCAGAAATAAGAAACAAGATGAATAAAGTGTCATTGGATGAGGTATGCATGATGCTCATAGACATGATATCAGTTTTATCCATAAAATGCAAGAAACACCTTCCCACATTCTGAAAAAAATAGGTTTCAAACTCAGTAGATATCTATGACAGAGAAGGGATAAGAGATGAAATAAAAAAGGAACATTATTAAAAAAAGAAATGGTCTTGAAGATAAATTTATAGGATTATAAAATGATAGAACTTGAACACATTTTATATGTACCATAAGCATGAATTACAGTGTTGTGAGCACCTAACTCTTCTCTATATCTCTTTCCCTCTCTGTCCCTCTTTGTATCTCTCTCTGTCTCTGGGTTTTTATCTGGGTTTGTCTCTTTCTGTTTCTGTATCTGTTTCTCTCTCTCTCTCTCTCTCTCTCTCTCTCTCTCTCTCTCTCTCTCTCTGTCTCTCTCTCTCGGTCTCTGTATATCTGTCTCTGTTTCTGTCTCTGTCTCTATGTTTGTCTCTATCTCTGTCTCTGTCTCTATCTGTCTCTGTCTATCTCTTAGTCTCTTTGTGTCTGTGTGTGTTTTCCTATGTCTGTGTCTTTCTGTATTGTGTCTTTGTTTCCCTCTGTCTTTCTCTCTGTCTCTTTCCCTCCCTCCCTCCCTCTCTTTCTTCTCCTCTCCTCTCTTCTCTTCTCCTCTCCTTCCTTTCTATTGTTCTCTCCCTCTCCCCCTCTCTCTCTCTGACAGTAACTATACATTGTATTAATTATTTTAGGTCAAGCATTCTAGAAGGGTGGGTAGTGCTGCAATATCTAAGACTCAAGAGTCCTAGATATGATTCTGATAGAGAAGAATCGTGCATTTACTATTCACAACTGTGGCTCCATAGCCTCAATTGGCATGATTTCCACTTAAACAAATCAGTCAAGAAAACATTAAATATGAATCATACAACATTTAATAAATGGAATGCACAGCATGAATAAAAAGAGGATAACGAGGATAACACTCTAAACTTGGATTATACTATCTTAGAAATGTACCTAGTATGCATAGGAAAGAGTAAATAGAAAATTTTTGAAATGTAATAAAGAACCATCTATTTAGGAAATATTTTTCCCCTGGATAACTCACAACTCTGTAGTGTAAGGACTGATGTTAATCTTCTTAAAGAATAGAAGCCCTCACATTTATTTCCTGGAAGAAGCTACTGCTCCATGGGAGGCTCCATACCAATTTCTCCTTGGCTGGGCTCTAATTTTAGGAAAAGAAGTTCCCCTTAACTCAGGATCTGTAGAGCTTGTAGAGTATTCTCTGCACTTTTCTAGAGGCTTCCCCCTCACAAGCTATAGGTAACATTAAAAGGAAAAATGGACAATATTCTCCTTTTCCCAGTAAAACCTATTATACAGCCTATTCCTTTTCCATTGATCTCCAAGCAAGAACTCTTTTCTTTTAAACATATTGTGCAATTAGAAAAACTTTTCCTCCAATCAGTCTCAAGTAGCAAAGCTTTGAATTACCAGCTTAACTGTTGAAAATGAGGGAGGGGTCAAGCAAGGAAGGAAGGAAGGAAGGAAGGAAGGAAGAGAGGAAGGAAGGAAGGAAAGAAGGAAGGGAGGAATGGAGGGAGGAATGTATCAGTGTAACATAACTTTGGCATATATCATCAAGCTGGAAACAGTTTGTTTAAACACTGTACCATGCAAGGGTGTCTGCTGTGAAAATCTGGAAAAGGACATATAATTTGAGCTCTAATTTCTTCTCTTGATTCTGAGTAGAATAGCTTTTCTTTTAACCACATGCTCAACTTCTCTGGCCTGGATTTAGACTCTGCCAAACTTTGAAGGAGAGTTTCCAAAATTCTGCCATTTTATCTTATGACTTCTTCCCCTGAGTCTTTTCTCCTTCCTCTTCTTCCACTGCTGAAATATCCCTGCCTCAAAACAAAATCTCTTTGTGTGAAATTACTGTCCTGTATCTTAAGGTAAGTAACTAAAATTCATGTTTTAGTTATATTTTAAACAAATAAGCAACATGAAATTGTCTCTGAGTCACCAAAGTATTTCCCAGCTCCCAGAATCAAAGCCTAAATAACAAGCAGATGAAAATTAACTGCTAAGAAACAAAATATTTCAATTCCCTTTATTTTTCCTAAGTGCATCTTTTCTGAGGCCTCTTTTTTCTCAGATCCTTTCAGAATTGCCTATGTTTCTCAACAAGTAGTTTTCTCTGAGGAAATCCTTTCTCAAAGATTTCCTCAGGGCTGTTCTTATTTATGTCTTTCTTTTTTTTTTTAAACAAAAAACTATTGTCAGTGCTTAAAACAGGTAACCCTTCACATATAAATGAGGCCACCAAGGCCAAGAAAAGTCACTCCTCCAGTATTACTTATTTCCAGGATATCTGTGTTCATTTTTGTAAGTATGATTTCCTTTCATACAAGGAACAAGGCTATTATTTAGCAGATGTATAAGAATTATTGTGGTCAAAAAGTTTATCACGTGGTATGCAAAGTTAATACTACCTTTTATCCAACTTGTCTGACCTATTAGCATAATATAGTGCTCAAACAATCCTTTTCCAGCTGGATAATATATACCAAAGTTATGTTACACTGACTCCTTCTTTTCTTCCTACCTCTATTACTTGCTTCTTTCTTCTCTCCCTTTCTCCCTCTCTATGACCCTTCCTTCCTTCCTTCATTCCTTCCTTCCTTCTTTCCTTTTCCTTCCTCCCTCCCATCTTTCTTTCCTATCTTCTTTCCTTCCTTCTTTCCATCCTTCTTTCCTTCATTCCTTCCTTTGCTCTTTCCTTTCTTCTTTCCTCCCTTCCTCCTTTTCTCCCTCCCTTCCTTTTTTTCCTTTCTTCCTTCTTCTCTCCCTCTTTTCCTTCTTTACTCCCTTCTGTCCTTCCTTATTTTTCCTTCCCTTCCTTTTTTTCCTTCCATTTTTCACTTTCTTTCTTCTTCCCTCTCCAAAGTGATAGGAAGCACAAACATTTGGAGCATCAGGAAAAGCTTCATATAGGAACAGACAGGAGATGGACTCTGAAGATTCTATGTGGTAGAGTAAATGAGGGAGTGAAGTTGGATGCCAAACATATAGAATAGGTAATATGTGCAGGATGCACAGAAGTAGAATATAGACTACTGAGTATGAAGATCAGTTTGTTCAATATGGCTGCAAGATGTAGTGTTTGAGGAAGAGCAATGTGAAATCAGTCTCTAAAGAAAGGTTGGAGATGGTCTGTGAAGGAACATAAAGATACCTAATGGAGAAGTTGAGTTTTTATTCTAGAGGCTAAATTGTGTCTAGAGATAACAAAGGAAGGAAGGAAGGAAGGAAGAAAGAAAGAAAGAAAGAAAGAAAGAAAGAGAGAGAGAAAGAAAGAAAGAAAGAAAGAAAGAAAGAAAGAAAGAAAGAAAGAAAGAAAGAAAGAAAGAAAGAAAGAAAGAAAGAAAGAAAGAAAGAAAGAAAGGAAGGAAGGAAGGAAGGAAGGAAGGAAGGAAGGAAGGAAGGAAGGAAGGAAGGAAGGAAGAAAGAAAGAAAGAAAGAAAGAAAGAAAGAAAGAAAGAAAGAAAGAAAGAAAGAAAGAAAGAAAGAAAGAAAGAAAGAAAGAAAGAAAGAAAGAAAGAAAGAAGAGAGGAAAAAGAGAAGAGAGGGAGGAAGGAAGGAAAGAAGCAAGGAACAAAGAAAAAAATCATCCTCAAACTGTCTTTAAGGGAGCTTGTATAAATTACATTAAGCTGTAATAGTGGAATTTTACATATTATATACAGTTGGGAGAGATTTGAAGAGTATTTGGGTCTTTGCCCCCTGCCCTATAACCTAATACCCAGAAAGCTATGTAGAACCCTAACCCTGGATGGAAGCTAGAGTGTATCCTCTCACTAACATTACAGGATTACATATTTTCCCCTAGATTTACTAGAGGGAATAATTTCTCAGGTTAACTTATTTCTTCTTTGAAAATGAAGGAATTAACAGAACTTATATGAATGTTAGCTATGCCTGAAGATAGGTCTGTTCAGTGACTTTGTCAGGAAGCTTGCTCATTCTGTTTCATGTAAATAAATTCATGGAAAGCCTCCTTATTTCTCAGGATACTGCTTTCCAAAAGCTTAAGAAAAGATTCTTCATACTCTTTTTGAGAAAAAAAATACCAGCTCTGTAATTTTTCTTTGTATTACCTGTAACAGTGGATCTAAGTCTTACATTGCAACAAAAACCTCTGGTGTGCCCTACTTTAATATCATGGGAGATTATACAGAAAACACCCCCCCCAGTGGAGGGAGTTGGGCATAGTATTGACAGAACATGAATGCTTTGAGCTTCAAATATCAATGGAAAACATCAAACAGGGTCAGGCATGCCACTGGGTAATACATATTCACAAGCCTATGCTTAGTAATATGGATCCCAAAGATAGCAAATCTAATAGTCATCAGACAAGGTTTTATGTCTTGATGATTCATACATTTTAAGAAAACTAGGAGAACAAAGTCATTTACATTCTCTTTTCTGAAATGTTTGAAATTTTTCAAAATAATCATGGACTTCCAGGATTTATTTTTCACTATTCTTTTTTATTGAGCTTTGGGTTTTGTTTTAAAGCTCAATTGTCTCGACTGCAGATGGGAATTATACTCTACATGTGCCAGTAGCTTCAAGGAATTTTGAAAGATAAAATGCTGAAAGATCGAATTCAGTTTTAAAGAAAAAGTTATCATGCCCCTTTGTTTTGTATACCACAGTTATTTCCCAATTTCCTTTGCTCACCCTTTTTAGAGTTTTTCCTTCAAGGAAGCAGAATAGACATCATAGAGCAGTTAGGTGACACAGTGTCAAGTCTAGAGTCAGAAAAAAAAATAATCTGAATCAAATATGATATTAGAACTTTTCCAGCTGTGTGACCCTGGACAAGTCACTTAACCCTGTTTGCCTCAGTTGCTTATCTATAAGATGAGCAGGAAAAGGAAACAGCAAAGCCACTATAGTATCATTATTGATAATACTACAAATGGAGTCATGAAGAGTCAGACATGACTGAAAATAACTGAACAACAATAAAATGAACATCTTAAATAGGAACATTAAATGTTTTGCCCCAAACTCCGTTTTCTAAACTACCTTCTTTCTTTTGAGAGCACCATTATCTTCTTAGTCACTCATTTAAGTTAATAAATTCCATGTCATCCTCTACTTTCCCCTGTCATTCATCACCACAGTTAAATCGGTTGTCAAATGAAGTAATTTTTATCTCTATATCTCCACATTCATTTTTCGCACTCACACTGCCAACATTTTTCATTACCTTTTTCCTGAAATATTGAAAGAGCTTGCTATTTCACCTACATATCTCAGATCTTACCTTATTCTAATATTTAAGACAGTTTGCATGCATTTACTCAGACAGAGGGCATTGGTTTAAATTTACTTTGAGATGATGGCAAAAAAAAAAAAGAAATGAAAGGAAAAGAAAGAGAGAAAAGTGAGGAGGAAGAGAGAAAACATGGGAAATTATTTCATATAAAAGATGTAAATAAAAGTTAATATAAGGGCAAAAGAGGGGATGGGAAGAAAGATGAGGATCGAACTTAATTTTCATCTAAACTGGTTCAAGGAGGGAAGAATTTAAATATACACAGTAGGATACAGAAATTCATCTTGCCTAACAGTGAAGTAGGAAATGAAGGAACTGAGAAAAACAGTGGAAGCAGTATAAGGAGAAGGGCAGATTAAATAGGGTAAAAGTCAATAGCAAAATATTTTTGAAGAGGGGACAAGAATAAAAAAAAAGGATAGATAAATAAGAGTATTGGATGGGGGAAATACAGAACTAGCAATCAAAACTGTAAATGTTTATGTGATGACCTTAACCATAAAATGGAAGAGGATAGCAGAATGAATCAGAAACTAATATCCAACAATATATTGTTTACAAGAAACATACTTGAAACAGAAACAAAAAAAAAATTAAAATAAGGACTTGGAGCAGAATCTATTATTTTTCAGTTGAAGTTTAAAAAAGTAAGGGCTAGCAATCATATTTCAGATAATTTTTAAATAAAGTAAAAAAATGTAGAACTAATAAAAACAAATAAACAGGTAAACTGTATTTTGTTATAAGATTGTAAAACCATGGAGGAAAGTATTAGGGGAACAATCTAGGCTTTTTTATGGGGCCCATTTTCCCATAGTCCTCTTTGTCTGCCTTATCCCACTTTCTCTGCTTCTTTCTGTTGAATGAGAATATTAAACACCTTTACTGCAAACTACTTTCTCCCATCATTTATAAAATAACTTTTATGTAGATATCAAAATTCCTAAGTATGGCTTTCTCAAGAATAACAATAATAGCAAAAGTTGCAAGAAACTTCAATTAGGTTTTATTTAGACTCACCAAGAGCCTGATCCATTCTACACCCAATTTTTCAAGAAAAACTCCAATTAGTAAAGTCCCACCATCTTCTAAGGCAGTCACTCTACTTTGGGATACTTCTAATTTTTAAGAAGATTTTGTTTGATATAATTCTTTATTCTTCTAACTTCCACCCACTGGTCTTAAATCTGCCTTCAGGGATAAGCAGAGCAAATCTTTACCCTCTCTTGCAGTATAGCCTTTCAAATACTTGAAGACAATTTGATTAAATAAATATTAATTACCTGTCATGTACAATGTTTGGGGGATACCAAGACAAAAAGAAATTCCCTCTGAACTTAATGAGCTTATCTTACTTGAGAAGAGTTAGCAATAACTCCTTTCCATCTCCCCACCCCAAACCAAAAAAAAAAAAAAAAAAAAAAAAAAAAAAAAACTATACAAATTTAAATATTTTCATTGATTTTTGAAATTATTTTTATACAGATAATTACAAAGAATATAAAATAAAACAAAAGAAATGGAGAAGTGAAGAACAACAATAATGGAAGTAAGAAAGGTTTAATTAAGAAAACAGTACCTGAGTTGTATCTTTAAAGAAAACTAGGATATATAATAGTGAGTATCTTCTCTTCCTTTCCCTAAGTTGAAGGCACCTGCCTCTTTTCATCTGAGATTTTAACACTTAATATCCTAGCCTTTTCCCAAGCACATGCTTTTTTATGTTATTAAATATTGATACTTCTTTGCCCTCTAAATGGTGTGTAATGTTGCACATAAGAGCATTTCAGAATAATTAATTGCTTTATTTTAATATATATTATTATATCTGTACTTGAATATGGAAGTCTCTAATTAAGATCTATCTCAGGGTGTCTTTTCAAGTTAAAATAAAAAAACGCAATATTGAAAGAGGGGAAATTAACTAAAAAATGCATAGTCCTATTTCAGATGATCCTTAGTTTTTAATTTACAAATGACACTGTTTTATTTGGAAAACTTGAACACAAACCCCAGTGCTTGAAGATCTGGCTAATCATGATATAATTCCTTTGAGCAGAGTCAAAGGAAGAACTGGGATCATTAAAAAGAAAAGTCTGATATCTGTTGCATTTTTGGAATTTGATGCATTCCCCAGTTTAAACAAATAGATATAGACATATATGCATGCACACTCACATAATCATCAATTTGATTGAGGAAGAAATTAATGAAAACTTTATCAGTCAATTCTTGTACAAGAACCTTGGGTTGAATTGTGGCTTTTCCAAGCCTCTCTTATATGAGTATGTACACATTATTTGATTTCTCTGAGTCTCATTTTCAACATTTGTAAAATGAAAGAGTGGCACTAGATTCTTGATTTTAAATTAGATTGAGAGGTATAGGAAATCAGGTCTTATTGATTCATAGATATTTAATTTTTTGGGAAAGGTCACAAATTAGGGCTTATTGTTTTGTTGGTTGCTTGGACTCAAGGCAGAGATGGAGAAAATATTATAATCGTGTTAAACTTGTGTGTCATGAATTTTTTCCCCAGAAAAATCTGGTTGTTAAACATTTACCAGCACAATCCTGACTCAAGAGAACCTTAAAAGTCATTGAATTAAATATTTAAACTCTTTTTTTTTGGGGGGGGGCTAGAGAAACTAATCCTTCTAGGAGTTAAATAAACGATCTGGGCTGCAAAAAGGAGCATCCAAAAATAGGATTCAAATCCAGGAACTTTGAATAATAAGTAAAATGTTCCTATTTCTGTACAGCAGTTTTTCTCTAAGTTCTATTCTACTTTTAGCTAATATGAACTTGGGATATTAGTTTTATTTAGTATTTATCTACTCTTAATAAAATTGTTTTAGGAAAGGAATCCACAAATTCCAACTTCATAAGATTTTACCTAAGTTACAAATTTCTACAACTGTCTAGATATTAGCCATGCTTATATAAACAGTCCTGTCAAAGACTTAAGGACTCTATTCCACTCCTCAGTTCCTCTCTTCCTCCCCCAACCTGTAGACAAATTGCTCACATCAAGATTATAATTGGTTGAAAATTATTATTGACTTGATTGGCTAATTGTAATTGAATGATTCATAGGGTAATTATCCGTTCCTTTCTGGCTCATTCTAAAATTTACAATGTTTAATGAATCTGAAGCTTCAATATATTAACACTCTAGCTTATAGTTAGTCCTGAAGTGGCATGAAATAAACTTTTGCAGTCTTGTGAACATCATAACACACTATCTATTAGCATAACAAAGATACAAAGTTTTGAGGTACTTTGTAGAAATTATGTTTGTTTATATGAGACTCATTTTCTAAATGAAGAAACCTAGAGGGGAAATGTCTTGCCCAAAATCATGAAGATAATATGCTGACATTTTCCAGTTGTCATTTCAACAACTTATCTGTGACCTCATTGATGTGGGAATGTTAGCCAAAGAAGTCAAATTGCAATTCATTCTTGATGGATCATTCTATGCTACTTTTGGCTATGTTCTCCCTCAGCGTAATCACAGAGGAAAATATTTATTGTCTTTCATGCTTTTTTTTCAACATCTAATAACATTTCAAATGTACCAGTGGAGTAATCTATTTTTGGAAGTTTGTGCTTGCTATTTCCATGGGCAAAAACTGTCCACAGAAGATAAAAAATTTTTGTGCAGGCTCCTATATTATTGTGGTTCTCAGCCCACCACAGCTTCCTTTTAGCAATATGCTACTACTTCCTCAAACATTAATAGTATTCCTCTGATATCCCACCTAATAATAACTATGACAGTTAAGGAATCCCAATTATTTTATCAAAACTACTTGCTGGAAGGACACTTGCTAGAAGGAAAGTTAAAATAAGATGATAAACTACTTAAACTAATCTATTTATTTAGAGCTATATCAATCAGAACCTTCAGAAACAATTTTAATGATCTAGAAAAAATAACACAAAATTCATATGGAAGAGCAAAAGGTCAAGAATTTCAAGGGAACTAATGGAAAAAAAAAACAAATGAAGACAGCCTAGCTTTACCTGATCTAAAACTATATTATAAAGCAGTAGTCACCAAAACCATTTGGTATTGGCTAAGAAATAGACTAGTTGATCTGTGGATTAGGTTAGGTTCAGAGGACAAAATAGTCAATAACTATAGCAATCTAGTGTTTGACAAACCCAAAGATCCCAACTTTTGAGATAAGAATTCACTATTTGACAAAAACTGCTAGGAAAGCTGGAAATTAGTATGGCAGAAACTAAGCATGGACCTACATTTAATACCAAACACCAAGTTAAGATCAAAACGGGTTCATGATTTAGGTATAAAGAATAAGATTATAAATAAATTAGAAGAACATAGGATAGTTTACCTCTCAGGCTTTGGAGGGGAAAGGAATTTGTGACCAAAGAAGAACTAGAGAACATTATTGATCACAAAATAGAACATTTTGATTATATCAAGTTAAAAACTTTTATACCAAAAAAACTAATGTAGAAAAGATTAAAAGGGAAGCAATAAACTGGGAAACCATTTTCATAGTCAAAGGTTCTGATAAAGGCCTCATCTCCAAAGTATAAGAAATCAAGCCATTCTTAAATTGATAAATGATCAAAAGATGTAAACAATTTTCATATGATGAAATTGAAACTATTTGTACTCATATGAAAGTGTGTTCCAAATCACTATCGATCAGAGAAGTACAAATTAAAACAACTCTGAGATACGACTACACACCTGTTAGGTTGGCTAAGGTAACAGGAAAAGAGAATGATGAATGTTGGAGGGGATGTGGAAAAACTGGGATACTGATGAATTGTTGTTGGAGTTGTGAATAGATCCAACCATTTTGGAGAGCAGTTGGAACTATGCTCAAAAAGTTATCAAACTGTGCAAACAGGGGATCAGTCTGTTTTAAAACTGTTTCTTGTAAAGAAGGTGTTGTAGAATTTTTACTTTTAATCCAATCTGCTATCTGCTTCTATTTTATGGGAGATTTCCTCCAATTCACATTCACATTTAAAATTCCTAACCCTTTATTTACCATCCATCTTATTTTCCCCTAGTTATACTTTTCTCATTCCTTTCCCCTTTCTCTCCTTCTCAATATTTTGCTTTCATCATCCCCCTCAGATAGTCTTCCTTTTATGGCTCTTTCCTAATTCTTATAACTTTCCTCTTCTACTTCTGTTCAGACTTCCTAGCCTCCCCCTTTCCTTTCCCCTTTCTCCTCCTACTTCCTATAGGGTGACAAAAGTTTCTCTGTGAAGATAATTATGTCTGATATTCTCTCTGAATCAAATCTGACTATAGTAACATTCACACAATGTTCATCTCTCACTTCTTTCCCTAAATTGTAAATTTTTTTGCCTCTTCCTGAGATGTAATTTATCCCATTTTAACTCCATTTTCCTCTTCTTCCAGTAAAATCCCCTTTCTAGCTCTATTTTTTTGCTATATTATCACAATAAAACCAAATTATACCTGCACCCTCTAAGTATACTAAGTATAGAGATAGAGTTCTCAAAAGCTAAAAATGTCATATCCCCATATAAGAATGTAAGTTTTTAAGTTTTAAAATATAAAGTTGTTTTTTCTTTCCTTTTTACCTTTTTTTTTTTTTGCTTCTTCTTAGTTCTGTATTTGAAGATCAAATTTTCTCTTCAGCTCTGGTCTTTTCATAAGAAATAAATGAAATTCACCTGATTCATTGAATGTTCATCTTTTCCCCTGAAAGATAATGCTTAATTTTCGCTGGATATTTGATTCTAGGCTGCAACCCAAGTACCTTTTCCTTTCAGAATATCATATTCCAGACCCTTTGTTCCTTTAAAGTGAAACTTACTAGATCCTGAGAAATCCTCATTCTGGCTCTTCAATATTTGAATTGTTTCTTTCTAGCTGCTTGCAATATTTTTTTCCTTGATCTATAATTCTGAAACTAAATTATGTTATTCTATGAAGTTTTCATTTTGGGATCTCTTTCATAAGGTAATCAGTAAAATCTTTCAAAGGTTATTTTTACCTTTTGCTTGTAGGACATCAGGGAAGATTTCCTTGATGATTTCCTGAAAGATGATGTCTAAAATCTATTTTTTTTAATCATGGTTTTTGGTAATCCAAAAATTCTTAGATTGTATCTCCTGCACTTATTTTCCAGCTCAGTTATTTTTCCAAAGAGATATTTTATATTATCTTCTTTTTTTTGGTTTTGTTTTGTTTAACTGATTCTTGAAGTGTCATTGAGTCAATTACTTTCATTTGTTCAATTCTAATTTTTAGTGAATTTTTTTCAGTTAATTCTTTATCTCCTTTTGCACTTGATCAACTGAACTTTTAAATTGAGGTGTTTTGTTCATTTTTTTTACATTTCAGAAATGTGTTTTTTCAATGAATTGATTTCTTTTAAAATCTATTTTGTAAGGATTTATATGCTTTCTCCATTTCATCAAATCTGTTTTGTAAGAAATTATTTCCTTTGCCTGTTTTATCAGATCTATTTTGTATGTAATTATATGATTTCTCCTTTTCATTAAACCTATTTTAAAGAGTTTTCTTCAGATAATTTCTATTTTTCCTTTCCCAAATTCTCTTGCAAAGTTCTCATTTCCTTTCCCCATTTTTCTTCTTTCTTTTAAGATCCTTTTTGAGTCATCATGAGGATGAAAAAGAATGGTATTTATAAAGTACTTAGAACAAGAATTGACACAAACCAAGTGTCATGCAAATATTAAATATTATTATAATTAATGATTTTAGTATTAGGAGAACTATGTCTAGAATCAGCTATTGTGATAAGAAAAAAAAAAAAAAAAAGGTTAGTAAAGTTTAAATATAGGGAAAGGGAGTTAGGAAAGGCCTTGCCTAAGGTCATTAATCCACAAGGCAAACTTCAGTTGATCCAGTTATTTTTCAAGCACACACACACACACACACACACACACACACACACATATTTTTTATATTATTTTTCAAGCATCTAGAGGCCAACATAGAGACCACTGGAAGAGAGGTGATAGCCCAAAAGAAGCTAAATGAAAAGAAGAGCCAAACTTTTACACATGGGCTGAAGCTACTGACTGCCTTGTGGAAGTGGGTAGCTATGGCCAAATCCCACTCTATTCTAGAGTTCAGAGACTCACTAATTACCTTTTTTATTTTTGATGTATGTGTCACAGATAATCTGCTGATCCACTGGTTTCTAACCAAGACAGAGTAGCAAACACAGAGCTATTTAGCTAAGAGCCTCCTGGTAGATTTCCCAGCATTTTCCTCCTCACCACCTCTTCCTACCTGATTGAAATGGACCATTTTTGTAATTTTTCCAAAATATTTTCTGCTGGAAATTTTTGACATTCCAAATACTTGTATATTCTTTCATTGCAAAACAAGTTCAGAGGCTTGATCTGGTGTTGATATGAGGGATGCTAGGAAGAACTAAGATAAAGATCTGTCTACTCTCTGCCATTTTGACTCTGCCCCCACGTTGCCTTTCCTAATATTGCATATAAGCACATTTTATAGTCTACCATATTGTTGTTTTGTATTGAGCTTGAATTCTGCTGAAATTCCTACATCTTTTTCATTTGTACTTTTTTTTCACATTTCTATTTTCCTTTTTTGATCTGTAAAATAGTATACTTCTTGATCATTGTTTTGTTTTCATTTTCTTACTTTTAAAATATTTTGCTCAAGTGAATGGTTTTAATAAAATCTTGAATTAATATTTTAGTTTATTCTTAATTTTTATTTTTTTATTATTTTCTTAATCACAAATTCTGGAGTCCAAATCTATAGTGCCACACTAGCTACCTTCCCTTAGTCAATAGCACTAATGTAGTACTTTTACAACTAAGGACTTATATTTTCAATTTTTGAGTTCAATTGATTTTGTAGCCCTATTTCTATGATCTTGGGAAAAGATGAACCTTTTTTCATATGAAATTATGGAGTATGGCTTGATAATCTATGATGTCCCATATCAAAATTTCAAATAATTTATGATTTGCCAAATCAAAAATGATGAGAGAAATTCAGAAGGTCTACCTGAATTCAATGAATTCTATAGAGTAAAGTTCTCAAACTTATGTCTGAGAGCTGTGTTAAAAATTTATGTCGATAAGCTCATTTCAATATAACTTGTTTACCTTGTAATCACCTGGTTCTTTTAGTCATTTAAAATCTTTATTCTGAGTAAAGACACATTTACTTTAGTACAGATTACTAGAGTATTAAATGATATGAACAAATTAAGAAACTTTGTTGTAGAAGGAAAAGTGTGTATAAATGTGTGTGTGGTGACAGCAATTTAAATGTTTTCAAATGTCCATATTATATTAGAGTTTTAGAAATTAAATAATAGATGAATGAAATAAAAAAGCAGAGAGAACAAATGATTTTATGATGTCTCTAGACACTGTTTTTCAAATTCTTGTCCTAAGTTCTGCCTTTAAAAGTATTCATATTCTTTGTAAAAACAAACTCTTGAGTGAATTGCTACTTTTCAAACAAATCTTTAAACTTATACTTTTTAGATCACTTATTCTCAGTGATAATACCATATACTCACTATAGTTGAATGCGGTGTTTTTAAATAATCTGAACAGTTAGTTCAAATAGTGTGACTGTCAAAAAATAAGTTATTAGACAGAGTAGATTTTCCAAACCAAACCTTTGAGTAGTTAAGAAAATCAAATCAATGTGGAAATTCAAATTCTTTCTTCATTTAATGATATTATATTACCCCATTCATACAGGAGAAGTGCTATTATCTCTCGTTAATATGGTGTCTGCTGAGAGTTACCTGGTGAATATGAGATCAATTGTGCTGAATAACCATTCTCAGTCAAGGGAATCAGTGTCTGGGTCCATTGGGAATGTCTCTATTTCTAGGGGACTTGTGAAATTCAAAAGAGCCCACCAAAATAACAAAAAGGTCTAAAAGAATTTCAGGGACAATGATGAGAAAATAGCATTGAAGAGACATTCATATTAAAGTAATACAATCATTGTAGTTGCTATTGGAAGTATAGAGAAAACAGTTTTTGGTGTTAGATTTGGGAATTTTTAGGTTTCAGTGATGTATATATATATATATATATATATATATATATATATATATATATATATATATACATATACACACATAAATACTTGCCTACA
The DNA here is from genome assembly GCF_048593235.1 of Sminthopsis crassicaudata. Taxonomy (NCBI): domain Eukaryota; kingdom Metazoa; phylum Chordata; class Mammalia; order Dasyuromorphia; family Dasyuridae; genus Sminthopsis; species Sminthopsis crassicaudata. The sequence goes on along the minus strand of NC_133617.1, from coordinate 710,706,502 downwards.
TTGTCATTCTCTCTCTCTCTCTCTCTCTCTCTCTCTCTCTCTGTGTGTGTGTGTGTGTGTGTGTGTGTGTGTGTGGTGTGTGTGTGTGTGTGTCTGTCTCTCTGTCTCACTTGCTTGGGTTAAAAGCTGTTCTTAGCCTCTTAAGCTTTGGGACACTGAAAGAGTTATGAACATTTCTGAAAACCATCAGCTTTTTATTTGTAAAATGGAAATAAAGCTTTTATTGGTCTGTGAAAATCAAGTAAGATAATGTACTAAAATGATTTCCAAACCATCACCTCCAAAAAACAGAAAAGGTTTGATTGAATATCTGTAACTCTGGAGACACAAATCTATTCAAATCTGGGAAAATATATTTTGAACTGATAAAATGCTAAACTTTAATCGTCTTTAACTTAGTCATCTCATTACTGGCCATATAATCCCAAAAGACCAAAGATAAAAAAAAGAAAACCTTTAAATATACCAAAATATTTTTATCAGCATATTCTTTGGTAGGAGAAAAAAATAACTAGAATGAAAACTGGATATCCTTAAGGAATGGCTAAAGCCATTGTTCTACATTTATAGGCACTTAGATGATGGGGTGAATAGATTTGGGGTTAATAAAATCTAAGTTCAAATTTAACTTCACATACTTAGCTAACCTGTTGTTAACATAAAATGAGATAATATTTATAAAGATTTTTTTTTACAAATCATAATGCCTTCAAGAAATAACAGATATTTATTGATCATATCAATGCTTTTTTTCAATATTCCCTATCTCTGAATCCTCTGCCTCTATTTTATTAGATCAAATAGTAGTTAGATCCTCAATTTAAGAAGGCCTCACTTGGACCTCATAATTCTCTGTAAAGGGCCACAGATAGTGGGGGGATTCTTGGTGAGGTATAAGATCCTTCAACTCAGAGGGAACCTGCGGACAGTGTCTGGTTCAATTTCCTATCTTCCCTAAGGTCTCTCGGTCTTCCTGAGAATTCAGGAGGCCAAGGCAGCCTGTGTTGTAGTTGAAGCAGAGTGATACCAAGTGGCAAAGAGTCATCTACATATAATAGCAAGTTGTTTATGTGGTATAGCATGTGCAATATATATTTAGTGCATATGTAGTGTGCTATAGTTATGTAAGGATATTAGGATATATAAAGCTGAGAGAATTTGGAATAAACTGAATCCATGTTTGACCATCCACCTTAGTCTTACCTCATCACTCCTTTTCTAAGACCAATGACTCAGGCTAGTATTGAGATCCTTCAGAGAGCTAGTCTGGACACAACATTTTCCACCTAAATGTGAGGACATAGATGTGGAGCCCTAGAAAGTAAGGTACATAGCAGCTGATTGTATCAGCAAGTTTAGCAGAGGAGTTCCTGTGATCCTTTGGGTAAGTATATAAATAGGCAAAGAGAAAAATTAAGTATGGGCTAATCTAGTCACTTTTGTTTTTCAGCCAAAATGGGGCAAGTACTAACAAAAGAACCTCCCAAGACAAGTATGAAGCATGCTTAGTTAAGTTAGTAGAGAAGCAAGGTTTGTTGATAACTCAGATGCAGATCACCAAGTTCTCAGATGCTCTGGAGTGCAGGTCTCCTTGGCTCTCTAAGGAAGAGATTCTGAGATTCTGGAGCCAGAAGTGTGAAGGTAGTGGGAAAACCACTAACTGAATACAATGGAATAAAATTGGCTTTAAAGCATCCAACATATAAAAAAAAAAAAGAAAAGAAAAAGAAAGCTTTTAGAATGGGGTGTCAAACAAGGAAGTATAAGAAGGGTGTCAAACAAGGAAATATAAGGAGAAAAACAAGCAGAGGGTTGGTGCCTGTAGCCTCAGAGGGACACATGGGACAGTGTTAAAGAAGTCTTTTTTTAGTATTTTTTTTTCATTTATATTGTTTGTTACTGCTCTAGGAACTTTGAGGGGCATGGAGAGTTGGGCTTGAAGGGAGATAAGGGCTGCATTGTGAAGTTTGAGGAGTATGGCACTTCTACCATTCTCAGTTTCTCAGCTCACCTTTACTTTCACTAATGCCTCTAAACCCATGCATGGGTCCTTGGGGTATCCTCTGCTTCCAGATCCTCCTCCCTCAAGTTCACTTTCATGGGCAGGAGAAAAAGGAGGAGAAGGGACTGTGACATCATCAGCACCTCTAGCACAATTTTGTCCTCCTATGTTCCCAAGCAAGACAAAAAAGAAGAGACATTTTACAGCAGTTAGGATTACTATTGGGTACTTTGGCTTTTTACGCAGGCACACTATGAAAGCCTGCTAGCCCTTACACCTATCCCTATTCAATGGAAAATTAATACACCAGTGTCCATGGAAGAATGGCCCTTATTCAGTAAAAAACAAACAAACAAACAAATAAATAAATAAATAAATAGAAATGCAGGCCTTATTAGATATAGTACAGGAGTAACTTGACCAAGGACAATTCCAACCTTCTGTAAGTCCTTGGAATTTCCCTGTATTTGTTGTTAAAAAAAAATCTGGAAAATGGAGAATGTTGACTGATTTGAGAAAAATAAATGAACAGATGGAAGCAATGGGAACCTTCAGCCTGGGCTTCCATCTCCTACTCTTTTGCCTAGGGAATATCCTCTTTGGGATACAGACATTAAGGATTGCTTCTACTCTATCCCTTTGTATAAGAAGGATATGAAAATATTTGCCTTTTTAGTGCCCAGTGTTAATTTTGCTAAGCCTTATAAAAGATTTTAATAGGCAGTTTTGCCACAGGAAATGAAAAATAGTCCTACCAAGTGTCAAATGTATGTTGCTGATGTGCTTTTACTCCAATAAGAAAAGCATTTCCAAAAGTAATGTTATTACATTACATGGGTGATTTATTGGGATGTACACCTAGGAACAAATGTTAGAAGCATGTCTACAAAAGACCATAGAAACTCTAAGAAACTACCAATTGTATCTAGCCCTAGAAAAAGTTCAAAGGTATGCTGCTTTTCAATATTTAGGATATGAAGTATATCCCAAGGTACTTACAGTACAAATTAGAGTACAAAAACTTTCTTTAAGAACAGAGACGTTGAATATTTAAATGACTTTTAGAAATTGATAGGAAATATCCAATGGATGCATTCAGTGTTAGGCTTAACTACTGATCAATTACAACCATTGTATGGCATTTTATTGGGAGATACTGCTTTAGACTCACCACACCAACTTACAAAAGAAGCCCAAGAAGCTCTGAGAGAGGTTGAACTGGATTTATACAATGTGGTTGAAAGAGTCACTCAAAATCCCTTGGAAATATCAATTTTTGCTACAAAAGAGGCACCCAGGGACTTCTAGCCAAGATGGTAGATAGGAAACACACATCTATCTAAGCTCTTTCCTGCCCTCAGAATACTTTTTTTTCATGACAAAGCCTAGGAATTAGTGTTTGACTGAAAAACCCACAAATACATTACCAACAGAAGATATCCTCAAAATTCACCAGTAAAGGTCTGACTTTGCTTGTGGGTGGGGACAGTTAGACCAGGAGCAGACTGCAAGCAGGCAGCGGGAGCACAGAAGGCAGCTCACACTGAACAGACTGGAGGGGGATGGGATGTGATCTCAGCCAGCAGAAAAATTGCAGGAAGAACTTTACCATAGTGTGGCTACTTTGTGCTGGCAGCAAGCTAGTAGCAGAGAAGCTTTAAACACAGGAAATAAAGACTATAACCTCAAAATGCTAGAGTCTCTTGGGACCTGGTGACACACACCCAATACCCATAGTGGCTCAGCATGCTCTCAGAGTCTCACAGGATGGTGCTGTGCAGGCAATGTAGCCATTGCTATTCCACTGCTGCTCCATTGCTACATTGCTTCTACGTCTGTAGAAGAAGCTTGGTAATACCATACTGCCCAAAAAAGCAGACCACATTTGCTTCTTTGTTTGTTTGTTTATTTTCTTTGATTTTTCTTTGACAAAATGAGCAAAACATTAAAGTGCACTCTAACTATTGATAACTTCTATATAAATAGAGAGCTGATGTCAAACTGTGAGAAAACTAAAAACGGATTGTCTCCAGATAAATCCACAAAGGCGGATATAATCAGGCCCCAACACACAAGTTGCTCATAGAAGAAATTTAAAGGGCTCTCACAAGAGATCTAGAAGAAAAATGGGGAAAGGAAAGGGAAGCTTGGCAAGAGGATCTGGATAAATCATCCCACTCACTTAAAGACAGAGTGGATAAAGAAATCAAATTCCTGAAAAACAGAATTAGTGAATTGGAAAAAAGAAAATAGCTATCTAAAAAATAAAATTGGTGGAATGAAAAAAAAAATCCATAGAGCAAAACAACTCACTTAAAAACTCAATTGGACAATTAAAAAATAAATTAAAAAGTAAATGAAGAAAATAAAATAATTCATTAAAAATCAGAATTGAACAAATGGAAATGAATGACTCAAGGAGACACCAAGAATCAGTCAAGCAAAACCAGAAAAAAATGAAATAACAGAAAAATAATGTTGGGAAACTTGGGAAAACAACAGACTTGGAAAATAGATCTAGGAGAAATAATCGGAGAATTATTGGACTTCCTGAAAATTATGATGAAAAAAGAGCCTAGATATGATGATAGAAATTATCAAAGAGAACTGCCCAAATGTTATGGAAACAGAGGGAAAAACAGACATTGAAATAATTCATCAATACTGAAAGATACCCCAAAATAAAAACTCCAAGAAATATCATGGCTAAATTCCAGATCTGTCAGACTAAGGAAAAAATACTACAAGCAGCTAGAAAAAAAAAAATAAGTTCAAATATAGAGGAGCCACAATAAGGATTATTCAGGATCTGGCAGCACCCACATTAAAGGATCCTGGAATCTGATATTCAAAAAGGCTAAGTAACTTGGTATGCAGCCAAAGAATAACTTACTCAGCAAAAATGAGCATTTTTCCCCAAGGAAGAAGATGGACATTCAATGAAATAGGTGAATATCATCTATTTCTGATAAAAAACCTAAACTAAACAAAAAGTTTGATCCAAATATAGGACTCAAGAAAAACACAAAAAGGTAAAAAGAAATCATGGGAACTGCATTTCTGTTACAAATATATGTAAAGAGCACATGTATAATTTGGTTTTACAGTTATAATGAAAAAAAAAGAAACTAGAGGTGGAAAGAAAATTGTACCAGAAAAAGGGTAAAGTAAGGGTGCTATATCTCACTAAGAGGCAAAGAAAACTTATTATATCTGAAGGAAAGAAAGGAGGGGGATGAACTTAGTGTGTATCTTACTCTCATAAGAATTGGCTTAAAGAAAAAAATATTAGACATATTCAATTTCCAGAGAAACTTCTCCCACCTCATTGAAAAGTGAGATGGGAAAAGTGAAAAGGGAAGGAGAAAGCTAAGCAGACATGAATACAGAAATTATGAGGAAAAGAGGTAGCAAAAGGGGAAGAACATTAAGATGGGGGAAGGATCCCAAAAAGGGAAGACTGAGAGGCAAGTGGTACTCACAATTTAATATTGGGAAGGGGGATAAAGGGAGAGGATAGAAGAAAAATATAAGCAGGAGTTAACAAGATGGCAAGTAATACAGAATTAATTATTTTAACCATAAATGTAAATGGGGTAAACTCCCCCAAAAAGTGAAAGTGAATAATAGACTGGATTAAAAGTCAGAATCCTGCAATATGTTTACAAGAAATGCACTTGAACCATGGCAATACATACAGAGTAAAGGTAAAATGCTGGAGTAGAATCTACTATGCTTCAGGTAAAAAAGGCAGGGGTAGCTATCCTGATCTCAAATCAAGCAAAAGCAAAAATTGATCTAATTAAAAGAGATAAGGAAGGGCACTATAGCTTGCTAAAGGGAGCATAGACAATGAAGCAATATCAGTATAAATATATATGCACCAAGTGGTGCAACATCTAAATTCTTAAAAGAGAAATTAAGAGAGCTGCAAGAAGAAATAGACAGCAAAAGTATAATAGTGAGGCTTTGCACTCTCAGAATTAGATAAATCAAACCAAAAAATAAATAAGAAAGAATCAAAGAGGTAAATAGAATACTAGAAAAGTTAGGTATGATAGATCGTTGGAGAAATCTAAATGGAGACATAAAGGAGTATACTTTCTTCTCAGCAGTTCATGGAACCTATACAAAAAATGACCATATATTAGGACATAAAAACCTCAAATTCAAATGCAGTAAGGCAGATATAGTAAATGCATCCTTTTCAGATCATGATGTGATATAAATTACATTCAATAAAAATCCAGGGGAAAATAGATTAAAATATAATTGGAAACCAAATAATCTCATCCTAAAGAATGATTGGGTGAAACAGCAAATTATAGACATAATTAATAACTTCACCCAAGAAAATGGCAATAATGAGATGTCAGAACAAAATGTGTAGAATGCAGTCAAAGAGATAATAAGATAAATTTTATATCTCTAGAGGCCTACTTGCATAAAATAGAGAAAGAGAAGGTCAATGAATTGGGCTTGGAACTAAAAAATCTAGAAAAGGAACAAATTAAAAACCCCCAGTCAAACACTAAATTTGAAATTCTAAAATTAAAAGGAGAAATTAATAAAACTGAAAATAAAAAACCTATTGAATTAATAAATAAAACTAAGAGTTGGTTTTATGAAAAAAACAACAAAATAGATAAACCCTTAATAAATCTGATTTAAAAAAGGAAAGCAGAAAATCAAATTGTTAGTCTTAAAAATGAAAAGAGGGGGTGGAGGAAGGGAAGGGAAAAGTTGGAACAGAAGTGATTGCAAAGATAATGTTGTAAAAATTACTCATGCATATATTCTGTCAAGAAAAAGCTATAATTAAAAAACAACAACAACAACAAAAAAGGCACCTATATCATTCCTTCATCAAGGAGACAGTGTGATTGTGTGGATCCCTTTAAGCACAATCAGACCGAAGCCTTATTCCTTACCCAGTGCTTGTGGCCAGAATCTTATTAAAGGCCATTAATCGAGTAATAAAATTATCTGGGATAGGACCTGACAAGATATACACCTTTTATAACAATGCACAAATTACTGTATCCTGTGAAACCATCCCAGATTATAAAATTTTATTGTCTAGAGCTCCAAATTTTACACACAGGTCTCCCTTAAAGATAACCTGACTATTATATGGTTGGCCATGAAATTTTTAGGAAAAGGTTTCTAAAGTTTCTCATGAAGGACCAACCATTTTTACAGATGCATCTAAACATAACATTTGTGATATGTATTCTCCTGACTTTGCTATAAAAAAGAGTAGTCAGAATTTCCTTTCAGTCTACTCAGCATAATGAGTTCCATCTCTGATTATGTCCACTACTGAAAGAGCATGGCAGTTAACCCTGTGTGTAGGGAAATTGACTAGTGAACTGCAAAAAATATTTTTTTTTTAATTTTTTTTTTATTATATATATATATATATATATATATTTTATAATATTATCCCTTGTATTCATTTTTCCAAATTATCCCCCCTCCCTTATTCCCTCCCCCCGACGACAGGCAATACCATACATTTTACATGTGTTACAATATAGTCTAAGTACAATACATGTGTGTGAATATCATTTTCTTGTTGCACAATAAACATTAGAATCCGAAGGTACATGCAACCTGGGCAGACAGATATTAGTGCTAACAATTTACATTCCCCTCCCAGTGTTTCTTCTCTGGGTGTATCTACCTCTGTCCATCATTGATCAACTGGAAGTGAGTTGGATCTTCTCTATGTTGAAGATTTCCACTTCCATCAGAATACATCCTCATACAGTATCGTTGTTGAAGTATACAGTGATCTTCTGGTTCTGCTCATTTCACTCAGCATCAGTTGATTTAAGTCTCTCCAACCCTCTCTGTATTCCTCCTGCTGGTCATTTCTTACTGAGCAATAATATTCCATAACTTTCATATACCACAATTTACCCAACCATTCTCCAACTGATGGACATCCATTCATCTTCCAGTTTCTAGCTACAACAAAAAGAGCTGCCACAAACATTTTGGCACATATATGTCTCTTTCCGCTCTTTAGTATTTCTTTGGGATATAATCCCAGTAGTAGCGCTGCTGGGTCAAAGGGTATGCACAGTTTGACAACTTTTTGGGCATAATTCCAGATTGCTCTCCAGAATGGCTGGATTCTTTCACAACTCCACCAGCAATGTATTAGTGTCCCAATTTCCCCACATCCCCTCCAACATTTGTCATTATTTGTTCCTGTCATCTTAGCCAATCTGACAGGTGTGTAGTGGTATCTCAGAGTGGTCTTAATTTGCATTTCTCTGATCAGTAGTGATTTGGAACACTCTTTCATGTGAGTGGATATAGTTTCAATTTCTTCCTCTGAGAATTGTCTGTTCATATCCTTTGACCATTTATCAATTGGAGAATGGTTTGGTTTCTTATAAATTATGGTCAGTTCTCTATATATTTTGGAAATGAGACCTTTATCAGAACCTTTGTTTTTAAAAATATTTTCCCAATTTGTTACTTCCCTTCTAATCTTGTTTGCATTAGTATTATTTGTACAGAAACTTTTTAGTTTGATGTAATCAAAATCTTCTATTTTGTGATCAATAATGATCTCTAGTTCTCCTCTGGTCATAAATTCCTTCCTCCTCCACAAGTCTGAGAGGTAGATTATCCTCTGTTCCTCTAATCTATTTATTATCTCCCTCTTTATGCCTAAATCATGGACCCATTTTGATCTTATCTTGGTATATGGTGTTAAGTGTGGATCCATATCTAATTTCTGCCATACTAATTTCCAGTTTTCCCAACAGTTTTTTCCGAATAATGAATTTTTATCCCTAATGTTGGAATCTTTGGGTTTGTCAAAGATTAGATTGCTATAGATGTACCCTTTTTTGTCCTTTGTATCTAATCTGTTCCACTGATCTACCGGTCTATTTCTTAGCCAATACCAAATGGTTTTGGTGACTGCTGCTATATAATATAGCTTTAGATCAGGTACACTTAGACCACCTTCCTCTGAGTTTTTTTTCATTAGTTCCCTTGCAATTCTTGACCTTTTATTCTTCCATATGAATTTTGTTGTTATTTTTTCTAGGTCATTAAAATAGTTTCTTGGGAGTCTGATTGGTATAGCACTAAATAAATAGATTAGTTTGGGGAGTATTGTCATCTTTATTATATTCGCTCGGCCTATCCAAGAGCACTGAATGTCTTTCCATGCAAAAAATATTTTGATGCAGGACTTCAAAACCTGCAGGAATTATTGAATTCCTAGACACATGAAGTGATGGACAATAGATTGGCTTTGGACTATGTCTTGACTGCAGAAGAAGATGTATGTGTGATTGTGAATTGATAGTCACTTTTTATACCTTCCTTCTGGGATTCATGGAAGTCTTTTATAGAATTTTCTTTATTCATATTTTTGTTATATTAATGCTTGCTTGTGGGTTATTACTACATGTTTGTATGATTCCTCCAAGGCAAATGTATTTAACCACTTATGTATACCTACTTCAATTAAAACAAAAGAAAGAGAGAGATGTAGAGGACCACAGACAGTGGGGGAACTCTGGGTGAGTTATAAGACTCTTCAGCCTAGAGGAAATGTGCAGATAGTATCTGGTTCAATTTCCCATCTCCTTTAAGGGCTCTCTGCCTTCCTGAGAAGTTAGAAGGTGGTTACAATCTGTGTTGTACACGAAGTAGAGTGATACCAAATGGCAAAGAGATATCTATATACATATCAAGTTGTTTCTGTGGTCCCACATGTGTAGTATATAGTTAGCACATGCACATTGTTATTATAATTATATAAGCGTATTAGAGTATATAAAACTAAGAGAATTTGGAATAAATGGACTCCATGTCTGACCATACACATGATTTCCAGCACTTCACTCCTCTTCTAAGACCAAGGATGCAGACTGGTACTGAGGTCCTCCTGAGAGCTAGTTTAGGCACAACAATTCTCCTTCCCATTTTTCATCTATTATGTGCTGCTTTCCACTTTTAGATTCAGAGCTCTTTGAGAACAAGATCTCATGCATTTGTTTGAATCTTATACATTTAGCACGGAGCCAATCACATAAGATGTTTAGAAAGTATTTGTCAATTGCTTATCACAATATAATAAAATATATAATATTTATATTTTATATGACATGTGTAATATAATATAATATTATATTATATTATAATACACTATTAAATATGACTCTAGTGGGATATTATTATGCCATATGAAATTACAGAGGAGCAGTAAAATAAAACATAATGTCTAAACCTTGGATTCAGAAATACTTTTTTACACTAGATCTGTGACCATGGACAAGGTTCTTAATCTTTCAATGCCTTGGGCAATATTTAAAAGTTCTATTGGTGAGTTGTTACTCTTCATTGGAGGATAAAGTTTCAATATTGGAAGTTCACTACTTCAATAATATGAAAACTCCAGACTTTTCTATTATCATTACTACCTATGAAACAAACAAAAGCACATGTAAAGAATTCAGATAAGTTGGGAAAAATTGAAAATTTGGGAAAAAGTACAGAGTTAAGCAGAATATTAAGATTATATAAACAATCGTGAAAATAATTACTGTCAAGTTCTGTAATCCTTCTCTGGGAGGAGGTTTTTTTTCTCTGTGAATCTTTTTTTCTGTCCTCTTCACTTGCGAATCCACGGGATGTCTTCTCCTTGATCCAATCCTGAACTGACTTTCCAGACTCTAACTTCTTCTTTTATCCTCCCAGAGAATGGGCGTGGAATAACTCAGGGTTCGTGGGAAAAATACTTCAACCAATGAACTTGCTCCTCTTAAACATGTAAGCTCCTCCCCAAAGTTCAAAGGGGTAAAACTCCCCTTAAAGGCCAGAACCAAAAGGTGTAGACCAGAGAATTGTTAAGTACTGACAACACTTAGTAAGAACCTAACAGATTACTAACAATAAGCTCTAGCATTTGTCTACCAACAAAATAATGCCACATTTGAGAACTGTAATAAACAAGTTTGGGGAACAATTAAAGTTTTTATATAAAATTAATTTATTTTAATACATATTGTTTATGAATCATGTTAAGGAAAGGAAAATCAGAGCAAAAGGGGAAAAAAAACATGGGAGAGATTAAAAAAAAAAAAAAAAAAAAAGAAGTGAACATAGCATGAGTTGATTTATATACAGTCTCCATAGTTCTTTTTCTATATGCAGATGACATTTTCTATCCAAAGTGTATTGAGACTGCTTTGGGTCAGTGAATCACTAAGAAGAACCAAGTCTTTCATAATTGATCATCTCACATTCTTGCTATTATTATGTACAATGTCTTCCTGATTCTGCTTGTTTTGTTCAGCATCAGTTTATGTAAATCTTTCCAGGCCCTTCTAATATCACTTTATTCTTCATCTTTTACAAAATAATATTCCATAATATTTCATTATTTTAATATACCATAACTTGTTCAGCCCTTCCTAACCTATGGGCATCTACTCATTTTCCAATTCTTTGCTACCATAAAAAGAGCTGCTACAAACATTTTTTGTACATGTGTATCCTTTTCTCTCCTTTAGGCTTTCCTTGGGGTACAGACCCAGTAATGGCCCTGCCTGGTCAAAGGTTATAAACAGTTTGATAGTTCTTGGGCATAGTTACAAATTGCTCTCCAGTATGATTTGATTATTTCACAATTCTACCAACTATGCACTAATGTCTCAATTTTCCCATATTCCCCTTAATAATCATTATATTTTCTTGTCATCTTAATTAATGTGAGTGGTGGGAGGTGATACCACAGAGTTGTTTTAATGTGTATTTCTCTAATCATTAGGGACAATCAATTCTAGAGACATATTGCCTCTACTCTAGACACAACACCTCTCTCTATCTGGCATCCTACATCTCTAGTACTTACTGGAACCATTTTTGCTAGAAACATCTATTTTCTTATTCAATTTCCATAATTGAGGCTTCTCTGCCTGAGACATTGCAGGTGGGAAATCATTCAGAGATGCCTTGCAATCTCATCCATCTGTATAAAATACCTGGTTCTCTTCAGTCTCCTTTATTCATGAAGACAGAGGACTCAAAAGTTCCATCCATTTTTAGTGCATACAATTTGTAGTAGTGAAAATCAGTGTGATAACTCATGAAGTCCAGAGAGTGAGAATAATATTTCACATGATGATGTTGCCAAAAGTTATTTCAACACCTCAGTTTTATAACTTACCTGCCTTTCCATTTTTGCCATCGGAGGTCTTAGCTGCTGCCTTAGTGTGGGGGTAGCTCTTGTTGCTCCTGGCTTCCCTTCCTCACTCTGAGTCTTGGGTGTATTCAAACAAATCATGGAGCTTTACCTGAAACATTTGAAATATAAGAAAACTTCAAATGCCTAGTATAATTTCATCAGGAAAATCTCTTTAAGTTCCAAACTGACTGCTACAATCACTGCATCTTTCAGGTCTTTCTGCTTTGTCAGATTCTGCACACATATTGGATCCCTAGAGGAACTTGGATTATCTCTCTCTGCCTCGCTACCCCAGAATTTATAATGATAAGTTTATGGCAGTCAACATCATGGCAAATCAATACAACTTCATTAACATAATAGCCCAATTATTGAACTGGACCAGTAGTAATCCTAGACATAAATTACATGAAATAACAGCGTCAGAAAACATTGAAGTTTCTTGTTAAATGCAATATTGATGCTTCACAATATTAATGAAGCATGAGCAGTTTAGTGATCAGAAAGTTACAATTACATTACAGAAATGTCCATTCTCTCTCTCTCTCTCTCTCTCTCTCTCTCTCTCTCTCTCTCTCTCTCTCTCTCTGTCTCTCACACACACACACACTCTCACTCTCTCTTTCTCTCTCTGTCTCTCTGTCTCTCTGTCTCTCTGTCTCTCTGTCTCTCTCTCAGAAATATGTGTATGCATATATTTACACATATATGTATATATGTACTTGTATGTGTTTTCATATTATATATATAAAGAGAGATCTGTTTTCTGAACCTTTATAGATTATAATGCTGGTTAGAATCCAGTTTATTATAATTCAAAAGTGATAAGGATCAGGAGATAAAGTTTCCATTCCCCTGGTATCTTGACATATTGGCACCAAACAAGATAATCTTCCCTGCTTTGCTATCTCCTTTTGCTAGGTTATTCCCATATACTGGATTGAAGAAATAAGAAAAAAAATATTCGTTCAACATGCATCCCTTAACATATGAAATTGATAGTAAAATGTTTCCTATCCTATTTCTCCATTCCTCTATATTGTATAGTATAAATTATATTCAAAGAGGAAAAATGCTTCAGAATAATAACATGGAGTTGGGACAAAATGATCTCGAGATAAAAATACAAGAAATAATTAAAATTGTCCCAAGGTGTTAGAACAAGAGGGGAAAGTAGAAATAGGAAAAAAATCCCCCAATCATCATCAGAAAAATATCCTATGAGGAAATCATACAAGAACATCATATATACATTATGAAACTCCAAGATTAAGGTGAAAATATTATGAGCAATAAGAATAAAATAATTGTGCCTATGGTCCTTATCAACTATGGAGATTATCACCTAGATGGGGAATACAGTTACATTGCATTTACTACATGTCTAAATCTGAATTTCTAGCAACAATAACTACTATTTACATAATTTTTGAAAGTTTTCGAAGCTATTTATCTTTTTTAACTCGTTTGATTCTCACAGTTCTGTGAGGAAAGTTATATTATTTTTTTTTCATTTTGTACATGAAGAAACTGAAGCACAAAGAGTTTAAGTAACTTTTTTGGTACTAGTAAATGTCTGAGATGAGCTTTGAATTAAGACCTTCTTGACTCTTACTACATCAGTCTATCTAATTCACTGAGCCATTTAGATGCAATAAACTGCTTTCCCTGATAAATGTCTATTTCCTGAAAATATTCTCTATTTTGTAAATTTATTTATTTATTTAAAACTGAAATACAAAATAGAAAAAGTAATAAAAGAAAAAAGAGACAGAAGAAATATGTGCACAACAGAATGTGAGAGGATTAAAAATATAAAATAATAAATTTCCATTTCAAGAAAGCATACATAAATATTATGCCTTATATTAAGAATTGTCTACCTTTTCTTTGTTTGTTGACGTTTTATTTTCTTCTCTGCTATGTACTTTTACTTAATTCTTTTTTATCACTTTTCCTCCCCTCTTCCAACTTCCCCCAAGCAAGCTATAGTGAATCACAGATATGTGTATGTATGTATTCACACATATATGTATATATGTACTTGTATGTATTTTCATATATTATGTTTATAATATAGAACCTCACTTACATGTACATATGTGTATATACATAAACACATACACTTATACATAGATATCTATATAATCACATACATTCATATACATCTATGTAAGGTTGTACCATTTTTGTTTCTCTTCTGTTATCAAGGTGGATACATTATCTTTCATAATTCAAAGGATTTCGATATTTTTCAATTCCACTAACTCAGCAGTTCCTATACCACAACATTCCAACATTGTACTGCCTACTTATTTTAAATAATCTAACATAATATTAATTAATATGACTAGCATATAATGTAGTTTGTTCATATTTTCTTTTGATTAAATGTATTTTAACTTTAATTTTATCTGGGATGAATTATTTTTAATAAATCCTATTCCTGATCATTATTGTGTTTGTATATATGTCTTGTTTCCTACCTACCTTTTCTGCCTCCTCTGTTTTACTTCTGCCTACTACCTTATTTTATATTACTTCAACTAGTCCCCCTCCAAGAATTTCTTCCTTATCTTTTCTACCATCTTTTCTTCTTACCCTTTACCTCCTTCTTTACCCCTGTTTTATGTTTTCTTAAACAGTTTTGCTATTTAAGATCACATCATTCTCTGTTCTATCCCAATCTTTATTTCAAATTACTCTTTTTACTAAGGAAATCTTAGACATATGGTATATATTTCTACAAATCTTCAATCCTTGAGTCCCTTGAAATTAATCTTTGATATTTACCTCATATTTCTCTTGAATCTTATATATTAAGTTTTCTATTAAGTTCATTTTTATAACAAAATCTTGAAAGTCTGAATTAATTCAATATCTTTTTTTCACTCAGGATTATGTTTAATATTTATATGTATGATATTCTGTTCACAACTCTAGTTACTTTACTTTTGATATATAATGTGCCATGCACTACAGTCTTTTAATGTAGCTGCTGTTAGTTTTGTGTGATTCTAATTGTGGCTCCATTGTATTTGAATTATATTATTCTTATTGCTCATAATATTTTCACCTTAATCTTGGAGCTTTCAGATAGTCCATTTATTTTTGTTTTTCTTTTTGATCTGTTCTTCAGATTTGTTCTTTTACTTATGAAATGTTTCACATCTTCCTCCATTTTTTCTTTCTTTATATTTTGTTTTATTATTTCTTGGTCTCTTATAACTTCACTGGCTTCCTCTGCTCAATTCTTGTTTGCAAGGAGTCATTTTCTTCCTTAATATTTTGGATCTCTTTTTCTAGTTGATTCCCTTTTTTATGTAATCTTCTTTTTCTTGGATTTTTCTAATTTAAAAAAATGTTTTTTCTCAATTTCTGTCATTTTGTCTTTGAAGTCCTTTTAAAGTTTTATGAATGTGGGGCAGAGGCAAGATGGCTGTGAAGGAACACGTGATGTTCTAAGCTCTTCTCATACCTCAAGACCAGTAATTGAATTCAGCCTCAAAACTAGCGCTTGACTGGCAAAATTCACTAAGACTAGAAGTACAACTCACCCACTGAAGATAATTTGGAAGTTTATCAGAAAAGGTTTGTACTGAGGGGCCAGAGAAGATCAGCACAAACCAGGAGATAGGAGAGGCTGGGAAACAGAGCAGAGCAGGAGAGGGATTGGACTCTGTGGTTAGAAAAAGTACAGAGATGAATCTGGCATAGGCTGCTAGCTCTGCCTTGGTTATAAAGCAGCAGATCAGCAGAGAAATTAGAGCCAAAGGCAGAGGGTACTCTTAAAAAATGTCAAATCCTAACAGGACCTGGCTATACCAACCCAAAACTGGAAGTGACTCAGCACAGACCACAACACAGCTATATGGCCCCATTCTGCAGTACAGGGTTTTTCCTCTGGGCAGTTGCAAATCTGCACAGCATAGGACACAGCTTGAGGCAGCCTCTAATCTGCACAGTAGATGGCTTGACCTAAGGCAATTGAACTTATGCAGCTCCATTGTGCTTCAGGGTAGAACCACTTCCTGTCACTATGGAGATATTTGCTGATCAACTGCTAATACCCACAGCCCTACAGAAGGCTTTGGCTTGGGGCACTGACCCCCAGGGCAGTTGCTAATCCGAACAGCAGGGTTCTTCACTGAACACTTCCACAACTCAGCTGTGCAACCAGGTCTAAATCACTTCCTATGGGGGTGGGGAATTCTTTCCTAGAGTACTTCTGTACCTGGCCACTCTTTGTAGCCAGCTGGTACATATGCCTGCTTTCCAGAGGAAGTTGGTAACCTCCCTACCCTGAAGGCAGAACCTACAGGCTTTTAAAAATGATTTTAAAAAAATCAAAAGGACAACCCATAGCTTATATACAAAAAGAGAACAGGTTCTCAACCCCAAGGAGACTAATAGTAAACAGCCTCCAGACAATACTCCAAAAAATGCTCTCCTAGAAGAGACTAATAAAAATCTCAAAAGAAAGTTAGAAGAAAATTGGGGAAAGGAAAGAAAAGCTATGCAAGAGAGTAACAACTTCATGAAAGGTGAAGTGGAAAATGTAAAGAATTCCCAGGAAGTGAAGGGAAACAGAATTTGTGAATTGTAAAAGGTAAAGAAATCACAGTAAAATAGGATTTGTGAATTGGAAAAGATAAATAATTCCCAAGAAAGTAGGATTTGTGAATTGGAAAAAGAAAATAACTTACTAAAAAAATATTGAAATGGAAAAAAATTCCATGGAGGAAAATAACTCATTTAAAAACTCAGTTGGGCATATACAAAAAGAAGTAAAAAAAGCTAATGAAGAAAGCAACTCATTAAAAATCAGAACGGAACAAATTGAAATGAATGATTCATTGAGACATCAAGAATCAGTCAAGCAAAAACAAACAAAAAAAATGAAGAATTGGAGAAAAATATTAAATACATTCTTGGAAAAAGAACAGAGCTGGAAAATTGATCTAGGAGAGATAATCTGAGGATTATTGGAGTTCCTGAAAATTAGGATGAAAAAAAGAGTCCAGATACTATTTTACAAGAAATCACCAAAGAGAACTGCTCAGATGTAATAGAATCAGAAGGTTAAATAGGCATTGAAAGAATTCATTGAACATCTTCTGAAGAAGAACCCCCCCCCCAAAAAAAAAAAAAAAAAAAAAAAAACTCTACAGAATATTGTGGCCAAATTTCAGAACTAACAGACTAAGGAAAAAGTATTACAAGCAGCCAGAAAAAAACAATTCAAATACAGAGGTGCCACAACTAGGATCACTCAAGATCTGACTGCCTCCACATTAAAGGATTGAAGGGCCTGAAATCTGATATTCTGAAAGGCAAAAGAACTGGGAATGCAGCCAAGAATAAACTACCCAGCTACACTGAGCATTTACTTCCATGGAAGAAGATAGACATTGAATGAAACAGATGAATTCCAATTGTTTCTAAGAAGAAAAAAAACATATCTAAACAAAAATTTTGATCTCCAACCATAGGACTCAAGAGAAACAGAAAAAGGTAAAAGGAATTCTTGAGAATTGTATTTCTGTTGCATATATACATAAAGACTACATGTATAATGTGATTTTACTGATATAACATAAAAAGTAGAAATGGAAAGGGTGTGACAAAAAGGGGAAAAGGGGGATAAAAAGAGGGAAAATACATCCCACAAGAGGCAAAGGAAATTTATCATATCTGAGGGAATTTAGAGAGGGGAAGGAACATTGTGTGAATCTTACTCTAATGGCAGAAGCTAGGCATGGACCCACATTTAACACCACATACTAAGATAAGATCAAAATGGGTGCAAGATTTAGGCATAAAGAACTAAATCATAAATAAATTAGAGGAACAAAGGATAATTTACCTCTCAGACTTGTGGAGGAGGAAGGAATTTGTGTCCAAAGGAGAACTAAAGACTATTATTGATCACAAAATAGAAAATTTTGATTACACCAAATTAAAAAGGTTCTGCACAAACAAAACTAATGCAAACGAGATTAGAAAGGAAGTAACAAATTGGGAAAACATTTTTACAGTTAAAGGTTCTGATAAAGGCCTCATCTCCAAAATATACAGAGAATTGACTTTAATTTATAAGAAATCAAGCCATTCTCCAATTGATAAATGGTCAAAGGATATGAACAGACAATTTTCAGATAATGAAATTAAAACTATTTCCACTCATACGAAAGAGTGTTCCAAATCACTATTGATCAGAGGAATGCAAATTAAGACAACTCTGAGATGTCATTACACACCTGTCAGATTGGCTAAAATGACAGGAACAAATAACGATGAATGTTGGAGGGGCTGTGGGGAAACGGGTACACTGATGCATTGTTGGTGGAGTTGTGAAAGAATCCAACCATTCTGGAGAGGAATCTGGAATTATGCCCAAAAAGTTATCAAAATGTGCATACCCTTTGACCCAGCAGTGCTACTACTGGGCTTACATCCCATGAAAATACTAAAGAAGGGAAAGGGACCTGCATGTGCCAAAATGTTTGTGGCAGCCCTTTTTGTAGTGGCTAGAAACTGGAAAATGAATGGGTGTTCATCAATTGGAGAATGGTTGGATAAATTACGGTATATGAATGTTATGGAATATTATTGTTCTGTAAGAAATGACCAATAGGAGGAATACAGAGAGGCTTGGAGAGACTTACATCAACTGATGTTGAGTGAAATGAGCAGAACTAGGAGATCATTATACACTTCAACAATGATACTGTATGAGGATGTATTCTGATGGAAGTGGATATCTTCAACATAAAGAAGAGCTAATCCAATTCCAATTGATCAATGATGGACAGAATCAGCTACATCCAGTAAAGGAACACTGAGAAATGAGTGTAAACTGTGAGCTTTTTTTATTTTTCTTCCCAGATTATTTTACCATCCAAATACAATTCTTCCTTTGCAACAACAACAAAATTCAGTTCTACACATATATATTGTACCTAGGATATACTATAAGATATTTAATATGTATGGGAATGCCTGCCATCTAGGGGAAGGGGTGGAGGGAAGGAAGGAAAACATTTGGAACAGAAGGGAGTACCAGGGATAATGTTGTAAAAAACAAAACAAAACCAAACAAAATAAAAAACAAATTACCTATGCATATGTACTGTCAAAAAAAGTTATAATTATAAAAATTAATAAAAAATTGAATATATAAAAAATAATCTTACTCTCATCAGAGTTGGCTCAAAGAGTAAATAATTACCATATTTGTTTTACAGATAATTTTCCCTCACCTCATTAAATAGAGGGAAAGCAAAAGGGAAAAGGAAAAGAGTAATAAGGGAAGAGTATAAAAATGGGGAAGAGATTCAAAATGGGGAAGAAGGGATACTAAATAGGGTGAGCGGCATTTCACAAGTGAGGCTTATAAGTTTAATACTGAGAAATAGGGTTGGGTGGGAAGAAAAAGAAAAGCATAATCAGGTGATAATAAGGTGGCAGGAAATACACAATTAGTAATTTTAACCATAAATGAGAAGGGGATGAACTATCCCATTAAGCAGAGGCAGATAGCAAACTGGATCAAAAGTCAGAACCCTAAAATATATTTAAAGCAGTGAAACACATAGATAGTAAAGATATCTGGAGCAGAATCTACTATGCTTCTGGTGAAGTCAAAAAAGCAGGGGAAGCCATCCTTATCTCAGACCAAGCAAGACCAAAAATTGATCTAATTAAAAGAGATAAAGAAGAAAACTATATCTTGCTAAAGGGTACCATAGACAATGAAGCAATATCAATATTAAACATATATGCACCAAGTGGTATAGCATCTAACTTCCTAAAGGAGAAGTTAAGAGAGTTAGAAGAAGAAATAGACAGCAAAACTATAATAGTGGTAGATCTCAACTTTGTGCTCTCAGAATTAGATAAATCAATCCACAAAACAAATAAGAAAGAAATTAAAGAGGTAAATAGAATATTAGAAAAATAGGTATGACAGATCTTTGGAGAAAACTGAATGGTGGTACAAAGGAATATAATTTCTTCTGAGCAGTTTATGGAACCTATACAAAAATTGACCATATATTAGGATATAAAGACCTCAAAATTAAATGAAGGAAGTCAGAAATAGTAATTGCTTTCTTTTCAGATCACGATGCAATAAAAAACTGCATTCAACAAAAAGCTAGGTGTAAATAGACCAAAAAGTAATTGGAAACTAAATAATCTCATCTTAAAGAATGATTGGGTGAAACAGAAAATTATACATAAAATTAATAATTTCACTCAAGATAATGACAAAGATGAGACATTATACCAAAATTTGTGGGATACAGCCAAAGTGGTAATAAGGGGACATTTTATATCTTTAGAGGCTTACTTGAATAAAATAGAGAAAGAGAAGATCAATGAATTGGGCTTGCAAATTAAAAAGTTAGAAAAAGACCAAATTAAAAAACCCCAATCAAATACTAAACTTGAAATTCTAAAATTAAAAGGAGAAATTAATAATATCGAAAGTTTAAAAAAATCTATTGAACTAATAAACAAAACTAAGAATTGGTTTTATTAAAAAAAAAAAACAATAAAGTAGATAAACCTCTGGTAAATCTGATTAGAAAAAGGAGAGAAGAAAATCAAATTAATTAGTCTTAAAAATGAAAAGGGAGAACTTTCCACCAATGAAGAGTAAATTAGAGAAATAATAATGAGTTAACTTTGGCCAACTTTATGCCAATAAATTTTATAACTTAAGTGAAATGGATGACTATCTCCAAAAATATAGGCTTCCTAGATTACAGAGGAGGAAGTAAATTGCTTTAATAGTCCTATTTCAGAAAAATAAATAGAACAAGCTATTAATCAACTCCCTAAAAAAAATTCCCAGAACCATGTGGATTTACATGTGAATTCTACCAAACATTTAAAGAACAATTAGCCCCAATACTATATAAGCTATTTGAAAAAATAGGGAATGAAGGAGTCCTACCAAATTCCTTTTATGATGCATAGTACTGATACCTAAACCAGGTAGGATGAAAACAGAGAAAGAAAATTATAGTCCAATCTCCCCAATGAATATTGAGGCTAAAATCTTAAATAAGATATTAGCAAAAAGAGTACAAAAAATCATCCCTAGGATAATATACCATGATCAAGTAGGATTTATACCAGCATGCAGGGCTATATTAGGAAATATTAGGAAAACTATCAGTATAATTGGTCATATTAATTATCAAATTAATAAAAACCATAAGATCATCTCAATAGATGCAGAAAAAAGCATTTGATAAAATCCAACATCCATTCCTATTAAAAACACTCCAAAGTATAGGGATAAATAGACTTTTCATTAAAATAATTAGTAGCATATATTTAAAATCATCGGTAAGCATCATATGTAATGGAGAAAGATTGCAACCATTCCCATTAAGATCAGGGGTGGACAAGGTTGTCCACTATCACCATTACTATTCTACATTGTGTTAGAAATGCTAGCTTTGGCAATGAGTTGAGAAAGTGATTAAAAGAGTTAGAGGAGGTAATGAGAAAACCAAATTATCACTCTTTGCTGATGATATGATGGTAAATTTAGAAAACCCCAGAGATTCTACTACAAAGCTATTAGAAATAATTCACACCTTTAGCAAAGTTGCAGGATACAAAATAAACCCACATAACTCATCAGCATTTTTATATATATATATATCACCGACAAAATCCAACATTTAGAGTTACAAAGAGAAATTCCATTTAAAGTAACTAGTGATAGCATAAAATATTTAGGAATCTATCTGTCAAGGGAAAATCAGAAACTATGTGAGCAAAACTACAAAACACTTTCCTCACGAATTAAGTCTAATCTAGCCAATAGGAAAAATATTAAGTGCTCTTGAATAGGGTGAGCAAATATAATAAAAATGACAATTCTACCTAAACTAATCTATTTATTTAGTACTATACCATTCAGACTCCCAAAAAACTATTTTAATGACCTAGAAAAAAATAATAACAAAGCTTATATGGAAAAACAAAAGGTCAATAATTTCAAGGGAATTAATTTAAAAAAAAATCAAATGAAGGTGGCCTAGCTGTACCAGATCTAAAATTATATTATAAAGCAGCAGTTACCAAAACCATTTGGTATTGGCTAAGAAATAGACTAGTTGATCAATGTAATATGTTAGGTTCAAAGGATAAAACAGTCAATAACTTTAATAATCTAGTGTTTGACAAACCCAAAGACCCCAGCTTTTGGGATAAGAACTCAATGTTTCACAAAAAAAATGCTGGGAAAATTGGAAATTAGTATGGCAGAAACTAGGTATTTACCTACACTTAATACTGTACACCAAGATAAGGTCAAAATGGGTTCAATGATCTGGGCATAAAGAATGAGATTATAAATAAATTAGAGGAACATAGGTTAGTTTACCTCTCAGACCTGTGGAAGAAAAAGGAATTTATGACCAAAGAAGAACTAGAAGTCATTATTGATCACAAAATAGAAAATTTTGATTATATCAAATTGAAAAATTTTCGTACAAACAAAACTAATGCAGATAATATTAGAAGGGAAGCAATAAACTGGGAAAACATTTTTACAGTCAAAGATTCTGATAAAGGCCTAATTTCCAAAATATATAGAGCATTGACTCTAATTTATAAGAAATAAAGTGATTCTCCAATTGATAAATGGTCAAAGGATATTAACAGACCATTCTTAGATGAAGAAATTGAAACTATTTCTAGCCACATCAAAAGATGCTCCAAGTCATTATTAATCAGAGAAATGCAAATTAAGACAACTCTGAGATACGACTACACACCTGTCAGATTGGCTAGAATGGCAGGGAAAGGTAATGCAGAATGTTGGAGATAATGCGGGAAAACAGGGACACTGATACATTGTTGGTGGGACTGTGAATACATCCAGCCATTATGGAGAGTAATTTGGAACTATGCTCAAAAAGTTATCAAACTGAGCATACCCTTTGACCCATCAATGTTGCTGCTGGGTTTGTATCCCAAAGAGATCTTAAAGAAGGGAAAGGGACCTGTATGTGAAAGAATGTTTGTGGCAGCTCTCTTTGTGGTGGCCAGAAACTAGAACCTACGTGGATCCCCATCAATTGGAGATTGGCTGAATAAACTGTGGTAATATGAATATTATGGAATACTATTGTTCTGTAAGAAATGACCAACAGGACGATTTCAGAAAGGTCTGGAGAGTCTTGCATGAACTTATGCTGAGTGAAATGAGCAGGACCAGGAGATCATTATATACTTTAACAACAATACTATATGATGATAAATTCTGATGGACATGGCCATCTTGAACAATGAGATTAGCCAAATCAGTTCCAATAGAATAGTAAGGAATTGAACCGGTTATACTCAGAGAAAGAACTCTGGGAGATGACTATGAACCACCACATAGAATTCCCAATACCCCTATTTTTGTCCGCCTGCATTTTTTATTTCCTTCATAGGCTAATGGTACACTATTTCAAAGTCTGATTCTTTTTGTA
Source organism: Sminthopsis crassicaudata (assembly GCF_048593235.1). Lineage (NCBI taxonomy): Eukaryota > Metazoa > Chordata > Mammalia > Dasyuromorphia > Dasyuridae > Sminthopsis > Sminthopsis crassicaudata. The sequence continues at coordinate 710,682,774 of NC_133617.1, read as the reverse complement.
CACTAAAATAACTGTTTGGACATGTGTATATATATATATATATATATATATATTTAATTTATACTTTAACATATGTGACATGTATTGGTCAACCTGCCATCTGAGGGAAGGGTGTGAAGGGTAGGAGGGTAAAAATTGGAACAAAAGGCTTGGCAATTGTCAGTGTAGTAAAATTACCCATACACACACACACACACACACACACACACATATACATATATATATATATATATATATATATATATATATATATATATATATATATATATATATATATATATATATATATATACATGTATATATATATATACATATATATATATATATATGTATATATATATGTATATATACATAAATAAAAAGCTACAAAAAAACTTGGGCTAAAGAAATGAAAAAAAAAAAACAATAAAGTTTCTTACTAGGTCAAAAAAAATAAAATGAAATTTTATGAATTATTTTTGGCCAAGTGACAACTTGACATTACTCTTTGGTGTAGGACAGCCTTTTTACTTCTTCTTCAAATATCCACATCTGAAGATCTTGATTTTCCCTTTTCCCATAGTATCTTTGCATATTTGGATTCTTTTTCCTTTGCTTGCTCATTTTGTACCAGATTATTGATGTAAACATCTCTAGTGTAGGATGGTATCTCTGGCCTCATGCCCTTCTTCAGTTCTCCTCTCTGTCTTTGAATACAAAACCAAGAATTTCTCCCCAACCTCAGTGCACATAGCCATTAAAGACCTTGTTCCTGCTTTTGCATGCACTGGGACTGTGATGGTTTCTTTTTATCCAAGGCCAACTCTCCACTGCACAACTCTTTTATGAGAGTTTCCTTCAGTCTTTCCAGACTTGTCTGAGGGGTAGAAGTTCCTTTGGCTGGGATTGAGGCTACTTTCTAAACCAGTTAATAATACCTAACTCCTAAATCCCTGGTTTCAGTTTCATAAAAACTAATCTGGAGGTGTTTATAATTCTCAAGGGACAAAACTACCATCTTGGTATCTTTCTTCAGATGTTCACTCCAGTTGTCCCAGGAGAACCACTATTTTATCCCAATTTTTAATTATTTAATTCATCTACAATTGCCATTAAGCTCAGTTTTACCTATTTTCTGAGGGAAATCTGGAGAACTTGGAATTTTCTGATCTTTCACATCTTTTCAGAAGCCTCTCAAAACATTTTTATTAAAGTTATTTCCATTATATTAGTCCTCCAGGATAATAATATTGGAGTTAACTTGGATTCCTCTATCTTATCCTCATTTGTACATTAAAAAATAATTTTATGTCCTATTTTTCCTTATATTATACTTCTAGAATTCTCTCTGCTGCCATTGAAACTATTACATTTCAGTTTCTCAGATCTTCTTTCCTATATTATTTTTTATAATTTATTTATTTTAAATTTAAAACTTTATGAATCTTATTATGAGAGAAAAATCAGACCTAAAGGGAGAAACCATGGGAGAGGAAAAAAAAAAAAAAAAAAAAAGAAGTGGGCGCATATGTTGGTTTACATTCCATCTCCATAATTCTTTTTCTGGAAACAGATGACCTTTTTTTTTTTTTTTTTTTTATTCCAAAGTCTGTTGAGATTGCTTTGTATCACTGAGCCACTGAGAAGAACTATGTCTTTCATAATTGATCATCACACATTCTGAATTCAGTACATTTTTATTAATATTTGTTTAACTGGAAAAAAGTTCAATAGCTCTAGAAAATAGCAATAAAAATAAAAAGATAAATGGGAAATAGCTGGAGAGATCTGGGTTATATCATAAGAACAGGATTATACAGAGTATAATGCAGGCATATTTAGAATGTATTTAATATACAGATTTAAGGAATAATAAGTAATGCTTTAATATAAGCATGGCTGAAAGTCTACAGTGAAAGGTCTCTAGAATAAATCTGAATACATTTTATTGGTATTTTGGGTGAAAGCATAGGCATATTTATAAAATTTGTATATGACAAAGTTGAGAAGTATAATTCACAATTTGGATGGTTCAGGAGATTCTTGGCAAGCTAGAGAATTGGTTAGAATATAAGAATAATTTCTATGGTATATGAAGGTTATGGAATATTATTGCTCTGTAAGAAATGACCAGCAGGAGGAATACAGAGAGGCTTGGAGAGACTTATATCAACTGATGCTGAGTGAAACGAGCAGAACCAGAAGATCACTGTACACTGCAACAACAATACTGTATGAGGATGTGTTCTAATGGAAGTGGAAATCTTCAATATAAAGAAGGGCCAACTCACTTCCAGTTGATCAATGATGGACAGAGGTAGCTACACCCAGAGAAGAAACACTGGGAAGTGAATGTAAATTGTTAGCACTAATATCTGTCTGCCCAGGTTACATGTACCTTCGGAATCTAATGCTTATTGTGCAACAAGAAAATGGTATTTACACACATGTATTATATCTAGGTTATATTGTAACACATGTAAAATGTATGGGATTGCCTGTCATCGGGGGGAGGGAGTAGAGGGAGGGGGGGATAATTTGGAAAAATGAATACAAGGGATAATATTATAAAAATATATAATAAAAATGAATATAAGAATAATTTCAGTAAGAATAAATATAATGTTTTATCTTTGGGTAATAAAGAAAACAACTTCAGAAACCTAGGATAGGTCGACATTATTATTTTACCATTCACCCCCCCAAAATTTGAAAGTTTTAGAGCACCACAAGCTCAATATGACAGTTACCTGTGTTCTATGGCACCCAGAAACCTAATGTTAATTTGTATTGAATTGAAAAATGAATGGGTTCCAGATTTACAAAGGTGATAGTTCTAGTGAACCCAGCCTTGGTTAGCCTATCTCTGAAGTATTGCTTTCAGCCACAAGCATTGTAGTTTAGGAAATATTTTGATAAAATGGAAACATGTGCAGGGGAGAAGATTCAAGACTCAAGTGTCTGAGCTTCATGAAATGCAGTTTAACTTAGTTTTATGTTCAGTTTAAAAAGCTGGGGTTGTGTAGCCTGTATATAAGAAGGATTAAAAGTGGTAGAGATAGGCACATGATCGTTGTGTTCACATATTGACAGTTCTGTGACATGGAAGAGGTATTAAGCATATTCTGTTTGGCTCCAAAAGGCAGATGCAGGATAAATGGTTAGCAATGGCAGAGACACAAATGTAATTCCAGTATCAGAAAAAAAGGTCTTAATAAATAAGAACAAACAAGTTAATGAGTCAGAATCAGAACATAAAAACTTCTTCGAGTTCACCGAATCAAATACTTTCATTTTAGATGAAGAAACAGTCCCTGTTTTTACTCAAGAGAAAAAAGGGCAGAAAAAGTTTGTTGCCTCAGGTTCTCTGACCCCAGATTCAATGCTTTTTTCATCCTACCAGCCTGAGCCCAACACAAATAGTTTAGCTCTAAGTGGAACGGGTTCCTTAGGGAAGTGGTAGTATATTTTCATTCATCTTCAAGGAAAAGATGGAAGAGCATTTGTCAATCATGGTCTAGTAGGAATTCCTTCTGGGATCTGAGTTGACTTAAAGGACTAATAAGCTTTCTTTGAAGTTTAAATTTCTGTGATTCTAATATTCCAATGATCCTTTGATCTCAATGATGTGTATATTATTTTCAATGATGCTAACATTGGCAACACAACATGCCTGCCTATCCTGTTGTACTCTCATGTGTATATATATATGTATATATATCATCTCCTATATTCATGATAGAGAGTCAATTCAGTTTATTGGAGTCATATTTATGGACACGTATGGGACACATCAATGTTAATTTAACTGCCTCTTGTTTTTGATTTGTGCAGTTCCATCAGTTTTTCTGCTCAATGTTTTCTTTGAAGATATTCTTCACTCACCTTCTTTACAAGTACTCATCTGTAATATATTACAACCTAAACTCATGCATACAACATACCTCATGGTATAATTCTCTTTAGGGATTGCAGTTATACATGATTTGTAGGCTTTACAACCTTACAAATATCTATCTATCTATCTATATAGATATAGATATAGATATAGATATAGATAAATAGATATAGATATAGATATATTATAGGGAAAATAGATCTTTGGGTCAAAAAGTTTGCAATAATTAAATAACTGCATTTTCAATCTAAACCCAGACATCTGACTTCTAAATCCAGCTCAATACTGGGCTATAGACATAGTCACATACATTGTACTATATCTCCCAGAAATACAAACCAAAAAATAAGAATCACAAATGGTGAACAGTAGTGGAATATATATATATATATATATGTATATATATATATGTGTATATATACATATATATATATATATTTGCTTCCTTTTAGATGAATAAATAATTTGGAGAATACAAAACTTCACTTTGATTATTGTCACTTGACTGAAATTTAATGTATTTAGGTAAATTGATACCTTAAAAGAAGTTCTCTTTCAAGATGTTTACTCAGCCCATATCAAAACATACAAATTTTCCCTATGTGTCTACCAAGAAAATTTGATCACCATCCCATCCTTTCAGAAAAGACAGGTATTAGTAGAGGAGACACATGCTCCCTAATGGAATTGGCTTTCTCTTGAAGAAGGACTAACATTGGGTCTAAGGTCAAAAGGGATTCCCTATAAATCATGAGTTTGTCCAGAGTGATGATATTGTGCTGATTGCAACAAATACTAGAACAAAGGATCCATAAAGAAATTTAATTAGGGAAGAGACCTGCCAACTCCATGAGGGATGATTTGAAGCTAAATTTCCTGATGTAAAATTTAAAATTATCTGTTCTGTATTATATTGTTTCTCATAGATGGATTATTCTAGATCGAGGCAAGAGTAACATTTATGAAGGAGGTAACCTCTAACAGAAAGAATGAAATTGTTTCTTTAGGAGCTCCTTCTTGGATATTTTTTGGGAGCGTGTGACATAAGAAAAAAATGGAAAAAAGTCAACAGATTTTGGGGAGATTGTAAACATTTCTTGTGAGATACCCTATTTCTCAGAACTATTCCTTACTGTCACTTTTGGTACGCACTATTTGTCAGATACTATGATAAATGCTTTAAAATGTCTTCTTTGATTCACATAACAACCCTGGGAAGTAAGTTCTATTATTATGCCCATTTTAACATTAGAAAAACATTGAGGAAAATTAAACTTGACTAATTTGCCCAGGGTCATATAAATACTAATTTTCAGGGGAAGGATTTAAATTCAGGTCTTCTTGACTTAAATGACTATGACTGGGTCACCTAACTAGTAGTTATGATAAAGGTAGATGACCCAGAAAATAATTTGTGAGATAGATATCAGATTCTGAGCAAAACTCTAAAGAAAAATTCAAGCCATAATAATATTCAAATGATAAGTATTCTAAATAAGTATAGAATATATATGTAATATTGAATATTTCAGATCTTTCTAGAACCTCTAGGAAGAAAACAGGGCTGGCCAACAAATACTTTCAGGGATTGCCTAACTCCTGCTGAATTATTACAAATAAATGTTGGGTGTTTATGTAATTTAATAGAGTATTAGAGTGCTTTTATAGTTTATTTATTTACAAATTGTGATTTTCAGAGAATTATGGCAAATGAAATATCTAATGACTAAAATCATAGCAGAAATGTCATTATTTTTTTTTTCCATAAAGATGATTGTCAATAGAAGTCTTATTAACATCATGGTATATCAAATACCTTGTACCAGTCATTGTCATATATGCCTAGCTCATGGAGCTCCTTAGAATACACCTGACCTACAATGAAATATAGTGTTGATGAGAATGTAACATTGAATAACATGTTAGAAAACCTCTAATAACAGGACTGAGCAAAAAGATGGAAATTGACTATTCACCAGCTATTGAATCTACCCCATTTTGATGTTGGGAATGTCATACTAGGACTCCTAGAATATTTGGACCTTATTCTTAGTGTGCTTACAAAGCCAAACCAAAGAAAATGTGTTGCTATAGAAAGATTTTTATTAGGGAACATCAGCATATGTACTACACCATAGGGAAATTCTTACCCCAGTGACAAACATACCAAACCAGTGTAAGTAAACTATATAGAGCATCTAAGTAAGCACAATGGCAGTCAAAAGAATCTTAAACTCAACAGCATACAGATTTGTCTATTATAACTTCTATATAATAAAATAGAATCATAAGCATAACCCAATGTACATAAGTTGTAAAATTATTCACTTAAAGGGGATGGCAATGCATCAATATTGGTATCTGTTGTGATTCTACCAGAGTCTGGAAAGGAGAACACTAGGAAAGAAAGAGAGAAATAAGAGAAAGAGAGAGAGAGAGAGAGAGAGAGAGAGAGAGAGAGAGAGAGAGAGAGAGAGAGAGAAACAAAGAAAGACAGAGACAGAGACACAGAGGAAGACATAGGGAAATATTATGGGCTAATCTCAGTTTTTTCCATACTTTATAATATGGTAGATATGTATGATCTTAGATATCATCAATCCACCAATAAGGAAACTTTTACAAGTTGCCTTTCCTTGGTAATGTTATGGCAACCACGGAATATATCTCCATCTCCATCACTGGTGTCCTTAGTAGTATCTTTGTTTGACAAATGATACCTTCTAACAATTTAAGTGAGGACTGAGTAGTAAAAAGGCTGATCTTTTCCCTCAATATGCTCCTATCATAGTATAGATGAAGTGGCTTTCTATCTAGGGGTATATATGTGTGTGTGTGTGTGTGTGTAAGGGCCCTTTAAATGGGCGGACACAGTGCATCGGGAGATTGAGGCCCGGAAATAATTTCTGTGGATATTAGGACTGCCCTTGGGCGGGATCCTGGCCATATTGAGATAGCTTCGTAATGGGTGACTCTCTCGCTGATTGGCTGTGTGTGTGACCTCACAGGCCCTATGTAAGCCCACTGCAGGCAGCAACCGCCCTCTTTAATCTGGCGTTCTTTACCCTGGCTCCCTAGCCTGGGTGGCCAAGCCAAGATGGGTAGCCAAAAGAGGTAAGGGTTTTGGTAGTGAACACATGGGTCTTCTGACCAGGTGTTCACTCGGGAACCAACAAGTCAGGGCATCAGTTAGGGCATTATGTGAGTAGGTATAATAAAGGCTTTTAAGATTACATGTGGTTGTTCTTGAGCGCGCTACCGGTTATTAAGCTATAGATTCAAGAGATTGTGGCCAGAGACCTTAGAAGGCCTCAGAGGAGGCGAGCTGGGTAGAGCTCACACTGCAGAGGACAGTGGTCAAAGGTACTCTGGTGGGTCTAGGACAGACTAGTAATTGTAACTGCCAGGAGGGCACGTTACATGTGTGTGTGAGTGTGTGTGCATTTAGTATTTATTTAGTACTAGGTCCAAAGGTAGATGAACCTCTAGCTTCAGATTCTCTTCCTTTCCAGCAACTTATTCCTAGTAGCAAATTTTCTATATAATTCAGTTTGTCTTATTTTAGGAATTAGACACAGAATGATATACCATATAATTTGACAAGATGTATGCATGACTCTGTGAGTACTGAATTGAAGATTCTTTAATTCCCAGAAACATATGAATGGAAACAATATTATCTTGCTCAATGTATAAGGAAGTTTATATATAATGGAAAACAACATACATTGGTATTAAGAAGAAATTAATTCTAAATTTGAAAGTCTCTAAGCAGCTGTGATTTTAGATATGTAATTTCACTTCCCTTGTCTCATTCTCTCAATCTGGAAAAACAAAACAAAACAAAAGCAAACTATGAATCATGGAATCATATATCTGAAACTGAAAGAGAGCTAGAGTCTATCTAATCTAAATCCTTCCTTTTATAAATGAAGAACTGAAGTACAGAGATGCTGTCCCAAGTTATGCAGGCAGGTTCTAATTGGCAGAGATAGAATTTAGGTCCAGGTCTACTGACTTCAAATAGTATTCTTACCTCTCTCTTAATCCAATTTAGACATTGGGACCATATATTTGAGAGCTAGAAGATACATTATTTAAACAATTATTAGAGTCTAGGTTGTTTTTTTTAAATTTAAAAATAAGAAACTGAGAACAAGAGAGATTCTTTTGCTTTAAGTTCGACAAATACATTGCAGACAAGCTGGGATTTGAATTCATGTCTAGTGCTAATGCCACTGCATGGATTCCAAGATCCCTTCCACTCTCAAAAATATGTTTGTGAATTTCTTATAGGGATGAGCAAATGACAGGAATTGTAAAGTGATGATGGAAGGGTTCTGTGGCCACTGATACTATTAGACAAAAATTGCTTAAAGAAATATGAATAATTTGATGATAAAATTTCTTTCTGGTTGCGAATATATTCAAATAGATCTTGGAGTCACATACCAGCATAATAGAGCTTTTTATTTTTATTTATTAAAGTGACATAAATAGGAACCATCACCATGTTTCCTTCTCTCCCTCCTTCCTGCCCCCTCTCCTCAACACTGGCATGATTGCAAAGGGATTTGTGGTGCTGTGTAAAGGAAAAAAATGAGTGACTGGTACATTTAATTTATTACTTTTATTGACTTCTGCAGCACCAGAACGGGTGTCCTCAAAAGGCCCATACTAGCTAATAAAATAAGACTTTAGAATTGATGTAGCAAATAAAATGCCAAATAAGAATGTCATTGTTATTAAAATGTAGCGACACTATCGATTCAAAATAAATATATTAGCCAGTTTGCCCTGCATTTGGAACTGGACCTAGCAGTTAGAGGGACCGTTTGGGTTACAGGTTTACATGACAAATGAATGGTCTCCTACGAGCAGCAGTAATGCAGGTTTATGGGACAAGATCACCATGGAAACCAGAATAAATCCAGAGGCTAAATGGGGCAGTGAATACCATTTTCAGAGTTAATCTCTCTGTGTTGCAGAGACAGAATCCAAGGGACGTTTACCATTATTTTCCTTTTATATATGAAATTATATACTTGGCACTGTTTAACTCATATGATTAGTGGAAGTTTTCCTTGCATTGTACTCAGCATCAAAACTTCAGTTTTATATAAAATTGACCTAGTAATGCCTTTTGCATCAGCTCTGTTCTCATCTCCCTTTTCATCCTTCCAAAAAAGATGTAAGGATAATATGGCACTTGAATATTTGCTTTTGATCCTGTTATAAGAAAGCACCTTAGAAAACAACTGGTTTCTATATCCCCTCTCCCCTTTTTGTAGATCAAGAAAATGAGTAGCAGTGAGAGTTTGAGTAACTTACCCTGTACATGGGTAATAAATAACCAAATCAGGATTTGAATCCAAATTCCAAACTTGTTATGTTTTTTTCCTAGTCCCCTACATTGTCTCAACTCTTTTGATGCTAGGAAAAAAAAAGATTTATTTTATGACTCTGTCTTTTCTAAAAGTCCCTGGGCTCTAATGGATATGGGGCTAATTTACTCAGATAATTACTAACAATCAACTGGCATGAATAGAAGATCCTTTCTGGGTGGGAAAGAGGTCAAGAATAGAATGGATCAAAGCTTTTTAAACTGTGGGATGTGACCCTATATGAGATCATGTAACTGAATGTGGGAGTCACAAAATTATGTATTATTATCAGTAAATGTGTGATTTGTTTAAATATTTTATATACCTATATATCTTGAGTAGCATAAAGAATTCTCAGACAAAAATGGATCAAGTTTAAGAAGCTTTGATCTGGATAAGGAATCATAATTTTATTTAAGAATTTGATCTGGAAGGGACTTCAGAGATCATTGAAAAGAAACCTCCCATTTTACAGATAAGGAAACTGAAGATCAGAGAGTATAATTGATTTGTTCAGGGTTATGTGATGATTGAAATGAGAAGTAAAGCTGAACTCTTTTGACTCTCCTCACTATATCTTATTGCTATTCTTACATAGCAAGAAGAGAAAAAACTGGAATTAGTAGGAAGATTGTGACATTAGAGCAGCCCTTAAGAAAAAAGCCTATGTTCCCAATACAGACCTTACCTAAAATCTGGCTTCTTCAGGGCAGTAATAGGGTGATCACTTACTCCTATAAGCAGTCACAGATATCACTTTTCCCTTGAAATCAGGCTGTTGTAGTTTTGATGGGAGGTAAAGTTTTACTATAGATGTAAAATTAATTTAATTCCTTGTGTAAGATGTGAAAATGAATCCTAACTAATATTTGTGCCTAGCTTAAGGATACACACATATGTAGTATTTGAATCCAATTGTCTGACTCTAAATCAAGTGTTCACTGCCTAAACTTCTTTTTGATGATTTAAAAAAAATATTTTGTGTTTTTTGAGACTTGATGCTGAGAAGCAACAGAAACCAATAGTTAAATAAAGATGGGATTCCCAAAAACTTGGATCACTGTTGTGTGAATGGCATAAGGTAGATGGAATTTTCCTTCTTATACCTTTGACCAATCTGAGTTAATAAGTATGTCTTCATATTCATCCGATGTCTCAATGGACTAATTCTGTATACATATTGCTATTAGAGGAAGTAATGAAGAAAAGGGAATGAAAAAGTATTGTTAATTTGCCAATAATTACATTGTTTAAAAAATACAAATTGTAATGAACACATTTATCCACATCTTTGCAGGACTATAGACTTTGCATATTAGCAATAAAATAGTTCTCTTTTCTCTTAAAAATATACTTTGTTAAAAGTGATGATTCACTGGATAGGGTCTAGGGGAAAGCAATATTAGGAAATGAACGGAATGAAAATAAAGGATATCAATAATTTGAAAAATATAAACAATGATTGTATACTGAAAGTATAGAACAGAATATTTTTGAAATCTTTTAGTGCTTTACAAGAGAAGCACTGTTGTCTCAGTTATCTATAAATTTAAGTGACACTGATCCAGGAACCTGAGGAATTTAGAAAATTACCTTAATTTTTCAATGTGCTATGAATAAATAGATAAAACTTTAAATAAAGCAAAGTACTTTGATTTCCTATCTAGCCATAATTTGGAAGTGATTTTTAAAGCAGTTTTTCATGACATAGTAGCAAAAGCTCTAAGATTTGAGTCAAAGTACATCAGTTTGAATCTTCCTCCTCATAATTAGTACTGGTATAGTCAGTTAAAATTCATGAGTCTCTCTTTATCAATAAAATGAAAAGATGGTTCTAGATCAGAAATCCATAACTTGGAACTTATAAATTCATTTAAAATATTTAAATTATATTTTGATATAATTCATTTTTTATGAATTTAAAATAATTTTCTGACATTTAAACCTGTAAATTTGATAGCATCTCTATGCAAAATATTAGGTCATTGAGGGAAGAAACTGTTCTTTATTCATCCTTGTACCCAGCAAGGAACCTATTCCAGTGTCTTTTGTGTAATTAGAGAGAAATATGTGCTTTTAATTTACTACTTTTCACACATCAATTACAAAGGTTATGAGGGAAAAAAAGCAAGATCATTTACCAATGCAGGGTTTTTCGTGTTTAGTGTTTAAGATTTTGCTATGAACCAATATTTGGTCATACATGATCTCCAACAGTTTTCTTAATGGCTTTCATCTTTTAAAATTCACATCACCTATACTTATGTGTAGGTAAGAAATCTTCCCATTTACCGGGGATTAAATCCATCTCATGTGCACGTTTCCCTGACAAACTAAGACTATAGTCTATCATTGATCTAACATCTTATACTGAGCTGTTGGCAGGAGATTTGAACTGAAGTACTAGTCAGTGTTAAGTTTCCTTGGAAAAGCAAGAAAAGTTACTGAGAATCGCTTTCAGGCTGCACATGAAAAACAATGCTGCCTTTGGGGAGTAGGGTCTGAGGCCAATCTGAACACAGGAACATTTGCTAGCCTTTGCTTTGGTCTCTGTAGGACAGCACTTCCATTTAAAGTCATAAATAATTCAGTTCAATTGGCAGTATCTGCTCAGAATATGTCAAGTCAGAGAGATTGTCTAGAGCTTGAAAGCTGCTTTTGCTTTTTAGGAAGAGTCAGAAAGCAAAAAAATACTCCTTGTAAATATCCAATGGATGATGACACTTCATTTGAAAACATGTTACCTTTGTTCACATAATCATTTTACAAATGTTAAGTCCTAAGAGTGAGAAACTATCAAAATATGGTCCATTGCCTTCAAAAAGTTTCCAATTTAGTTAAGGAGAGGAGATACATAGTATAAATATTAAATAACAATGAAAAATAAGTAATTGCTAATATAAGAAAATACTATTGTTTTCCCAACATTACTAAGATGGAATTTTGGTTATTCTTGATAAATTTGATAAGTTTCAATTTAGCCAAATGAATGTGAATGCGTCTTATATCTAGGACTTTTTTAAGGATACACTCTACTTTGGATCAAAACAAACTCTTTCTCCATTAAATATTATTACTTTCTCAACATTTTGACATTCCCTTTTTTTAAAAGATGATTTCTTGAAAGATTGATTACAAGGAGAAGGGTTTAAACTTTGTCAAGTTAACTAGGTATCTAAGTGAATAGAACAATGTGCCTAGATTCAAGAAAAGCTAAATTAAAATCTAGCCTCAAAAATCAATTGTGTGACCTAGGGAAATTACTTAACTTCTGACTGCACTATATTTTTTTAATCTGTAAAATGAGAATAATAGTAGCACAGATTTCCCAGCATACCTATAAGATTAAAATTGGATATATTTATCAAATGTTTTGCAAACCTCAGATTGTTTTATAAATACTTGATTTTAAAAATGAATATTAATAACAGAAAGCACTGTCACTCAGTTCTGCAGTCCCATTCTGGTTGTGAGGGCCAGATGATCACAATTCTAATCACTTCTTATGTGTTCCAATCAACAAACTCTCTAAGGTTCTGGGAGAACTGGGACTTCTATTTGGCAAATAGTGCTCGTCTGCCCTTAAACATAGTCTAAGAGCATTTTCTAAATGTGGACATCAAATTAAACCTGATTTGGTACCCTTACCCACCAGTAAACTCCATCCTTCTCCTTTCTCTGATGTTGAAAATTAATGCAATTTGCTCATGTGTGCATGGTATAGAATAATCTCAGATATCTAATTCATGTTTGCCCCCATGTATTTTTGAAAGTAAAAGGAATAAGATCAAATATAGAATTTCTACTATGGATAAAATCTACGTTTTTTTTTTTTTTTTAAACCCAGAAAGCTCTTAAGTGTGTGTGTGTGTGTGTGTGTGTGTGTGTGTGTGTGTGTGTATGAAACAAGTGCTAGTCCCCATATGTCTTTAAAAAATTCCAAACATTTGGAAAACTGAGGAACCAGAACTAGTTCCTGATATTGCTGCTTTGACAACTTACTGATATCGATTTTTCCTGAGTGGAAAAAAAAAGCCCTTGATGAGTAAGAGGGCCTGCAAGTCACCTTCTCTGCTGACTCATTGGTTTAAGTTTATCAGAACCTTATTGTTTCTTCTTTAACAATGCTATATTCAAGACAAGTATAGGGTAGGGAGGAGAGGGGAAAAGAAAAGGAGAAAGAGGGGGAAAGAGGGAGAGAGAAGGAGGAGGAGCCAGAAGGAGGAGGAGAAGAATAACAAGAATAAGAACAAGAATGAGAACAAGAACAAAAAGAACAAGAAGAAATAAGAATAAATTCTAAATCTATGAGTCTCTACACAATGAAATTTCTACATGATTGCACCATAGTTTACTTTTATCTTTTATTTTGGTTCTTATATTAGCTGAAGATGAATGAGCCTCTCCTACCTTGGAAGTTTTATGGGCAGGCTTAGTCTTTCATCTAAGGTATGAAGACTGATAAAATGGATCATATAAATGGAGATTCACACAAAAAACATGCACAAATGTGAATATTTGTATGTATGTATCTATTTATCTACCTATAGATGTGTGTGCATGTGTGTATATATATATATATATATGCATATATATATGCATATCTTTTGCTACATTAGAAAACTGAAAACATTTAAAAGTGTAAATTGACTAAATCTTTTAAATATTTTTGTTTAAAGGATATGAAGACATTTCTCAGATGAAGAAATTGAAACTATTTCTAGCCATATGAAAAGATGCTCCAAGTCATTAATCAGAGAAATGCAAATTAAGACAACTCTGAGATACCACTACAAAACTGTCAGATTGGCTATAATGACAGGGAAAGATAATACAGAATATTGGCGGGGACGTGGGAAAATTGAGACACTGATACATTGTTGGTGGAATTGTGAATACATCCAGCCATTCTGGAGAGCAATTTGGAACTATGCTCAAAGAGTTATCAAAATGTGCATACCCTTTGATCCAGCAGCATTACTACTGGGCTTATATCCCAAAGAGATTTTAAAGAAGGGAAAGGGATCTGTATGTGCAAGAATGTTTGTGGCAGCTCTCTTTGTAGTGGCCAGAAACTGGAAACTACATGGATTCCCATCAATTGGCACGAATGGATGAATAAATTATGGTATATTAATATTATGGAATATTATTGTTCTGTAAGAAATGACCAACAGGATGATTTCAGAAAGGCCTGGAGAGTCTTACATGAACTAATGCTGAGTGAAATGAGCAGGACCAGGAGATCATTATATACTTCAACAACAAATCTTTATGATGATCAATTCTGATGGATAAGACCCTCTTCAACAGTGAGATGAACCAAATCAACTCAAATAGAGCAGTAATGAACTGAACCAGCTACACTCAGCGAAAGAACTCAGGGAGTTGACTATGAACAACTACATAGAATTCCCAGTTCCTCTATTTTTGTCTGCCTACATTTTTTATTTCCTTCACAGGCTAATGGTGCACTGCTTCAAGTCCAATTATTTTTGCAAAATAACTGTTTGGTCATGTATACATATATTGTATTTAACATATACTTTAACATATTTAACATGTATTGGTCAACCTGCCATCTGTGAGAAGGGGTGAGGGGAAGGAGGGGAAAAGTTGGAACAAAAAGTATTGCAATTGTCAATGCTGAAAAATTACCTATGCATAAAATTTTTGTAAAAATAAATTATATTAATTAATTAATTAATAAAATTCTTTTGTCAAGGTCAAGTATTTTTTTTTAAAAAGCTTCCACAAAGCCTCAATATTCACTGTATTTAAAGGATATCAGGAATGCAAATAATGGTGTTGGGTTAAAAGATACTAGAATACAAAGAAGTTTGAGACTCCAATTTTAACACAAAGCTTTTTATAACCTAATAGTGGAGATAAGAGATACATAAAATATAAAAAAGAATTAGCTATGCAAAATAATAATTCAAAATGTGATATAGATAATAATTAAAAGTATCACTTAGCATTTGTATTGTGCTTTAATATTTTAAAAGATGTGAGTATATCTCATTTTATCCTCACAATAACCCTCGGTGGCAGATGCTGTGATTCTCATTTTATAAATAAGGAAATTGAGTCAAACAAAGGTTATGACTTGCCTAAGTAAAAAGTAAGTATTGGAGGCTGACTTTGAACTCAGGTACAAACTCTATATCTAGTGTTCTCTGAAACCATATGTGCCCAATGGCTGTCTCTAAGAATACACTGGTGAAGTACAAAGAAAGTAGGGCTCTAATTTATTCATCTATTTAAAGATAGGGGCATGCTAAATAAAATCTGACCCAGATCTTATGACTATGACTATGAATTAAGTCACTTTAATTCTTGTCTTACTCCTTACTCTAACTGTACTTCTTTGAATGTCAGTACCCTTTCTTGCAAAATGGATTGGATGAGAGTATCTCTTAAGGTTCCTTTTAGCTCTATAATTGTATAATTCTAAATTCAGAGTAAAGAAAATTCACTATTGTCCAGGTATTAAAGGAGGCAAGATGAATTAAGTATCTAAGATATGACTTGAATTGGATTTCAAATAACCAGTTCTATTGAATGTTTCAAAATTAAATCATCAAGTTTGGTTATTTTGTAATTGTATATTTATAATAGAACTTAAATATTTAATGAAATGTAGTCTTTGAAGTGTAAATTTAATTCCATGTACATTTATCAAGTACCTATTTCATACAAGGCGTTGTAATAAATTCTAGAGATACAAAGACAAAAATTCATCTGCCCTTGAGGACCTTTTATTATACTGGATGATTCTAAAATGTACACATAAAAGAAAATACAATGAATATTCAAGATAAAGGAAAATAATGTTCATAGGTGAGAGCAATAAAAACTGGGAGAAAGGGAAAAGTAGACTCAAAGAATTCCTCATAAAGGAGGTGGCTGATATGCTATGTTGGAAGGAAACTAAATATACTAGAAATAAGGGGACTCTATAATTAAATTAAATGTGTGCTTAACATTGTAAAGTTTTCCAAATAATAACCTGTACTTTTCCCTTTTCCAATGATTTTTCATCTGTATTCCCATTCAAAGATATTACAGATTGTATAATTCTCCATCCCTTGTTTTCTCTTTCCCTTTCTTACAGCCCTTACTCCTTTCTTGTATTGTTCACTAGGTATCTTTAATTGTTTGTACTAATAATGAATTTGTAAACTAAGAAAAGATGACAACATTTCCAAAGTTTGTCCTTCATTTAGAAATTATCATCTACTGTTAAAAGAATGAGAGCTTGAATTTATTCTTCCATAGTGGAATTATGATCCTTACTGAATAATGTTGAAAGTACAAATAAAAAACCAGGTTGCTTGGAGTGAGAGACACTGAATTCAAGTCCTACCTTGACAATTATTATTTATATGACCTCAGACAAATAATTTAATTTCCTAGTGATTCAATTTCTCCATTTAAAAAAGGAACATGTGAGACCAAATGGCCTTCAGGATACTCCACATTCATGGTCTATATATCTATGATCATATCTCCATGCTAAGCTCCTAGTATGAACCATGGTTCACACTTTCTAGGGAGCAGACTATGGGTAAATGTACAATTAGTGGATGCAGAACAAAGCAAATGTGATGCTTAAAGGAATTTGATTCATGAGTTGGCTTTGCTCTTGAAATAATGGAGATGACTATTCTTCTCCATGTTGGCAGTAAGGTAAAGTGCTAAGAAACACCAGTTTGGTATTTTTTCATGTTTTCCCATATCTTTATGGTGTCAACATGAAGAATGATGTCTTCAAAGAGGAAGTACTAAATATGTCTCAGGCAGCTGATGTCCAGCTAAAACAAAGCAAAATTTCTAGTTAAACTCAAAATAAATGCAGGAGTAAGGAAGCATTCCACAGGGAAAAGAAGTGATCACTGACACTTCAACTTCTGGTGCCTAGAACAATGCCTTCAACACAAGTAGTATTTACTTATTTTCTTGTCTTTTAAAAAAATAATTTTAACATTGTTTTTTTTTTAATATTGAGTTTCAAATTATTCTGTCCTTATAGGCACTCCCCTATTCATTGAGATGAAGAGCAATTTGATATCAACTAAACATGTGAAATCATCCAAAACCTATTATCATATTAGCTCTGCCTCCTTCCAAAAAAACAAGAAAATTAAAGAAAGTAAAAAAAAACTGCAATTTTTATTCAGAGCTCATCAATTTTCTTTCTAGAGGTGGAAAACATTTTTCCTAATTCCTTCAGAATTGTCTTGGACCATTTTATTGATTAGAGTAGCTATGTTTTTCATGTTTAATCATCATTATAAATTGCTAGTAGAATCTTACAAAATGAATGTTGAAAATTATCTTTATATTTAATTGGTAAAATAAAATACTATTAGGAAAAAAATTAAATGCACATTTATAATGCTGGGTAAAAATGCTCTTGCTATGTACAATTTTCTCCTGGTTCTGATCATTTCATTCTCCTTCAATTTATATAGGTTTTCCTAAGTCTTGCTGAAACTATTCTCTTTATCATGTATTATAGTACAATAGTATTCTATCAAAATCATATACCACAATTTGTTCAGCAGTTCCCCAATTGATGGAAATCTCTTCAAATTGCAATTCTTTATTACCATAAATAGAGTTGGTATAAATATTTTCATACATATAGGCCCTTTTTTTCTTTTATCTCCTTGGAAAACGGAATTAGTAAAGGTACTGAAGGATCAACATTATACACAATCTGATAGACTTTGGGCATAGTTTTAAATTGTTCTTCACAGTTGAACTAGTTTACAACTCCACCAACAATGAAGTAATGTCCCTGTTTTTCCACATGCCTTTCTGTATTTTTTATTTTCCTTTTCTGTCATGTCAGTCAATCTGATAGGTGTGAGCTTATATCTTAGAATTGTTTTAATTTGCATTTCTCTAATAAATAGAGCATTTTTCAAGTCTTTAGATAGTGTGATTTCTTCTTCTGAAATGTGCCTGTTAATACTCTTTGACTACTTACAAATTGTGAAATAATTTCTATTTTATTGTTATAAATTTGATTCAGTTCTCTATTAACTTGAGATATGAGACCTTTGTCAGAGAAACTTGCTGTGAACAGTTTTGATATTACTTTATTGTCTATGAATCTTTTATAAAATATAGTTTTCTTGTTCATCCTTTAACTGTGTTTATTTGTGTTTTTGTTTTGTCTAAAATCATGATTCTTATCCATACCATTTATTACCACAGCTGAAGCATAATAGATTCTGCTCCAGCCCTTTATTTTGCTTTGTATCTTTCTCTTTCAAGAGTCTTTCTTCTAAACAATTTATTGTTGTATTTTAGTTTCAAAAATTATCCACTGTGGCCAAGTAGTACTTATACCAGAAATTCATGTATGTTTAAAATGAAGAGGGCTATTAGCAAAATGGATTATATCAATAATAAAAGTAACAAAACAATATGATTATATTAATAGATTAGAAAAGGATTTAGATTAAAGTACAATTCTTTTCTATGAAAACACTTAAAACATAGGTAAATTATATTTTCTATAAATTGATAAAAATAATTTACCAAAAGTCACAAGCTAAGCTAGAAGCATTTTCAGTAAGATCAGATACATAACAATGATATTCACTGTTTTTTTTATTGTTATTATTTAATATTTTATTGAAAATCTTAGCAATAGCAATAGGAGAAGAAAAAGAAATAGAAGGAATTAGAATAGGAAATGAGGTATCAAAGTTATTTTCTTTATCTTCCCCACACACAGATATTATGTTAAAATATTTGGAAAATCAAAAATATTTAACTAAAACAGTTAAAACAATGAATAATTTTAAGAAGTAACAATATATAATTAAATCCATGAAAATCAGCATTCTTCTATATACCTAATAAAACCATGCAAGAAAAAACTAGTAAAAGGTATCCATTTAACATAATTTTAGAAAGAAAAAAATCCCTGGGAGTACATCTTCCATAGCAAACTCAGAAATGATATGAACAAAATTATTTTAAAAAATCTTTTAATATTAATATACCAAATTTAAATATCATTTATGAATAAGCAGGGCCAATATAACAAAAATGACAATTTTATTTAAACCAATTTATGTATTAAATGCTATCCAAATTAAATTACTAAAAAAAATTACTAAGATGGAAATAATGATAAGAAAATTCATTTAGAAAAAGAAAAAGTCAATAACATCAATGAAACTAATGAAAACAAGAAAGGATGTTTATAAGTACTATGTCTTAAATTATATAGTAAACCAGTAATTATCAAAACTATGTTGTATGTAGATATAAAATTTACAGTAGTGAATAACTATAGTATAGTTTCAGAAGTGTAAAGACAAGTTTTGGGGATAAGAATTCATTTTTTTGGTTAAAAAAATTCTAAAGAAAATTATGAAGCAGTATGAGAGAAAATATGTAGACTACTATTTTATACCATTTATGAAATTAAGGTCAAAATATATATCAGACTTAAGGATAGGTGAAAAATTATGAATAAATAAGAGATAGCAGAGTGAGGTGTAAAATCAATAATTTCAATTACATTATTTTTAAAAAGAGTTTTTGTGCAAATTAAACAAATGTAACCAAGATCAAAAGGGAAACAGAAAATCAAAGGGGGAGAGGGGAAATCTTTAGACAGTTTCCTAGATAAAATTCTCATATTTCAGATATAAGAAGAACGTTGTCAAAGGTACGAGAATATAGCCATTCTCCAACTGAAAAACAATTGAAGGATATTAACTAACAGTTGTCTGATGAAGAAATAAAAATAATTTATTGTCAGATAAAAACTACCACAAATCATAATTGATTACAGATTTTATTCCTATCCTATTGGCTAAAATTATGGATACGGAAGTAACAAATGTTGGAGGTTTATGGGAAAAATGGGATAATGATTAACTTTTGGTAGAACACTGAATTGATCCAACCATTTTGGAGAGCAATCTGAATTTATGCCCAAAGAATTATTAAACTGGCTATACCCTTTGACCTAGCAATATCACTACAAGGTCTGTTTCCAAAAGTTATTAGGGGAAAAGAAAAAGAAAGTATATGTTCTAAAATATTTATATCAGTTCTCTTTGTGGTGACAAAGAACAGTAAATTGTAAGAAACTTTCAGTTGGGGAATGGCTGAACAAGTCATATTTTATGATTGTGATATAATAATACTGTACAGTAAGAAATGATGATTTTGATGATCTTAGTAAAACAAAGATTTACATGAAATATTAAAGAACAAAATGCGCAGAACCAAAAGAATGTTGTGTGCAGTAATAGCAATATTATTTTAGGAAAAACTTTTAATAAGTCAATTTTGAGTATTATAAAAATCCAAACTAACTATAAATGATCTGTGAAGAGACTATCTGCATTCAGGGAAATAAATAGAAATGTGTTTAGAATAATTTTATTCACTGTGTATGTCAACTCATCTACATAGTCATGTATAATGATAGTGAAATCTACATTGAGGGGAGGAAAGAAAAATGGGGAAAAAAGGAACGTTGTATGATCTTTTTATTTAAAAGGAGTAGCCATTTGTCCATTATAGATCCAGTTTCATGTGAAATTATATTTTTCTATTCAATTCTATTATGGAAATGATTGATTTTTAAATTCAGAATAAAATAATTAAAAGTAAAAGTAAATACATAAAGTGAAAAAGTTTCCACACATCATCTTTTTGTATAGGAATATAAGCAGTTATCATATTTGTGTCCTTTATGATTATTTTTGATGTTTACCTTTTTATGCTTCTCAAAAAACTTGTGTTTGAATATAAAATTTTCTTTTCAGTTCTGTTTTTTATCAGTAATACTCAAAAAATCCTCCATTTTCCTTGAAGGATTAATCTCTCCAACTTCTTTTTTTTTCCTAGGTAGATTTTGTTATTATTATGTTATTGTTATTATTATTGTATTTCTAGCATATTTACTCCCTTCAGTATTAGATTCTGAGCTATCAGCTCCATTGAGATGGAAGCTGCTAAAAGTTGTGTGAGCCTGACTTTGGGTTCACGACATTTTCATTGTTTTCTTCTGACTGCTTGAAATGTTTTGTCTTTGACTTGGGAGCTCTTGAATTTGATTGTAATATTCCTGGGGGCTTCCCTTTTAGATCTTTGTCAGGGAATGTTTGAGGATTCTTTCAATTTCTATTTTGCCAACTAGTATTAAGCTATCAAGATGATTTTCCTTTATAATTTATTAATATATAATTCCTATACTCTTTTTATCATGACTTTTAGGAAATCCAATAATTTTTAAATTAATTTGGTTTAATCTTTTATCTTTTTTGATAAGATATTTACATTTACTTCTATTTTTAAATTCTTTGGCTTTGTTTGTTTGTTTGTTTGTTTTTGATGTCTCATGGAGTCATTAATTTTCTATTGTCAGTAGTAATTTTTTAATTTTAAAATTTATTTATTTAATAGTTTTCCCCCATTTACATTCAAAACAATTATTTTACATTTGTTTTTAAGATTTTAGAGTTATAGATTATTTCCCTCATCTCCACCCCCAATTAAGAAACCACATGTGAAATTATTCAAACATTTCCATTAAAGTCAAGTTGTAAAATAAAACGTAGATCTTCCATGCTCATGAAAATAAAAATCCTCAATAAAAATTAAGTTAAAAGAAAGGAATAGATTGAGAGAAAAAGAGAGAATGCTTCAATGTATTTTTCAGACACAATCAGTTCCTTCTCTAGGAATGGACAGAATTTTTTTATCATGTTTTTCAGAGTAGTTGTAGATGATTTTATTGCTGAGAACAGCAAATTCATTTGCTGCTGGTCATCCAAGAAAATTGCTATTACTTTTCATATAGTATATTTCACTTTGTTCATGGAGAGCATTCTAGGTGTTTTTTTTTTTCCTTAGAGTACCCAGCTCATCATTTCCAAAAGAACAATAATATTCCATCCCAAACACACACCACAGTGTATTGAACCATTCCTTAATTGATAGGCATCTCTTCATTTTCCATTTATTTTTGTCCTTAGAAAAGAGCAGCTATAAATATTTTTGCACATATAGGTCATTTTATGATTCTCCTTTCATATTCATGACTAGGAATAGTGTTTTTAGGTCAAGGAATTTGCATGAAATTACAGCCTTATAGGGTTATATAATAGCTTTTTATCCTTTATCAATTGGGGAATAGCTTTTGTCTTTTTCTTCTATGTTCCCTCTATGTTTGAGAAATGAGGCCTTATCAGAAAAAAAGACTTGATTCAAAATTTTTTATAATTACTATTGCTAATTGTGCCCCCCACCTATTCTCTCTCCTTTCACCAGGTCCCTCCTCAGTGTTACTGCCCACTTCCTCCCCTAAGATACTCTCTCTTTTATCATCCACCACACTTCCTATATCCTAGTCTCTATCTATTTTGCTGCAGGGTAACAGATTTCTATACCTCTATTGTGTATGTATGTTATTTCCTATTTGAGATAATTCTGATGAGAGTAAGCTTGGCTCACCCTTTCCTCCCCCTCTTTCCTTCCACTGTAAATGTTTGTTTCCTTGGCTCTTTTTTTATGGTAGATAATTTATACCATTCTACTTTTTCCTTTCCCTTTCTCCCCACACATTGCCCTCTCACTCCTTAATTTCATCATTAAAAAAAAAAAAAGAAAAGATATTTTTTCCATCATGTTCAACTCACACTCATGTCCGTGATAAAGAGAGCTGCTACTAATATGTTTGCACATGTGCGTCCCTTTCCCTCCTTTAATATCTCTTTGGGATGGAGGCCCTGCTGGATCAAAGGCTATGCACAATTTGATATCCCTTTGAGCATAGTTCCAAATTGTTCTTCAATAGTTGAATCAGTTCACAACTTTACCAACAATATATTAGTGTTCCAATTTTCCCACACCTCCTCCAACATCTGCAATATCTTTTCCTTTCATCTTAGCCAATCTGAGAGGTGTGTAGTGCTATCTTAGATATATCTTAATTTGCATTTCTCTGATCAATACTGATTAAAACACCTTTCCACATTAATAGAAATGATTTCCAATTTTGTCCTGAAAATTGTCTGTTCATATCCTTTGACCATTTGCTGATTGTAGAATGGCTTGACTTTGTATACATTTTAATCAATTTTTAAATATAATTTAGATATGAAATCTTTATCAGAATTTAGGTGTGGTACAGCTATGCCACCTTTTTTTTTGCATTTTTAATTATTTCCTTTGAATTCCTTGACCTTTTGTTCTTCCAACTAAATACTGCTATTATTTTTTCTAGCTCTGTAAAATGATTTCTGTAAAATAATTATACTGTAAAATAATTTGTATGACACTTTATAACTACATTAATATAAGAAGTAGTTTCATTTTTATTATATTAGCTTGGCCTACCCATGAGCACTTGATATTTTTCCAGTTGATTAAATCAGACTTTATTTGGGTGGAAAATGTTTTGTAATTGTGTTCATATAGTCCCAACTTTGCCTTGAGAGATGAGTCATGAATATTTTATATTAACTACAGGAATTTTAAATGGAATTTCTCTTTGTATCTCTTGCTGCTGGAATTTGTCAGTGATATATAAAACTGCTGATGATTTATGTAGATTTATGTTGTATCTACAATTTTGCAAAAGTTGTGAATTGTTTCTGGTAGTTTTTAGGGGATTCTCTAGGATTCATTAAGTATACCATCATATCATTTCAAAGAGTGATAATTTGGTTTCCTCACTACATATTCTAATTCCTTTAATCTCTTTTTCTTCTTAACCACAGCTAACATTTCTAATAAAATAATTAATAGTAATGGTGACAGTAGGTAACTTTGTTTTACCTCTGATCTTATTGGTAATCCTTCTAGTTTATCTCTATTATACATGATGCTTGTTGATGGCTTTAAATAGATGCTATTGATCATTTTAAGAAAACTCCGTTTGTTCCTTCTTGTGGGCCACAGATAGTGGGGAAACCTGGGTAAAGCATAATACCTTTTAATCTAGTAAGGAACTGAGTCATGGAATGTCTGGTTTGGTTCCCCATGCCCCCTAAGAACATCTCAGCTTTCCTGAGAAGTTAGGGGGCATGACAACCGTGTTGTACTTGAAGCAGAGTTATGCTGATATGGTAAGGAAACTTCTGCACCAAAAAAAAAAAAAAAAAAAAAAAAAAAAAGGTGCTTATGTAGTTGTGCATGCACAATATCCTATAGTTAGTGCATTCACAGTATCTTATAGTTATGTAAGTATATTTACTTAAACATAGGGCACATAAGGCTGAGAATTTCTTTGAATAAACAGACTCCCACCACTTCACTCCTGACTCCAGATCAGGGATTGGGCTCGTACCAAAATCTTTCAGTGAGCAGATCTGAACAATTCCCATATCTCTATTGTTTTTAATAAGAATGGATATGGGATTTTGGAAAATGATTTTTCTGCAATCATTGAGATAATTATATGATTTTGTTAGTTTAGTTATCGATATAGTTAATTTTGCTACTAATTTTCCTATTATTGAACTAGCCCTGCTATTCCTGGAATAAACCTTACTTGGTCATGGTGTATTATCCTAGGAATAACTTGCTATAATGTTTTTGTTAATATTTAAGATTTTCGCATCAATATTCGTTACAGAAATTGGTCTATAATTTTCTTTCTCTATTTTAACTCTTTGTGGTTTAGGTATCAGTATTATATCTGTGTCATATAAAGAATTTGTTAGGATTCTTCTTTCCCTATTTTTCCAAATAGTTTGCATAGTATTAGAATTAATTGTTCTTTAGATGTTTGATAGAATGTGTTTCTTGTAAACAACATATTGTAGGATTCTGCTTTTTAATCCAGCCTGCTGCTATCCATTTCCATTTTATTTGAGAATTCATCCCATTCATATTCACACCTATAATTACTAATTCTGTATTACCCACCATCTTATTTTCCCCAAGTTATACTTTTTTCTTCCCTTTCCCCTTTTTCCTCCTCCCCAATATTTTGCTTCTCTTTTCCCTTCCACTAACCCCCCCCTTTTTTCCCCTTCTACTTCCCTATAACTTCTTTGTGAAGCTAAATATGTCTTGTATTTGATGTTTGAGCCAAATCTGATGAGAATAAGATTCAATTAATGCTCATTCCCCTCCTTTCTTTCCCTCAATTGTAATGATCTTTTTTGCCTCTTCATGAAATGTAATTTATCCCATTTTACCTCCCTTTCCTTCTTTTTTCCAGTACATCCCCTTTCTATCTGTAATTTCTTTTATATTATCATAATAAAATCAAATTATAAAAAATGTGTACCCTCTAAGTATACCTATAACAAATATAAAATTTTCAAGAATTAAACATATCTTCTTCCCATATAAGAATGTAAGCTTTTTAACTATGAAAAGAGTTGTTTTTTTTTTTAATTTTATTTTTTATCTTTTATATTTCTCTTGAGTTTTATATTTGATGATTAGATTTTCTCTACATCTCTTATCTTTTCATCAGGAATAAATGTAATTTACCATTTATTCCATATTTTCCCCTAAAATATAATGCTTAATTTTACTGGAGAGTTGATTTTTGGCTGTAATCTAAGTTTTGTTGTCTTTTGGCATATCAGCTTCCAGGCCCTTTGATATTTTAAAGTGGCATGTGCTAAGTCCTGGGTAATCCTGATTGTGACTCCTCGATATTTGAACTATTTCATTGCGGCTGCTTTCAATATTTTTTTCTTGACCTAATAACTATGAAAATTAGCTATAATATTCCTTATTTTCATGTTGGAGTCCCTTTCATGAAATAATTGGTGAATTCTGTCAATGGCTATTTTATCCTCTGGTTGTAAGCCATCAGGGCAGTTTTCCTTGTTGATTTCCTGAAACAATCCTTTTAAATGAGTTGTTTTGTTTAAGGATTATTTTTTTTTTTCATTTCACTGTTAGGATTACCAGGTGAGAATTCAGGTTGTCTGGACAGTGACAAGATGAGAACTCAGGTTGTCTGGACAGTGACAAGGTGAGAATTCAGGTTGACTTGACAGTTCTCTGGCTCACACCTTTGGTTTGGGCCTTTAAAGGGAGTTTACACCTTAGGAACTCTGGGAGGAGCAAGCTCATTGGTTGAAGTAATGTTTCCCAGAAGTCCTTGCATTATCCCACACCCATTATCTGGGAGGATAAAAGAAGGGCAGCATTGGGTCTGAGAGAATCGACTCTGGGATAAAGTCTTGATGCCAGGCAGGCTGAAAGGAGACCAGTCTGATTTGAGAAAGGACAAGAGTTGGAGGAGATTCAGAGCTCCCAAGAAACCTGTGCACAGAGGAAAAGATTTTACAGATCTCCTCCCAGAGAAGATTATAATTGAGCAGATGACCAGACCCTCATAATTCAAGAACATTACATTTCACAAATTCTGTTTTTCAAGTTGTTTGCTTTTTCCATTTCATCACACATATTTTTTAAGGAGTTATATAATTTTTTTCATTTTGCTAAATCTATTTTGTAAGGAGTTTTCTTCAGGTAATTTTTGTTTTTCTTTTTCCAAACTCTCCTTCAACTTCTATTTAAAAAAATCTTAAAAGAGAGTTTGAATTTCCCCATTTTTACTCTATTTCTTTTTTTAAAATATATATTTTTTAATTGTTCCAAGAGAGCCTTGTCATATAGGAACCCACTCATATCTTGCTGTGGGGCTTCATCTTGACATGATTCCCCTTTAGTATTCTGAATTTGAAGTCTGTTCTTTTCTTTCTCCATAAAAACTATTCTATGATCAGAATTCTTTTTGCTTTATTTTTGCTTAATTTTTAATGGTTGATTTCTGTTCTTAGGGCAAAGAGCAGATTATCTCAAGCTTCCTCTAGAGGTGACAGCAATTTTATACTGCCCTGAGCTAGTGCTGCTGACTTCCTTTCTGTTCTGGGTGGGTATGACTCATTCTGGACTTCAGAGACTTCCTATTTCCCTTTCATATTTGAGGTGGATTTTTCACAGCTAATCTGCAGGTTCACTAGCTTCTGAAGAGACGAGCAGCCAATGTTGCTGTATTGACTAACAACCTCCTGGAAGATTCCCCACTGTGCTGACATTACACAGTCCCGAGTCCTTGTACTGTACCTGCACAAGGTTTCCTCCTCCCATCCCCAATTGAAATATACCTTTTCTGAAGTTCTACCAAAATATTTTTGCTGGGAATTTGTTGCACTCCAAGTATGTGTTCTGTCACTCCAAAATCAGTTCAGAAGTTGGTATTGATCTGAGGGATACTGTAAGGGCCCTTTAAATGGGCTGCACCACAGAGCATCATTGAGGCCCGGAAGTAATTTCTGTGGATATTAGGACTGCCTTGTAGGTGGGATCCTGTCCATTTTGAGATAGCTTCGTAATGGGTGACTCTCTCGCTGATTGGCTGTGTGTGTGACCTCACAGGCCCTATGTAAGCCCACTGCAGGCAGCAGGTGCTCTCTTTAACCTGGCGCTCTTCACCCTGTCTCCCTAGCCTTGGTGGCCAAGCCAAGATGGATAGCCAAAAGAGGTAAGGGTTTTAGTAGTGAACACATGGGTCTTCTGACCAGGTGTTCACTCGGGAACCAACAAGTCAGGGCATCAGTTAGGGCATTATGTGAGTAGGTATAATAAAGGCTTTTAAGATTACATGTGGCTGTTCTTGAGTGCGCTACCAGTTATTAAGCTATAGATTAAAGAGATTGTGGCCAGAGACCTTTGAAGGCCTCAGAGAAGGCCAGCCGGGTAGAGTTCACACTGCTAAGCACAGTGGTCAAAGGTACTCTGTTGGGTCTAGGACAGACCAGTAATAGTAACTGCCAGGAGAGCACGTTACAGGATACCAGGAAGAGTTCAGATAAAGACCTGTCTATTCTCTAGCATCTTAGTTTTATATCCCTCCCATGTTTTAGCTTTCTACTCTATAGAACTGGAATGTTTATATGTGTGGAACTCATTTAACAGAATATTTTGGAGTCAAATATGAGTCTATGTATTGAAAGTATTACATCAATATTAGTTAGAAAGACACTTTGTGTAGCTGGTAAAGGGATTAAATACATTAAATGTAATGGCATTAGATACAGGAAGATTATTTCAAGACCTACTTCTGACATAGGGTGACTATGTGACCCTGGGCAATTAACTTACACACACAGAGAGAGAAAGAGAGAGAAAGAGAGAGAGAGAGAGAGAGAGAGAGAGAGAGAGAGAGAGAGAGAGAGAGAGAGAGAGAGAGAGAGAACACAATGTATAATAGACTTGTGTTTATAAGTCTGTACCTAGATAGATAATCTATCTATAATGGCTAGAAAATCAAGCTATGGTTAAAGAGATTCACTAATAGTGCTATGGTCATTTGATAAATTTTGTAGCCATGGTCACTAATGAAAGTAAGAAAAATATGAAATGGCACATGATCTTAAATTGATCCTTTCATTTTCTTTAATTGCAGTGGCAGATTGCTAAAAAAGAGGGTCGAGTATACTAAGTTTCTAAACTAGAAATATTCTCTTAGTTGTTGGGACTCTATATGTGAAAGTCTTATCACTTGACCACTAATGAGAAGTAATCTTTCATTTATTAAAATGATCTCTACATTTTGGCTATCAATGAAACAACAATTTATCAATAAACACTAATTATACAACTGCAATGTATAAGGCATTGTACTAGTACAATACTAGTTGATGGATTTACAAAGATAGAAGCAAACCATCACTCAAGGAATGTATATTCTAATGGGGGAGCAAACATTTATGTTTATCTATAGATATATATGTTTATATATATATATATATATATGTTTATCTATAGATAGGTAAATATATATATATATATATATATATACATAGATATGCATATCTATGTATATATATAGATATACATTATATATAGATAGATAGATAGATTATCTACTATATCTGTCTATCTATCTATTTATCTTTCTATATTGATATGCATTTACAAAGTACATACAAGGAACAATGGAGTACAAGTAAGACATCATGCAAAAATTGGTACCTGAATTTTTTTTGGAAGGAAACCAGGGATTACCAGGAGATGGAGGGGAGTAGGGAGAACATTTAATTATTAAGAACTGTTAATGTCAAGGCACTTAGATGAGAGATACAGTCCTCTCATGTAAAACAAACATTTTGGGACAGATAGGTGGCACAGTGGATAGAGCACCAGCCCTGAATTCAGGAGGACCCGAGTTCAAATCTGGTCTCAGACACTTAGCACTTACTAGCTGTGTCACCCTGGACAAGTCACTTAACCCCAGCCTCAGAAAAATAAAAAAACAAAAACAAAAAAAAAAAACAAAAAAACATATGCTTGCCTGTAGGATAAAAAGAGTACAGAGGTATAATAATTTTAGAAATGTAGAATTGCACAAGTTTATAAGGTATATTAAATGCCTTAAAATAATTTACATTTGATCCTAGGGGTAATACTTAGGAGTAAGTTAGGGTACAGTTTTGTGAAATGTATTTTGACAGATCTGTGGAGAGTTTGAAAAAGAAGTCCCAAGATTATATGAAATATCATCACAAAAATGAAATTTGTCATATTTAACATACAGAAATTGACTTGTTACTGATATAGGGACATTTTCTAAATCAGATACTTCTTAGAGGGAAGATGAAAATGAATATAAAACTAAAAAAATAAAATAAAATTGAGAATAAATGTAAAGCATGAGAAATTGGAAAAAATAAGCTGCTAATGTCCAAAAGTGGCCAATAAGTAAAGAAAACAGTATAAATGTCAATTTTGACCATTAAATGCACAAGTTTAAGCAAAATAATATCAACTGCTATAGTAACAAGTCCAAAAAAAAAAAAAAAGTGGAAGCTACGTCATTGAATAAACTTCTAACTTCTTTATCAAGAAGAGATATATGGTAGTGAAAGCCCATATTGGTTTGTAATAGAAAACGTTTTCAAAATCTTATAGAGGAAAACTATGGAAAATCATGGCCAACTTAGTCCAAAAAACTAGCAAAGCAGGGAAAGAGAAAAACAAATTTGATAAAGACTTGAAGAGAGACAATTAAGCAAATTATTCCCAATGGCATTTAAGGATAAAACTGTAAGGAACATGACAAAGTGATGAAAAACAAAAAATGTTGTAAGGAATTTACACCAAATGTTGTCAAAAGGAAAAGCAAAAACATTTGGATCTTAATATCACACTCCCACATCTATGCTACACAAGAAAAGAGAAATAAAACTTAATGAAAGTAGGAATAAAAAAAAAAAAAAAAGAAAGAAATTTTTACTTGCTTACTATTTTCCAGGCATGAACTTAGACCCTAGGGAAACAGATTAAAGTAAGCAAGATAATCCCTGTTTTTAAGCAGTTTGTTTTTTAATAAGGAATGACCACCTTGGAGAAACAACAAGATTAGACAAATATTGACCAGAGTCCATGGTGCCAGGGGATATATCCTGATTTCTAGATGAAAACAGAGGAAGATACTACAGAATGTGAAGCATAGGGAAATCCAGAAAAAAAAATAAGAAAAGAAAATTTAACAATATAAATACTGATCAGAAAACCAAGTCATTTTCTTAATTAAGACAGGAAGCTTATGTTGCAGTGTGTTAGCATTCCAGAACAAGAAAAGGGTCTTTTCCAAAGGAAAAAAAGAGGTATTAAATTAGTATAGAAAGTTCTAAACATGAAGAGGGTACAGTAATAAATAGAAACCAGAAATTCTATTGTTTATTAAATAATTTCAAGTCATTGATGAAAGATTGAGGACTTCTTGGGGTGGAGCCAATATGGCTATGTAAAGTCAAGAAACTGCTGGAACATGCCCATTTTCCCTTGAAAACCACATGAAAACAAGCTTCTGAACAGAGTCTGATGGAATGAAATCATTCTTCAGCTCAAGATAGACTGAAAAAACTTCAAGAAAAGTCAGTCTCACTGAGGTAAAAAAACTTTTTAGTCCAGGTCAGCTCTGGTAAAGTAAATGAAAAGGTCTTAACCACAGAAAATCAGCAACTAAGATGCTCAATAGTGGCTCAGTAGAGGAGCAAATCTGTGGGGTAGCTTCAAGTCCCAGTTCATAAGCCAGAACACTGGGAAGCTGGACTTTTCCTGAATGGAGCAGACAAAGCTAACCCCTACAAATACTCCTGTGCTCAAAGCCAGGGCTCAGAGCTACACAGGAAGTTTGGAGACAGCAGCCCCTATATCTTAGAAGCAGAGTTCAACCATAAAATTAAAAAAAAAAAAAGGAAAGAAAGAAAAAGAAAAATGAAATATCAAAAGAAAATGAGTAAGAAACAGAAAAGACCCTTGACTATAGAAAGCTATTATGCTGACAAGTTAGAATAACACACAAACTCAGACAAGGACAGAATGTCCACAGAAGAAAACTCAAAACTCAAAGAGTAACATGAATTGGTCTCAAGTCAAAAGAGGGATCTTGGAAGTGCTCATAAAAGACTTTAAAAGGCAAAAAAAAGAGAGGTGGAAGAAAAAAATGAGTAAAGAAATGAAAGGTATTCAAGAGTAAGTAAACAGCTTGGAAAAGTCAAAAAGTAGAATTAACCAAATGGAAAAAGAGATAGAAAAGCTAACTGAAGAAAACCACACATAAAAAATCAGAACAGGGCAAATGGAAACAATAACTATGAGACAGCAAGTATCAGTCAAACAAACAAAAAGAATGAAAAAATAAAATATGAGAAAATGTGAAATACCTAATTAACAAAATAGCTAACCTAAGAAATAGATCCAGGAGAGACAATAAAAAATGATGGACCTATCTGAAGACCATGAACAACAACAACAACAACAAAAAGAGCCTGGGTGGTATTCTTAAAGAAATAATTAAGGAAAACTGCCTTACTGTTCTAGAAACAAAAAGAGAAATACTCATTGAAAGAATCCATTGATCACTTTCAGAAAGAAATCCCACAAGGAAAACCACAACAAACATTAATTGTGAAACTGCAGTACTATAATAATAAAGAAAAAAAATGCTGCAAGCCACAAGACAAAACAGTTCAAATAACCAGGAGCAGCACATAGGATTACTCAGGATTTTGCAGCTTCTATAATAAAAGATCAAAGGGCTTGGACTACCATATTCTGGAAGGCAAAAGACCTATGCATAAAAAGGAGAATTAACTACTCAATTAGTCTCAGCATCATCTTTCAGGGAAGGTGATGGAGCTTCAAAAAAGCAAGAGACTATCAATCATTTTGATTGAAAAAAACCAGAACTAAGCAGAAAATTTAATCTATAATCACAGGACTCAAGAGAAACATAGAAACATAAATAGGGTAAATATACATTATTTAAAGGTTAAACTATTTACATCCTTAGATAGGAAAATGATATCTATAACTTTTGATAACTAAATCTGTCAGGGGGCATCAAATAGACAAAGGGTATGCTTCTGAATGGAATCTGATATGATGATATCAAAGAAAAAGACATTAAGGGGTGGGAAAAGATCTGTACTGAAAAAGAAAGAGGAAAGGGATGGTATGATAGGACAATTAGTTCACAGGAAGAGATAGGAAAGACCCATTATAATCAAGGGAAAGAAGGGAAGAGGGTGAGCATTGTCTGAAGTTTGATCTCATCAGTTTTTGTTCTAAAAGCAAATAACTTAATCATTAAGTTGGGTTTAGAAATTTATCTAATCCTATAAAAAGTAGGAGAAAGAGCAAAGAAAAGGGAGAAACAGAATAGAATGGAGGGTAAGGTCTGTAAAAAGGTAAGAAAAGTGGAAAAGGGATTATAAAAGAATAGATGGTGGGTGAAATGGGTTAAATACATTTTTTAAAACTACTACTAAAAGAAGGGAGGAGGGTGATAGGAGATAAGGTAGTGGGTTTGCAAGGCAAAATGATATGACTAAGAACACGGTGAAAAGAGAGAAGAAAAGTATATATACAGTAGAAAACAAGACGGAGGGAAATACACAGCTGGTAATCATAACTGTGAATGTGAATGGGATAAACTCTCCCATAAAATGGAAACAAATTACAGAGTGGATTAGAAAACAGAATCCTACAATATACTGTTCACAAGAAATACAGTTGACACAGAAATACACATAGAGAAAAGGCAGAAGGTTGGAATATAATTTATTATTCTTCAGCTGAAGTAAAAATAAGCAAGGATAGCAATTCCTATCTCAGATAAAGCAAAAGTAAAAATAGTTCTAATTAAAAGATATAAGGAAATAAATTACATCTTGATAAAGGAGTGCCATAAACAATGAAGTAGTAATGATACTAAATGTGTATGCACCAAGTGGTAGAGCAGCCAGATTCTTAGAGATCTTAACCCAGTTGTAGGAAGAAATAGACAGCAAAGCTATATTAGTGAAGGACCCCAACCTTTCTCTCTCAGAATCAGACAAATCTAACAATAAAATAAACAAAAAAGAAAGTAGGTAAGTTAATATAATCCTAAAAAACCTAGATATGATAGATTTGTGGGGAAAATTTGAATAAGTAAAAGAAAGAATATTTTTTCTCAACAATATATGATACCTTCACAAAAAATGACCATGTATTAAATCATAAAATCCTGACAATCAAATGCAGAAAGAAAAAATAAATGCTTCCTTTTCAGACCACAATGCAATAAAAATTATATTATTCAATAAAGGGCCAGGAAAAGTCAAACTAAAAACAAGTAGATAATTAAACCTTCTAATTATAAAATATGATTGGGTGAAACAGCAAATCATAAAAAAATCCATAATTTCATGCAAGAGAATGACAATAATAAGATTACCAAAGCATGTAGCTAAAGTAGTTCTTAGGGGAAATTTTATATCGCTAAATAGTTACATGAATAAAATAGAAAAACAGGAAATCAATAAATTGGGAATGAAACTAAAATCCCAAGAAAAGGGACAAATAAATTAAATACCCAAATAGAAATTCCAAAACTCAAAGGAGAGATTAATAAAATTGAAGCTAAAATAAACTATTGACCTAATAAATAAAATAAGTGTTGTTTCATGAAAAAAGCAACAAAATGCATAAACTTTTGGTTAATTAGGTTAGAATAAGGAAAGAAAAACAAACAAACAAACAAAAAAACCAAATCTAAATCAAAAGTGAAAAGGATGAACTTATCACCAACGACAAAGAATTTAAAGCAATAATTAGGACATATTTTGCTCACCTATATGGAAGCAAGTCTGACAATCTAACTGAAATGTTTACAAAAATATAATTGCTCAGATGAATAGAAGGTGAAATGAATTACTTAAATAATACCATTTTAGAAAAATAAATTCAATGACCTACTGATGACCACCCTAAAAAAAAAAAAAAATCTCTAAGGCCAACTGAATTCACAAGTTAATTCTACTAAACATTTAAAGAACAATTAATTCTAATACTATGTAAACTATATGCAAAAATAGATATAATAGGAGTACTGCTAAATTCCTTCTATGTGACAAATATGGTAATGTTTCCTAAGCCCTGAAGAGCCAAAGCAGAGAAAGAAAATTACCAGCCAATCTCCCAAATAAATACTGATGCAAAAAAAATTAAATAAAATATTAGCAAAGAGATTACAGTAATTTTTGAGCAGGATAATATACTATGACCAAGTGGAATTTATGCAGTACTGCGTCAATATCAGGAAAACTATCACTATGTTGGACCATTTCAATAACCAAACCAACAAAAATCATATGATAATCTCAATGGTTGCATAAAAAGCTTTTTGACAAAAGATAGCAACCCTGCCTTTTAAAACCATTAGGAAGCTTAGAAATAAAGTGAGCTTTCCTTAAAATAATAAGCACTATCTATCTAAAACAATAGGAAGTATTATTCATAATGGAGAAAAGTTGGACATATTCCCAGTAAGATCAGAGGTGAAACAAAGAATGCCTTTTATCAGTATTATTATTCAACATTGTACTAGAAATGTTGGCTTTACCAATAACAAAAGAAAAATAAATCCAAATAATTAGAATAGTCAATAAATAAATAAAACTATTACTCTTTGCAGATGATATGATCATATACTTACAGAATCCTAGAAAATCATCTAAGAACTTACTAGAAATAATACATAGCTTTAGCAAAGTTGCGGGATATAAAATAAACCCTCACAAATCATCATAATGTTTATATATTACTTACAAAGTCCATCAGCAAGAAATATAAAGAGGAATTCCATTGAAAATAACTATAGATAAAATAAAATAACTAACTACCAAGACAAGCCCAAGAACTATATGAACATAATTATAAAACACTTCTCACACAAATAAAGTCAGATTTAAACAATTGAAAAAAATATCAACATGGGGAGGCTGAACTAATATAAAAAATGACAATTCTGCCTAAATTGATCTACTTATTTAGTTCCACATCAATGAAATGCTAAAATCATTTTATAGAACATAAAAAATAGTAACAAATTTCATCTGGAAAAACAAAAGATCAAGAATATCAAGGTAATTGATTTAAAAAAAGGATATAAAAATGGTGCCTTAACAGAGTCAAAGCTAAAACTATGTTGTACAGCAGCAATCATCAAAATGCTTTGACACTACAAAAAAGAGTATGCTGAGACCTTATTCTCATCAGTAATGGATTAAAGTGCTTTAAAGTTTAAAAATGGTTTAAAAGTCTTCTAAATTCAGATAGAAATAAAAAAGCCAAAGTGATAAAGTGAGGGGAGAAGATAAGAGAGGGATATTTGGAGAAGGTAAGTAATAGGAGGACAAGTTAGTGGGAAGAAGTAAGTAAATCTATCAGGATATATAAGAATATAGAAAGAACAATAGTGAAAAACAAAGAAATGATGAAAATAAACATCAAGTGATTACACGTTAAAATGTGAATTGGATGGATTTAGTTATAAAATGGAAATAAGATAGTAAATTAAAATTCTGGATTCAACAATCTGTTGCTTTTAGCAAATGTTATTGAGAGATGCACACAAAGTAAAATAAAGATAAGGAGTAGGATTTATATAACCCTAATTAGCATTATGACCTCACAATGATGTTTAGCTATATGGTTCTTGTGATGCACACTAAAAGCATGACTCAGGCTATGTCATCAGAATTCTTACAATTAAGAAAATAAGTTTTTAATATATAGATCAGATGGTGCTATGCATTGATAGAAGGAATTGTCTCATCAGGATCCCCTTATATTATTAAAATCATTGAGCCAGACAAAAATCTTTATTATAAGAAAAATGAGAATCCAAGAAGGCAAGTGATTTCTATAAAATTTTAAAAGTTATTATACAACAATAATAAATACATTAAGCAAACACTTCAATAAACTATTTACTTGTTTCTCCCCAAATTATTGATGTAGAACTTTATGGTAAAACATTTCAGCAATTACTCATTTGATTTTCCATTAATGTAATGATAGTTTAGCCCCACTTGATTGTTTTTAATTGCTTGGTTACCTAGGAATTCAATAAAAGGCAATATTTAAGTAAGTATATGTTGGAGAACAATAAGAATATTTATAAACGATGTCTGAAAGCTGTGCTTTTCTTAAACAACTTAGGCAGCCATTCAGGATTATTGTTGCTTTGTGGTATATTAATTTATCATTCCCATTCTTTGCTCCATAAGAATATATAATGGCTTATTGGAATTGGTAGTTGTGAATTACAGCATTAGTCAGGCAAATGACATACATTTATCACCTCACTCTCTCTTGACTCCATCAGCAGGAAACATAAAGGGGAAGGATAAGGTCTATTCATACATTTACCCCGATATAAGCAATTTATTTAATGAGTTTTCAGTAATAGACATGTCATTTGACTATTTAGAGATTGCCACAGTGAATTTCTGCATAAGTGTTTTTTTTTTTTTTTTTTTTTTTTTTTTTTTTCTGGTGGCATTGAGAGGTTCTGTGACTAAATAAATGTAAAAGGCTTTGAGAATGAAATCCAATTACATGCCAAATGGAAAGGATCATCTAAAGATTGAAGGAATGGCTTTTACTTCCTCCTTAAAAAAAATCATTATTTAAGGCATAGCATGTTTTATGGAACAATAATGTTCCAGAGGGTAGGAAATGAAAATTTGGGGTTGATTAA
Organism: Sminthopsis crassicaudata; assembly: GCF_048593235.1. Taxonomy (NCBI): domain Eukaryota; kingdom Metazoa; phylum Chordata; class Mammalia; order Dasyuromorphia; family Dasyuridae; genus Sminthopsis; species Sminthopsis crassicaudata. Next base: position 710,645,453 of record NC_133617.1, on the reverse strand, counting down.
ACAAGTGAATGCAATTAATGAGATAAACAAGTGAATATGGCATAGAGCACAGCTCAGTTACAAAAATCCTAAATTCTACTCTCAGTGGAATCACTAATTGGTTATCTAATCATTAGTGTTATCTCTCCTCCCCAGTTTCTTCACACAGATGAAAAAAACTGTGGTCCAAAAAGATTAAATGATTTGCTTAAGGTGAAATGAGTAGTAAGATATGAGATTTGAATCCATGTCCTTTGTCTCCAAGTATAGCCTTCATTATCTTTTGCTTCACTGGTTTCTTATTCATTGAATTTTCTCTAAGTCAGAGAGGCTACCAAGCACAATTTATTGTTCAGTTGTTCAGTTATTTAAATGAACTCTGACCCTTCATCACCCATTTGGGGTTTTCTAGCCAAAGACACAGGAGTGGCTTGTTATTTCCTTCTCTAATTAATAGCAGGTACTTAATACATATTTGTTTGCTGAGTGATATCCAAGATCAATTCTTTAAAGAAAAAAAAATCTACCCTTGTCATATTGTAGCTAAAAGATTGTGTATAGTTCTGGATCTTACATAGAAGAATATCATTTATTCTTCCTCTTAAATGTTTTCCAAAATCGAGGGTGTATTTTAGACAATAGAATTTAACCCAGAAGGAATGCTTATCAGAAATTGACTTCAATCCCCTCATTTCAAAAGTGAGGAAAAGGAATTGCAAAAAAGAACAAAAAAAAAAAAAAAAAAGGTGTCTAGAGTTGTAGATGTTAGAAAATGAAGATTATGCGTAAATTGGAGAAATAAACACAGTTAGATAAATACAAAGATAGAAAAAAAGCATGGAGCAGGAGCCAAAAGAGTTAGGCTCTGCTCTCACTGTAACCACTAAGTAAATGATAAATCACTAGTTTCTCAGTTTGGGACCTTCAGTGCTTGTTAGAGCAGGTTAAGTTATCCTTTTTTTTTTCTATTTGAATTTGGGCTTTTTAAAATCAAGTTGGTGATCTTAATGAATACACAGAATACTTCTGTCTCTCTGTCTCTGTTTCTTTCTAGCTCTCTCTGCTTCAATTTCTGAGTCTGTCTCTCACTTTATCTCATTTCTTTAAAAAAAAAAAAAAGAAATAAACAAAAAAACCTTTTCAAAAATAAGAGAGCTAGCAGAATAAATCAACCTCATACAGTAAGAACAGGAGGAATGCATTATCCTCATCATCCTGCCCATTTCTGGAATTGTACATAAGATTCTTTCAGAGAGCTGACAGAAGATGATCATATAATCTAATGCTTTTATTCAACCAAAAATCAGTTATGTTACCTCCCTGCCTATAATTCACAGAATAGTGAATATAAAAAAATAATAACAAGAGAGTGAGCCTTTTTGAATTCCATATAATGTAAAAATAATTCTTTTTTTTCCTATTAAAACAGCAAAAATAAATTATTAGCAACATACACTGTCCCTTTAATATAAATGGAACAATTTATGATTGAAAAGTAAAGAAAAATATTTTTGAATAAGTGACAAAATTATATACATAAATCTAAGGAATGAAGATATTACCGCTTATAGATACTTTAATAATAGGAATAGAAAAATAATTTTATTTTCATATATGAATGTGTGGATATATATATTCAAAGTACACATATATGTGTATACATATATATATATATATATATACACACATCCATAAACACATGTACATACATATATATAATAGTATAGATATATATTATTATATATTATATTATAGATATAATAGCTATATATACATATATACATATGTATGTGTGTGTGTGTGTGTGTGTGTACAAAGAAGCCTAGCTTTCCAATGACATTCAGGAAGTTTTGAATTAGGAATGATCTATGTTTTAATGTGAGAAATTAGATTTCTATTTCAAAATCAATAGGCTTGAATTGTAAATTACTAATTACTTCCTCAAGTGTTTACTTTCCAAGTATCTGTAAATTTGTAATTTCTCTTTTGCATTTACCATGTTTATTAATAATAACTTGTATATATAAGTTAATTAATATGTATGATTGGCTTTTTGTTTCTAAAGTCTTCACTAGGTCCCTCAATCTCTTGGATGCCTATAAAAATGTTTTCTTACACACATTTCTCTAGTTATTTTTATTTTAATAAACCAAAAATCCTTATTTGGCTTTTTATAACATCAAACCCATACTGATAATTCATGACATTGATAAGAAGAGGAAGGATTTGAGGGAAAGAGAGAAAGAGAAAGACAGAAAGAGATAGACAGACATATACAAACTGAAATATATTTATCTGTATCTAAAGATATATAATTTTTAGATATATACAGATAATAAAGATAAGTCTATACATATTTTTGCATATATAGTCAAATGTTTGTTGGTCAGTTATTTTTAGTCTAGCTCAATTCTTTGTAACTTTTTGGGGGGTTTTCTTGGCAAAGATACAGAAGTAGCTTCTCCAGCTCATTTTACAGATGAGGAAAATAATCCAAACAGGAGGAAATCATTTACCTAGGGCTCCAAAACTAATAATTGTCTGAGGCCAGTTTTGAATTTAGATCTTTTTGACACCAGGTCATACACAGCTTTACCCAACAACTCACATATATATATATATATATATATGTACACATGTTTGTTGTTGTTGTTGTTGTTGTTGTTTTCCTATAGCGTGTGTGTGTGTATGTGTGTGTGTGTGTGTGTGTGTGTGTAAAGAGAGAGTGATTTTACATCATGGAGAATTACATAAAGTAACATTTCTATCTCATACTTGCCATATTGAATCTATTATCCTTCTATTTTCTAACTCTAGCTCTCTTTTTCTATTTAACTATCTGTCTTTATATATTCTGTTTAATTTATTTTCTATTTTATATCTTCTATGTTTCTATTGATCTCATATTCTATCAATCTACCTATCTATTTATGGTTATAGCATTATAGTTTGACTTTATAGAAATGAAGCATCAGTTATTACCACAGATTAGATGATTTTGTACCCTTCAATTAAGCCTGCAATGTTAGCTCACTGAATGTTATTGCACTAATAAAGCCAACAAGTTTAGCTGTCTAAAAAAAGAGTAAAACTTATACCAAAATTTGTGATTATTTGATATAACAATTAACATGACACATCTTTCAGCCTGTCTCCCAACCATATAGGTCATTCTCCATTGTGTTAAATGAATTAGATTCAGTTGAAAGTAAGACCTTAATCTTGAACTACTTTGCTTCCATACCTTGTCATTGGGAAGCTAATACTCATGAATGTTCAGAAGTGACAACGCTAAGATATTGATTACTTTTCTGCCAGATGGTAGATGTAGTTTAAATTGGAAAGGAAGGTGAGCAAGAAAAAAAAAGCACTAGTCAGCACAGTATAAGGTTTCTTAGTGCTTCATCTGTCATTGAAAACATGTCTGAAGAAACAAAATATTAAAAAAAAATTATTAAAACAGCCTTATCTGATATAACTGAGGATAAGAAGGATATTATTTATAGAGCAGTTTTGTACTGAAACGTTCATGCGAAGCTTGAAAAACATTGTATCCTACAGCTATGCCATTCTTTTTTGAAAGCTCAGTTTTATATATGTTGTAAATATCTCTGAATATGTGTATACATGCATGTACACACATATGTGCACTATACAAGAATATACAAGTATCTGTATATATCACAACACATATGCATATATGTGTGTATACATACACATTTAACATATATATAACATGTGTTTTATATATATATGTTTACTATGTGTGTGATAGACAAATGATTGACTTGCATATGTAAAGTTATTACATATATTTATTATGCAGAGTTTGTTAGATAGATTTATGTAATATTATGAGATAGCATGCATGTATATATGTATACATATGTTTGTAGTGGAGTTGATGTATACATACATACCCATGCAGACATGCATGTGTCTGTATGTATGGGGTACATAGAGATATAATTTGAACTTCTGTGTATACATACATGTACATGCATATATATGTGTAGATGTATCTCTCTTTTGATCTATTTCTCAATTGATTTATATGCATTGTGCCATTTTCCATCTCTTTTCATCAGGGATTTCCTGTTGTCTATTGATGTGATCTGTGTCCCTATTTTTATGTCTTTCTGTTAAGTTGTACTTTTCTTATTGCTCCTAGGAATTATCTAACTGCTATTCACTCAGTCCTATCCCTTGACCTTCAGCTCTATATTTGAATTGCATATTCCAATAGATAAAAGGAATATTTACAAATCATTTCAAACCACAAAGTCTTATTTACATGTGATAGTTCATTATTGTCTAGCCCAACCTCTTCATTTTACAGATGAAGAATCTGAGATTCAGAAAGTTAAATGAATAAATGACAGACAATGTATTAAATCTGGTTTTTCAGGTACTAAATTGATCATATTAGACTTTCCTTTTGTTTCTTAGTTCCACTTCCAGATGTTTTAAACTTAATGTTGGATACTATGATATTTGCTTGATCAAATTCCCCTGTAAATTGGTACCAAAAAATTAATCTGTGATTTCTTTTCTCTTCTATTTTTGGTAGAAATGCATAAGCACAATCTTTTGTCTACCTCTATTTGTGATACCAATGTGCTCTTCCCTTATCTTTATCTCTGTAATTCAAAATTCATGATATTAGACTTGGATCATCTTTTAAATCTCATCTGCCTAACTTAGTCTTGGTTCTGATTATCATTGTTTAGTAGTTGCTCTTGAACAGTGGCACTTGAAGGGACTGATGAGTTAGAAATAATAATCATAATAATAATAATAATAATAATAATAATAATAATAATAAGAAGAAGAAGAAGAAGAAGAAGAAGAAGAAGAAGAAGAAGAAGATGATGAAGAAGAAGACGAAGAAGAAAAAGAAGGAAGAAGGAAGAAGAAAGAAAGAAGGAAGAAGAAAGTTTTTTCAACATTAACTCTTGCATAGCCTGATATTTCAGATGTCCTCCCTCCATAGATAGCAAGCAATCCAATATATGTTATACATGTTAAACTATATATTAAATCCAATATGTACAAACATTTATATAATTCTCTTACTGCACAAGAAAATTCAGGTCAAAAAGGAAAATAAATGAGTAAGAAAACAAAATGTAAGCAAACAACAACAAAAAGAATGAGAATGTTATGTTGTGATCCACATTCAGTTCCCACAATCCTCTCTCTGGGTATAGATGGCTCTCTTCATTCCAAGATCATTGGAAATGGCATCAGTCATCTCATTGTTGGAAAGAGTCATGTTCATCAGAATTGATCATTGTATAATTTTGACGTTGCCATATACAATGATCTCCTGGTTCTTCTCATTTCACTTAGAATCAGTTCATGTAAGTTTTTCAAGGGCTCTCTAAAAATCATCTGCTTGATCATTTCTTATAGAGCAATAATATCCCATAACATTCATATACCTTAACTTATTCAGCCATTCTCCAACTGATCAGCATCCACTCAGTTTCCATTTTCTTGTCATTATAAAAAGGCCTATCACAAACATTTTGCATATGTGTGTCCCTTTCCTTCCTTTAAGATCTTTCTGGGATATATGCAAAAAAGAAATACTCCTGGGTCAAAGGATATACACAGTTTGATAACTTTTTGAACATAGTTCGAAATTGCTCTCCAGAATAGCTGGATCCATTTACAATGGTAAATTGGTACACCAAAGTTGGTTCCATCAACAATGTATCAGTGTCCCAGTTTTCCCACATTCCTTCCAACATTCATCATTAACTTTTTCTATCATCTTAGCCAATCTGAGAGGTATGTGGTTTATCAGAGTTATCCTAATTTCCTTTTCTCTAATCAATAGTGATTTAGAGCACCTTTTTATATGATTAGAAATGATTATAATTTTTTTCATCTCAAAACAACTTTTTAATTTTAACAATAACAACAAGAAGCATTCATATAACTCTTGTGCCAGATACTATGCTAAGTGTTTTACAATTATTCACTCCTTTAATCCTCACACCAACTCTCAGAATTAAGTGTTATATTATTCTCATTTAATACATGAGGAAACTGAGGCAAATAGAAGTTTAATGGCTGGGCTAATTTAATGGGCCAAAATTCTGAACTTGAAACAAAGGATTGAAACAATGTGCTAAGTCAGTGGAATTGATAGAGACAATGATTATTTAGCATGGTATTTAACAGTTCTCTAGTTCAGTACATGTACTTAGTACTTATTAGAGTTCTGCAAGATTCACATCTTTAAGAGAGCATATATAAGCTAGGAGACTCAACCAAGATTCAGCTGAGGAGATTCAGAAGCCAGAGAAGGTAGTCAGGCAGAACTAAAGAAGACAGAGAAGTGGTGGCAGGCTGTCCTGTGGAGAACACTGAAACCAAGATCCAGAAGGCCTCCAGAAAAAAACTAGCCAAGTGAAGGAGACAAGACTTTGAAGGAGACAATAAAGAATTTGGACTTTAATCCCTGGCTGCACTTGTGATTACCAAATTGAAATGAAGGCTGCTCTCAGAAGCCCCCCAAGAAACCTGCTCCCAGATAAGATTACATTTTAGAACAGAATATTACAGGTTAAAGTCACACATTAGTACCTATTTGAGGACAAATTTGATCTTAAGTCATCTTGACTTCAGCCCTGGTGATCTATTCAATGGGATATGAAGGTTCCCAAAGGAGAAGTGTGTTGCCCAACGTGAGGCATGAAGTGAGCATCAGAAGAAAGATGTTAATTCATCAAGTGGATATCTTCAACATAGAGAAGAGCTAATCCAATTCCAATTGATCAATGACAGACAGAATCAGCTACAACCAGAAAAGGAACACTGGGAAATGAGTGTAAACTGTTAGCATTTTTTTGTTTGTTTGCTTGTTTTTTTGTTTTTCTTCCCAGATTATTTTTACCTTTTGAATACAATTCTTCCTTTGCAACAACAACAACAACAAAATTCGGTTCTGCACATATATACTGTACCAAGCATATACTATAAGATACTTAATATGTATGGGAATGCCTGCCATCTAGGGGAGGGGGTGGAAGGAAGGAGGGGAAAAATTTGGAACAGAAGGGAGTACAAGGGATAATGTTGTAAAAAAAAATACCTATGCATATGTACTGTCAGAAAATGTTATAATTATAAAATTAAAAAAAAAGATGTTAATCCATCTCCTTTAACTTTAGAGTAAATACAATTTTATTAAATCAGGCAATGTTAATAGAAAGGAAATGAAGGGAATGAGAGACATTAAAATAATGGATTTATATCAGAAAACTTTGATTCAACTCTGAATCTCTTACATGAGTCAATTTCTTTGGTTTTCATTTTTCTCATCTATAAAATGAAATAGTTGATTTAATTAATTCTACATTTCCTTGTAGCTCTCTCTGTAAGAATCTATGAGTCTTCAAAATACTTGAAGAAGTGAACAACAAAAGTAAGTGGTAAAAGCATAAAGGAAGTCATGAAAAGTAGTATTAACAAAATGAAAAATAACACAATTGTATAGAAAACATATTCCCATGTCAAAGTTTTGCTCAAAGGTATTAGGTAAATATTTGGGGTTAATTTTTTGCTTTTGCCTGAACCAGTTATGATAAAAAATCTAATGATAGAAAATCTGTAAGGTGGTGTATGTTTCTTCTCAAGAGCATCATTGTATCAAGTGTCTAGCAATATCAAATTCCTAGTGATCCCCCAGCCATGGAAATTCCTGGAGATATCATTGAAGTTGCTGGGTCACAGCAAGGCAGCAAATGAAAGAAATTGTATTTGCTTGAATGTCACCAGCACTGCAGGGAAGTAGTTTCAGTGTTTGCAAAGAGAAAAGAAAGAGAAGAAAAGAGAAAAGTCAGTGGGGAATTCATATTAATTTTCAATCATCAAAGAAAGTCTGACATGTAACAATGGGAAAAAATGTAGATGTGAGTGATGTTATTTCTTTGGAAATATGTGCTGTGATCCAATTAATGGACTAGGAAACCAAAATTACACTGTTTGGATTTGTATGCTGTATGTTTTTCTTGACATTAAGCTTATGGCTTAGAAGAAAAGAGGTATGACATAAAGATGATTGAAAAAAGTTAGAACACCTGGGTTCTTGTCCAATCTCTGTCACTAGCTACTTGTGTGACCCTGAACAAATTTTTGAACATTATTTTTACCTTAGTTTTCTCCTTTGTAAGTCAAAGGCTGAAAGATATGATCTCAAAGACCGAAAATCTCAAAGTGATTCCATGATCTCTTTTGGCTTTGAAATGTATAATGTAATGAAAGGTCAATTTTATTAGTAGTCAGGGGACTTGAGTTTTAGTCTCATCTCTGGAATTATCTTTATTGCCTTTTAGCTATTGGAGAGAGACAGAGAGAGACAGACAGACAGAACAGAAGAAGAGAGACAGACATAGGAAAAGACAGAGGCACACAGAAAGACAGACAGAGACAGAGACAAAGAGATGCACAGAGACAGAGAGACAAAAAAAAAACAGAGACTGAGAGATAGAGAAATAGACAAAATGAGAAAGTCAGAGGGAGACAGAGATAGAAACTCAGAGACAGACAGGGACAGAGAGAAAAAAAGAGATAGAAAATCCATAGAATTTTGATATTCAGAAGAGGGGTGAAAGAGAATAAGAATTTATATAGCACATATTGTGTGTACCAGGCACTGTGTTAAACTCTTTCATTAACATTACTTCATTTTGATCGTCATAGCAACTTTGAGCTAAATGTGATATAATTATCCTCGTTTTACAGATGAGAAAACTGATGCAGACAGAGGTTAACTGACTTGCTTAGGTTCACACAGCTGGGAAGAGTCTGAGGAACTCAGTCCTTCCTGACTTCAGATTCAGCATTCTATCCATTGTACAACCAATAGTCAATCCCCACCTAAAAAGGGTCCCTTCTATAAAATGCCTTCAAAAATTATTTGCTATATATCCTCAATTTTCTTACTTTAATCTAGAAATTGATAAAACTCATTGGAAAGGTAGTGTGATATATTGGAGACAAAATGCTAGGCTGAGCTTTACTGGTTAGAGTTTGTAGTCCTATACTATTTATCATCTAAGTAACCTTCACTGAGTCACTTCCCTTTTGTTCTTTATCACTTTATTGGCTAAAAGAAGTGATTACAGAGCTCTATTTTAGCTATTTATGATGACCATTACACTAATAATAGTTTGCATTTATATGTTCTAAGAACTGCAAAACACTTTGCAAATATCTCTTTTGTTTTCTCTTGCAGCAACTTTGGTAGTCAGAAATACTATCATTATCTTCATTTTACAGGTGAGGAAACAGATATTCAGGTTAACTGACCTGAGGTAGAGTGAATTTGAATTTGGTTTTTTCTTGCTTCAGGTACAGTGTTCTGTGTGCATTGTCCCGCCTAGCCTGCAACTGGTTAATATTCAACTTTAATATTCCATTAATCTTTATATTTATTTGGAAGCGTGTCAATTTAGTCACTACAAGTTCCTGTCATCATTCTAATACATATATAAAAACACAATAAAAAGTTTTTCTCAATTTTTAAAAGATTTACTAGGAGATGTGATACAATTTCCATTTTCTTTAATAACACATATTAGTTATATGCATTGGGCAAGTCAATTAACTTCTCTAGTTCTCAGTTATCTTATCTTTAAAACGGAATGATAGGTGGGAGCTGCTACATTAATTCTTGAGTTCCTTCCCAGTCCTAGGAGCTGTGATTCAATGGGGAAAAAAAAAAAAAAAAAAGTTGTAACGTGCTCTCCTGGCAGTTACAATTACTAGTCTGTCCTAGACCCACCAGAGCACCTTTGACCACTGTCCTTTGCAGTGTGAGCTCTACCCGGCTCGCCTCCTCTGAGGCCTTCTAAGGTCTCTGGCCACAATCTCTTGAATCTATAGCTTAGTAACCGGTAGCGCACTCAAGAACAACCACGTGTAATCTTAAAAGCCTTTATTATACCTACTCACATAATGCCCTGACTGATGCCCTGACTTGTTGGTTCCCGAGTGAACACCTGGTCAGAAGACCCATGTGTTCACTACCAAAACCCTTACCTCTTTTGGCTACCCATCTTGGCTTGGCCACCCAGGCTAGGGAGCCAGGGTCAAGAGCACGAGGTTAAAGAGGGCGGTTGCTGCCTGCAGTGGGCTTACATAGGGCCTGTGAGGTCACACACACAGCCAATCAGCGAGAGAGTCACCCATTACGAAACTATCTCAATATGGCCAGGATCCCGCCCAAGGGCAGTCCTAATATCCACAGAAATTACTTCTGGGCCTCAATCTCCCGATGCACTGTGTCCGCCCATTTAAAGGGCCCTTACAATTCCCTTTCTCTTGTTTTGCGGGAACCGCACATCTCATCAAGCTAAACTTTTAGCACCAGCTATAGTTCACTTGATCCATGAGATGACAGAGTGTTATGCCCAAGGAGGTACAAAGCAGCAAATCAGTAAACAGAAGTATGACAATGAGAACCAGGCTCAACAGTGGCCCAAATGTTCAACCCATTCATCAAAGTCATACTCGAGATAATAGGCCAAAGAGATTGGATGCCAATGAGGTAGGATGTCAACACTGAGGTGGGAAGTCAACAAGGTAAAACATCACAATTCTAGTTAACAAATATCAGTAGGTAGGTTGTCACAATTCTAGTTACATTTATCACAGTTCTAGACCAATTCTAGTTTCTTACAATTTTCTGTTGCACTTTTCACACTCCTAGAACAATTCTAGCTTATCACAATTCTCAATTGCACTTGTCACAATCCTAGAACAATTCTACTTTATCACAATTCTCTATTGCACTTTTCACAATTCTAGAACAATTCTAGCTTATCACAATTCTCTATTGCACTTTTCACAATTCTAGAACAATTCTAGCTTATCACAATTCTCTATTGCACTTTTCACAATTCTAGAGCAATTCTAGCTTATCACAATTCTCTATTGCACTTTTCACAATTCTAGAGCAATTCTAGCTTATCACAATTCTCTATTGCACTTTTCACAATTCTAGAACAATTCTAGTTTCACAGGTGCACATAAGCAAAGTCATGTCCAGTAACATTGTCTCAATAACAATGGCAGGTGGGTGTGTTGGTTTTTCACCCACTAATTTAAAAGCATAGGGCAAAGCCTCTTCCCAGGCCACCATATGGCAAGTGGCCACGGGAGAAGCAAGCAGGCCCATTGTCCATTTACAGTCTTTATATCGCGTATCACCCAAAACAGTCCATTTCAGCTGCAACACTGGAACTGTGTCTGCTGTCTCTGGTGACGGTCAGGAGGGGCATCGCTGCCATCAGCGTCTGAAGGGCTGCGGACATCTGGCTGGTCTCTCTGGACTGTTGTCTGGTCCTTCTCTTGGATCCCCAGGTTACAAATGTCTCTGGTGGGGATGAACTCTGCTGCTGGATCTGCACCTAGGAAGGAATGTCCCCGGGGCCCAACTTGGGCCTTTCCAAATGCCATCCAGGCCTTTCCACATCACAGTGGAAACAAAGTTGTTGTCAAAAAGATTAACAAGTCAGACAAAAGTCAGTCTGTCACTTAGCTGCACTTTCTGTGTATGCCCGAAGTGCATTGCTAAGGTAAAATGCAAAGAATTTAAAAATGTAAAACCAAAATAATTTAAAAGTGTAAAACCGAAATAGATTAAAAATATAAAACCAAAATAACTTTAAAATGTAAAATCAAAATACTTTGAAGATGTAAAATAAAAAATGTTTTAAAATGTAAAATCAAAATTTAAAAATTGTAAGCAATCACATATCCCAAAATTCCCTTCTCTTGTTTAGAAGAGAAGATCTTGGGAATAGTCTGTGCAGTAATGACTTTACTAGAACACTCGGCCATATCCCTGAATTCTTTTGCCTAAAAATCAAAGTTTGAGTTTCTGATACCGAATTGTACTCCAGGAGTGTGAATCAATAAATCTGATATTACTTTTCCTCCTGGGTCAAAGAGCACACACTGTCTATTTATTCTAGTGATTAAAACAGCAATTTTCCAACCCATTCTAGACATAAACACTGTTTTATAAGTACCCGTAGGGGGTTGGGAAATCAAGCTCACCTGTGGAAGTGGAAAATCCACTAGGTAAGAAAAGAGGAGTTTCAACTCTCCATAGACTATCCTAGCAGTTTTACAAGTATAAAACTCCACTCTCTCTAACTGCAAGGTCTTGTCCCTGTAAGGTTTCTTAGAAATTAACTCAACTGTATTTTTAAAACTTTTCTGATTATACTCAATACCCCACAATTCCTTTTTGCCTTGGGGCATAAAGCCCACTCCTGTCCTTTGAAATGAAGACACAGGAGTTTTAAATGGATTAATGGGCAGTGCTGATGGTATTATCGCCCTTCCTTTTCCTCCTCCCCCTTCTCCCTTGGCCCAAGAAGGTGAGGCAGAGGGAAGAAGAATTGGAAAATTCCCCAAAGGCTGATTTAAAATCAAACCTGAGCTTTGCACATAAAAAGAACTAAACTTCTTCTCAATGAAAGAGTAATCAATAAATTCCTTAAAACAACAATGCAGGAGGTAAACCAACAAAATGCTAAGAAGAATTTCTACAACTTTAGTCCATGTGGTTCGTTTATTTCCTTCCTTAGTTTCAGCCACTGGTTTGAACTCTTCCTGTTCTATCTGTAGTAACCTAGCTTTTTCTTCTTTCTCTATCTCCATCTGTAGTTTAACCTGCAATTCCAGCAACTCTTGCTGTGGCATTTTATACTCTCTACTGTCATACAATCGCATTAGCTCTAGGTTGCTCCCTCTCCTAGCTCTATTTACTGGGTGTGGGGATAGCCTTTGTGGAGCTTGATTACAAGCTTCCTGCTGTTCTTCAGTGGTGATCTTTGTTAAAAGATCTTCCATCTGGCTCTTTAACCTCTTTATATAATAAGCATTATGTTCAGCTGTGTCCTTGAGCCTGATCCCAGATTTACCTGGGTCCATATTGCTTCTCTGTCTTCCCTCTTAAGTGGCGTTTCTACCGGATCTTTCAGAATCTTAATTCTGAATATTAAATATTTTCAAAACCTGATAATTCCTGATGCGTCCACGTTGAGCGCCATTTGTAACGTGCTCTCCTGGCAGTTACAATTACTAGTCTGTCCTAGACCCACCAGAGCACCTTTGACCACTGTCCTTTGCAGTGTGAGCTCTACCCGGCTCGCCTCCTCTGAGGCCTTCTAAGGTCTCTGGCCACAATCTCTTGAATCTATAGCTTAGTAACCGGTAGCGCACTCAAGAACAACCACGTGTAATCTTAAAAGCCTTTATTATACCTACTCACATAATGCCCTGACTGATGCCCTGACTTGTTGGTTCCCGAGTGAACACCTGGTCAGAAGACCCATGTGTTCACTACCAAAACCCTTACCTCTTTTGGCTACCCATCTTGGCTTGGCCACCCAGGCTAGGGAGCCAGGGTCAAGAGCACGAGGTTAAAGAGGGCGGTTGCTGCCTGCAGTGGGCTTACATAGGGCCTGTGAGGTCACACACACAGCCAATCAGCGAGAGAGTCACCCATTACGAAACTATCTCAATATGGCCAGGATCCCGCCCAAGGGCAGTCCTAATATCCACAGAAATTACTTCTGGGCCTCAATCTCCCGATGCACTGTGTCCGCCCATTTAAAGGGCCCTTACAAAAAGTCTTTTGAGGGTATTAGGGACAATGTTTGGTATCTCCACCACTAGCTATGTGTATAATGCAACCTCTCTGAATGTCAATTTTCTCTTTTGTCAAATTAGTTTAGATGGTCTTTAAGATCCCTTTTCAATTGCAACATGATTAACTATGATGTAATGGTCCTAAGATTTAATGATCTCTCCTTTTGCTTTTTTGTCCATTCCCTAAACATTTAGCCTGTTCCCTTGCAGCTGATAAAACAGCCCAATGATAGCAGAGCAGCATTAATGTGAGAATTTGTATTAGGGATTAATGTCATAGTGGGCAAGAGGGATAGAAATAATCAACATATGAAGGAATGCAAGGGAAATCATCTGAACTGGATCTTTTTGTTGTTGTTGTTGTTTTATTCACAAAGTGAATTATTTAAGTTCACAGATCACTTATTTACAGTTAGAGAAGTTGATGGAGTCCATGCCATCCCAAATCCCTCATTTTTATACCTGTGAATCCTGACTTTCAAATGATTTGAAATGGATTCCCCAATGTCACAAAGGTAGATGGGATTCAAACCTAGGTTTTTTGACTCCAGACTCAACATGATCTCCATTCTCTAAGCAAATTTTCCATTTATTTCCAAATATTTATCCTACTCTAAAATATTAGTAAGGAAGAAAATTAATTCCTTTGAACAGATTTATATTTTATTACTGTAGAAGATGTTACATAATACTCTATCCATATGGGAGACATGATTTGCTCTACAGAATAGCCATCCAATGATTTAAATTGGCCATTGATTTATTTTTAAATAAATATCAAAGAGTTTTTAAGATGTAAGAATAAAACATGTCCCTGAAAATACACACACACACACACACACACACACACACACACACACACACACACACGCACACACACACACACACACATTATCATCAATGATATTGGTTGACACAATTAAAAGATATATGTAGAAGGGCACATAAATGATGGATGTATGATCAATACTACTATTGTTTAATTCCCTCATATGTAAAAGGAGGTTGAACTCTTCCTTTAAAGTTCCAGCTAGATGTAAAATATAATCTAAAATTATCATAATGCATTGTATTTATTCCTTGACTTTTTCCCTCTGAAGCAGTTTATGAGTCCTTTTAAGGTTCCAGGAGGAAACTGACAGACTGAGATCTACTATCATTAATTTGAGCCATGTTTTTCTATTGTAAGGGCTTAGTAAATAAGACACAGTTTTATTTCATTAATTAATTTCAAGTAGATTTTAAAATGAGATGTTTACAACAAAGATATAATAAGACCAGACATACAAGCATTTCTATCCAATTCTTCTGGGACATAAATTACCTTATCTTGCCTCACTTTCTGTATTTGTAAGCTCAAAAACTTACTTGTTACTGGTTAAAATTGTTCCCATCAAGTTCACACCAATGGTACGATCATTGCTTCTTTTTAGTTTTTGGTGGAATGAATGTAGAACTTCAAGAAAGTGATACTAGATGGCCCCACATTTGAATAGCAGCTTGAACCAACTAGTTTGTGAGAATTCAGCCATTTCAACTAAAGCAGAAAATAAGTAAAAAGGCCAAAGATGGGGGTTTGATTTTCATAGTCACATGATCTTAGGTTTTTGTTTTGCAGAACATTCTCTCATTTAACTCAATGAGTTAAAGGATTCACCAACTAATGTGAAATGAGTGAAGGGGGTAAACATCAGTATGGCTACTTATACAAATCATTTTATTTTGATGAATTTCTGAATGTCAGATTATATAAGAAAAGATTGTAACCATGATTTGTAGCCAAAATATAATATATTTTCTTATGGAGGAGGAAATAAATTTGTCATTTCTTCACAAGGAATGAATCAAACGATACAGATATAAGTGAAAGGAAGCAAAGTTAAATTTGATATTAGGGGAGAAAGAATGTTGTTAGGTCTTTAACAGTGTATCCTCACATTCTTAGTGAATTTTTCATTTAGGACAGGTTTAATAGTAATTTCATTTATAGTTAGGTTTGTACCCTGTTATCTTTTCTGATCATTCAATTCGGTTTTCCTATGATTTTTCAAGGCCTTGTTAAAGAACTTGACTGTTGTTCTCACTTTTGATCAATTCTAGTGATGTCTCTAATTGTAAAAGATTTAATAGGCTTTTGGGGTGGAACCAAGATGGCAGAGTGAAGCCAGGAAGCTGCTTAATATAGAAAGCAGTTTCCATCTAAAAATACATGAAAACAAGCATTTCAACAGAATCTGATAGAATTAATCCATCCTCTAGCTTAAAATAGGCTGGAAAAACTTCAAGAAAAGTCAGTCTAACTGAAGTGAAAAAAGTGCTCAGCCCAGGTAAGATACACTCTGGAAAAACTGGTGAAAGGGTCTTAATCACAGCAAACCAGCAGCTAATATCCTCAGTCCTGGCTCAATAGAGGAGCAAATCTATGGGGCAGCTTCTAGTCCCAGTTCTGAAGGAAAACACTGGGAAACAAGGCTATTTTCTGAAGAGAAGGCAAAGCTACCCCCTGCAAACACAAAGGAACCCTGTGCTCAGAGCCAAGGCTCAGAACTGCACAAGAAGCTTGGAAGAACACCTCCTATAACCCAGAATCAAAGCTCAACTTTACAAATAAAAGAAAAAAAGAAAATACCAAAAGAAAAAGACAGAAAATGAGCAAAAAACAGAAAAGAACCTTAATGGCAGAAGGCTACTATGCTGACAGTTTAGCACAACACACAAACTCAGACAAAGAATGTCCAGAGAGGAAATTTCAAAGAGTGATTTGAATTGGTCTCAAGCACAAAGAGACTTCTTGGAAGTGCCCATGAAAGACATTAAAAAGCAAATAAGAGAGGTAGAATATAAATGAGAACAGGAATAAGAGGTATTCATGAGAGAGTCAATAGTTTGGAAAAGGGAAAGAAATTATCTGAAGAAAACAACCCTTAAACAGTAAAATTACCCAAATGAAAAAAAAGAAAAAAGAAAGAAAGAAAGTCAACTGAAGAAAATCACACATTAAATGAAAGCTAATGACTTTGTGAAACATTAAGATACCAAAAAGAATTAAAATATGGAGGAAAATGTGAAATACTTCATTGGAAAAACACCCACCCTGGAAACTAGAACCAGAAGAGACAATTTTAAAATGATTGATCTATCTGAAGTCCATGACCAAAAAAAAAAAAAAAAAAAAACAGAATCTGAATAGCACTCTACAAGAGATCTTTAAGGAACATTAGCCCAATATTCTAGAAATAGAGGAGAAAAATACTCATTGAAAAGATCCATCCATCACCTTTGGAAAGAGATCTCACAAGGAAAAGTCCAAGGAGCATTGGTGAAAAACTCAAAATAATCTCAAGGAAAAAGTACTACAAGCAGCCGGATGAAAACAATTCAAATATTAAAGAGCAACAGTCAGGATTACTAAAGATCTGGCATCTTCTACAGTAAAGCATTAGAGGGCTAGGAATATTCTGGAAGGCAAAGGACTTGGATTTACAACCAAGAATTAACTATCCAGAGAGATTCAGCATCAACATTCAGGGTAGGCAATGAAACCTCAATGAAGTTAGAGATTTTCAATGATTTCTATGGTAAAACAAGAACTAAACAGAAAATGTGATCTAAAAGCACCTTACTCAAGAAAACCAAAGAAAGGTAAAAAAGGGTAAATATGTATTATTTAAAGGATAACTGTTTACATGCCTGGGTAAGAATATAATATCTTTAACTCTTGAGAACAATATTTGTCACTGAAGTATCATATGTAATAAAGGTGTGCTTCTGAATGGATTCTCATGTGAGGACATCAAAGGAAAAGACAGGGGTGGAAAAAGAGGAAAAGAGAGGTATAATGGAAAAAAATAATTCACATGAAGAGGTTTGAAAGACCTCTTACAATTGAGAGGGGAAAAGGGAGGGACAAGAGAATTGTTTGAAGCTTGAACTCATCAGTTTTGGTGCTAAAAAAAAAAGAATAACTTAAATCAGTAAGTTGGTTATAGAAATTTATCTAACCCTATAAAGAAGTAGGAGGAGAGAGAAGAAAAGAAAAGAGAGAAACTGGATTGAAGAGAAGACACAACACTAGGGGAAAAGGTAAGTGAAGGGGATGAAGTTGATAGAAGATAAGATAATGGGCGGAGTTGGTTTAAAAAATTACCAAGAGAAGCAGAGAAGGGTAAGGAGTGATAGGAGATAAAGTAATGGGTGGGGTAGGTTAAAACAAAAAAAAAAACAAAAAAAAAAAAAACACACACTACTGAGAACAGGGTGGAAAGAGAGAACAAAAGTATATACAGGAGAGAAAGCAGGATGGAGGGAAACACAGAACTTGGAATCATAAATATGAATGTGGATGTGTAAGATGTTTCTTCCCCACAGATTGATGGTATCCTTTCAAATGTAAAAGAAATTAAAAACTCCGCCACTTATCCTCCTAAAGACCAAGGACTTTGACTGATCCTGACTCTGACTGATCTGAGGCCCAGCAGGGAGCTAACCTGGACATTATATGAATGGGATGATCTCTCTCATAAAACAGAAACAAATAGCAGAATGGATTAAAAAGTAGAATCCTATAATATGTTATTTACAATAAACACATTTGACACATAGAGACACATACAGAGCAAAGGTAAAAGGCTGGAAAAGACATTATTATGCTTCAGATGAAGTAAAAAAAAAAAAAAAAAAGTAGTAGCAATTCTTACCTCAGATAAAGCAAAAATAAAAATAGATTTCATTAAAAAAGATAAGAAAGGAAAGTACATATTGACAAGGGTACTGTAAATAATGAAGTAGTGACAAAACTAAATGAGTATTCACCAAGTGGTAAAGCAGAGCAAATTGCGAGAGAAGATTTTAAGTCAGTTACAGGTAGTAATAGACAGCACAATTCTTCTAATGGGGACTTCAACTTTCCCCTCTCAGAATCACACAAATCTAATCACAAAATAAACAAGAAAGTACATAGTTCGTTTAATTGGGTTATGGAAAACTATAAATGATAGATCTCTGGAGGAAATTGAATAAGAGAAAGGAATACATCTTTTTTTTTTTTGTTACTACATGGCACCAACACAAAAATTGATCAGGTATTAGGGCATAGAAACCTCACAATCAAATATAGAAAGTCAGAAATGTTAAATGCTTCATTTTCAGACCAAAATATAATAAAATATATTCAATAAAAGGGCAGAGAAAGATAGACTAAAAAGCAATTAGAAATTAAATAACCTAATTCTAAAAAATGAGTGGGTCAAACAAAAATCACAGAAACAATCCATAATGTATTTCAAAAGAATGATAATAATGAGAAAACATACCAAAAACTATGGGATGCAGCCAAAGTAATTCTTAGGAAAGATTTTATAACTCTAAATAGCTACATAAAAAATAAAGAAAAGATTAAAGAGTAAGTTATACAACTAAAGAAGCTTTAAAAAGAACAAATAAAGCACCTCCAATTAAACACCAATTTGATGCTTCTAAAACTCAAAGGAGAAATTAATAAAATAGAAATTAAGAAAACTATTAAACTCATAAATAAAATTAAGAGTTCATTTTTATGAAAAAACAAAAACTAAAACAATAACATGGATTAACTTTGGTTAATTTGATTAGAAAAAGGAAAAATAAAAGAAACCAAATCACCAGCATGGAAAATGAAAAGGGTTAACCTGCTACCAATGATAAAGAAATTAAAGCAATAACCAAGAGCTATTTTGCCCAACTGTATGGAGGAAAGTCTGACAATCTAACTGAAATGAATGAATATTTGCAAAAACAAAAATTGCCCAGGTTAACAGAAGAGGAAATAAAATACTTAAATAGAACCATTTTAGAAAAAGAAGTTGAACAAGCCACTAATGAACTCCCAGAGAAAAACATCTCCAAGGCCAGATGTATTCACAAGTGAATTCTACAAAACATTTAAAGAACAATTAAAGTGAAAAAATAGGTAAAGAGGGAGTACTGCCAAATTCCTTGTATAACACTAATATGGTACTGATACCTAAACCAGGAGCCAGGAGGAGCTAAAACAGAGAAAGAACATTACAGACCAATCTCTTTAATGGATATTAATGCAAAAATGTTAAGTAAAATATTAGCAAAGAGTGTACAATTTATCAACAGAATAATACACTATGGCCAAGTATGATGTATTCCAATAATGCAGGGTTAATTCAAAATTAGGAAAATTATTACCATAATTGATCGTCTCAATAACAAAACCAACAGAAATCTTATGATCTTCTCAATAGATGGAGAAAAAGCTTTTAAGAAAATACAACAACACCCATTTCTCTTAAAAACACAAGGGAGCATAGAGATAAAGGCAGCTTTCCTTAAAGTAATAAGAAGTATTTATCTAAAACCATCAGCAAGCCTTATATGTAATGGAGAGAAGCTGATCACATTCCCAATAAAATCAAAGGTGAAACAAGAATGCCATTGTCATCACTGTTATTCAACATTCAACTACAAATACTGGCTTTTGCAATAAGAAATGAAAGAGAAATTCAAGGAATTAGGATAGGCAATGTGGAAATAAAATTATTACTCTTTGAAGATGATATGATGATGTATTTAGATAAATCTGGAAATCATCCAAAAACTGACTGGAAAGAATTAACAGTTTTAGCATAGTTGCAGGATTTAAAAGAAACCCACAAAAATAGCCAGCATATATATATATTCCTTACAAAGTCCATCAGCAAAAGATAGAAAGAGAAATAGAGAAATTCTATTCAAAATTACTGTAGATAAAAGAAAATGCTTGGGGTCTACCTGCCAAGACAAATCCAAGAACTATATTAATAGAAATACAAAACACTTCTCATAGAAACTCAGATTTAAATTAATTGGAAAAATATCAGACA
This sequence comes from Sminthopsis crassicaudata, assembly GCF_048593235.1. Lineage (NCBI taxonomy): Eukaryota > Metazoa > Chordata > Mammalia > Dasyuromorphia > Dasyuridae > Sminthopsis > Sminthopsis crassicaudata. The sequence goes on along the minus strand of NC_133617.1, from coordinate 710,624,925 downwards.
GAGTGAATATAATAAAAAAGACAATTCTGGCTAAATTGATCTAATTGTTCAGTGGCATACAAATCAAAATGCGAAAAAATCATTTTATAGAACTAGAAAAAATAATAACAAAATTCATCTGGAAGAACAAAGTCAAGAATGTCAGGGGAATTAATGAAAAAATATACAAAGGACTGTGGCTTAGCAGAATGAAAACTAAAATTATATAATAAAGTCTCAGTCATCAAAACCATTTTATATAGGCTAAGAAATAAAATGGAGGATCAGTAAAATTGTTTGTATAGACATGACACAATAAGAATAACCTATTCCAGTTTCTGAAATAAGAAGTCATTAATTGGAAAAAAAAAAATGCTAGAAACTCAGCACAGGCCCACTTCTCACACCCTATACCCAAATAAGGTCAAAATGAGTACATGTTTTGAGAAATATGGAGGATACTATAAACAAATTAGGGGAGTAAAGTATAATTTATCTATCAGGTTTTTGGAGAAAGGAAGAATTTATGAACAAAGAAAAACTAGAGAACATTGTGAAAGGCAAAATGGACACGTTTGATTGCATTGAATTAAAAAGTGTTGCACAAACAAAACCAACAGAAACAAGATTAAAAGGGAAATACAAAGCTGAGAAAAAACCTTTATAGCCAGTGTTTCTGATAAATGTCTCATTTTTAAATATATAGAGAACTGTCAAATTTATAAGAATAGAAGTTATTCCCTAATTGATAAGTGGTGAGATAGGAACAGATAATTTTCAGATGACAAAATTAAAACCATCTATAATCCTTGAAAAAATACTCTAAATCACTATTGACTAGAGAAATGCAAATTAAAACTACTCTGTGGTACCACCTCATTCCACTCAGATTGGCTAAGATAATTGGAAAAGGAAATAATAAATGATTAAGGATATATGGGAAAACTGTAACACTAATGAATTGTTGGTGGAATTGTGAAATGATTCAATCATTCTGGGGAGCAATTTGGAACTATGCCCAAAGGGCTATCAAACTGTGCATACCATTCAATCCAGCAGTGCCATTACTAGGTCTGTACCCCAGGAAATCACAAAAGAGGGAAAATACCCACTTGTGCAAAAATGTTTGTAGCAGTTCTTTTTGTGGGATCAAATAATTGTAAAATGGATAGATTCCCCTCATATGAGCAATAGCTGAATAAATTTTGGTACATGAAGATAATGGAATACTATTATTCTATTAAAAATGATGAACAAGATGATTTTAGAATGATCTTTAAAGATTTACATGAACTGATGCTGAGTGAGACAAGCAGAACCAGGAATACATTGTACAAAACAACAGGAAGAAAATGTAAAGATTAACTATGAATGATTTGGTTCTTCTCAGTGGTTCAATAACCCAAAACAATCCCAGTAGACACTAAACAGAACATGCCATCTGCATGCAGAAAAAGAACTAAGGAGGTTGACTGTAAACCAACAAATATTATGTTCACTTCTTTTTTTTCTGTTTTTTTCTCTCCCATGTTTTTTCCCCTTTGCTCTAATTTTTCTCTTTCATCTGATTTATAAAGTGTTGTGTAATAAAAATAAATTAATTTACTGGATAAAGTTATAGAGTAAAGATTGATTTTGAAAGTGTATGTATACATCTAAACACGATGTTATTATATGAGGAAGATATCTTTGATCCTAGGCCATGAACTTAGAACTCTCATTTGAATTGGTCAAAGGATGGAACAAATATACACACAAAGTTTGATATAGAAATAGATTTCATGCAACAGGGAAATAGAGAAAAAAGGATAGATAAAGAAGTGAAAATTAAAGAAAGAAAAACAGAGGAAAGAATAAGATGAAGGAAAATATATAATAATTGTAACTATAAAATTGAATGTGAATGAGATGGATGCTCATGAAATGGAAGTGAATAGCAGAATAGATCAAAACCATGATCCTAACAAAAAATGTTGTTAACATTTTTCCTCCCAACATGATTCATAAAGTCATGTGCATTAACAATAAATCAATTTACTTGAAAGAAAAAGTTTTATAAAAGGATATCTAAAAAATAGATCTATACAGGAGAGAGGAAGTGTTCATTATTTCTTCCCTTTGGACAAATTTGTGATTCTCATAGGTTTTCATTTGGTTCAAAGAAAATCAATTAGCAAATATTTTAAGATAAAGGTACTATAAGAACTTCTTGTGAAGTTTCAGCCAATTCAAACTCTTTGAAAGTAATATCAGAACTAACTCATTCTAAGGCTATGAATAGAAGAAGATGAGTTTTCAAGAAAAATTTATTCTTCCAAAGTAAACACAACAAATTGCCTAGACATTGTTGTTAATTACTTTGATTTGTATACAAATGATAGATTCAATTTACTCTTAATTTACAGTTTTAAATAACAGGATAAAAATTACTCTCACAATTTCTGAATCTATATTATTTTGATAAATGTAAATATTTCTCTGATTTCATGAATGAAATAATAATAATGGAATTAAAAGGGGCCGCCAAAGTTTCCAAGATAATAGAAAGAAACCAGTTTTTTTTTTGTTTGTTTGTTTGTTTTTTTCCCAGTTTACTTCAGAAACAAAGTTAAGTCAAGTCTCTAAATAGATTCTGGAGTGAAATTACGAAGAGATTGAAGGAAACTATTTTCCAGCTTAAAATAACTTAAGAGGAAGTAAGCAACGTTCTCTCTCACTTAAGTAAAAGGGGAACACAGTCCAGTGTAGGTGATGTAGCAGCAAGACATTGGAAGACTCTTAGCCACAGCAAAGATCAGCAACTAGAGTTTCTATATACTAGTATAGCATTTTAGTGACATGGCAGGCTAGCAGTGAGACCTCCAGCCCTAGCACAGAATGTAAATTCTCTGCCATCAAAAGCACAACATACATGACTAATCCAGGATATTCAGTGCAGTGGACAAGCTGTCAGCGTCTGGGCCTCAGTGCATAAAAAAAGTGAATAGGATCCTAGGCCTCTAGCTCAAAATGCTTGAGACAGTGTCCCCTGTGCCCCAGAAACAGAGCTCAACTGTAAAAAGCAAATCAGCAAAAAGAGCCATCACCATAGAAAGCTACTATGGCAACAGGGATGATCAAACCACAAATTCAGAAAATGACAATATCAAAATGACTGTATGTGAAGAATTAAAGGGGTATGTGAATTGGTGTCAAGCCTAAAAGGTTTCTTAGAAGAGTTTGAAAAATATTTTTTTAAATCAAATAAGAAAGGTAAAAGAAAAATTAGGAAAATAAATTGTAATGTTCTTCTCTAAAGTGTAATGTTCTCTGGGAGCAGGTTTCTTGAGGAACTTCTGGAGGCAACCTTAGTTTCAGTTCAGTTCAATAATCACCTCAAATTCAGCCAGGAGTTACAATCCAAATCCTTTGTTGCCTCCTTCAAAATAGCCCTATTAGCTTTCTAAGCTTAGCTTGGAGGCCTATACTCTCCTTGTTTCTGAGAGGTCTTGCTGCTAGTCCTTTGTCTCTTCCAGCTTCTGCCTCTAGCTCCCTCTGAATCCAAAGGCTCTAGCCAGCACAAAAGTGGAAAATGGAATGAATCTGATTCCGCCTCCGAGAGAGGGCTTGTGGGCTTCTCCTTATATATGCTCTCTTAAAGATATGGACTCTAATAAGTACTAAGTACATAATCATTGTCTCTATCAATTCCAGCACCTTGTTTCAATTTCTGGCCTATATCTCCCTCTTTCTTTTGATTTAGAACATAGGTGGTTATGACCTCCCTGACTTCTCAAGGAAGTGAGAACCCCCCAAAAGAAGGGTAACACACCTTCCCTGACTGCTCAAAAAAGGACATGAAAACACTATAAAAAGGAGGTGATCATGCCCTTCTTGACATTTCAGAAAGGTAGATGAAAACACCAAAAGAAATGGGAAATCAAATCAGATTAGCGGATTTCTGAGGGGGCTCACTTAAAACACATATACATAAATCCATCAATATGGGAGGTATTACACATAAATACATAAGTTACATAGGCACATAGTAACATAACACAGGCTAGAAGTGACATAACAATAACAAATCAACAAGAGGATTTATACATGTCCATAAGTCCTAGAAATAGTCCAAACGGAATCCATTGTCCATTGGTTCATGTGCCAGGAATCTAATAATGCCTGCAAGATTTGACATCCTGCAATAGCCTCATCTTGTGTTAGGGAATCCAATGATTCCTGCTGGTTTTCAAGTCCTGCAACAGTCTCATCTTGCCTTAGGGAATCCAATGAATCCTGCAGATTTTGTTAAGTCTTCTCCTTTGTTTCCAGATTTTTCTCTTTTTCTGTCTCTCTCTGATGGACAAAGGGAAATATGGCTCATTGGCACCCATTTGATTCTTTTTCCATCTGTAGAAATATAAGCAAACCCTTTCTCCCAGCAGTTAACCTATATAATTCCCTTGTATTTTACCACTTTGGGGATTTCTCCTCATAATCTGGCAATTGTATTGAAGCTGTTTGCACTGGACATTGCCCTGTTGGTTTAAAAAGCTTGTATTTGCCCCAATTGTAATCCCTTTCTGCTATCTGATTGCTTTTCTGCTGGTTGATCATGTAATCCCTTTCTGCCATGTGATTGCTTTTCTGCTGACTGATCACATTAGAGTCCTGATCTTCTAAAGACTCTCTGGTTGTAAACTCAGCAGTCACAATGCCCCACCTGTCTTTTGCATAATATCTTGGAGCTGGGCCCCACCACTCATTTCCCTGGGTCAATCTGCATTCTGAGGTGCAGTGGAAGCCCTTGTGGCATTTTGGACATAGGGTTTTGGCTTTTATTCTTTCACCCTGTCCTCTCACTCTATCTCTATATCTACATTGGGATGTCAGATGTCCTAGTTTTCCACACTGAAAACATCGATGATTCTCTCTAGAAGTCCCTTGCCAAGAGGGACCCTGTCTTCCCATGTTCATCACAGTCTGGGTCTAATAAGCATTTATGCCCACTGTGGCACAGCATTTTATGATCTCCTCTAAAGGAGCATTTTTGTGTAGTCCCCATATAATTCTTCTGCAAACCTCATTGGCATTTTCCTTAGCCAGATGTCTGGTAATTATTTCTGTATCTGCATTTTTTCCAATGGTTCTTGTGATAGCTATTTGCAAATGTCCCACAAAATCTGCGAAGGGTTCATTGGGACCTTGCTGTATTTTTGTGAAGGCTTCCCCTTGATCTTTTTATCCAGGGAGGGAACCCCAAGCTTTTGTTGTGGCAGTTGCAACCTGCTCATAAGCTGTTGTGGGGTAATTAATATGTTCTGAATTCTCTCCATACTGACCTTCATCTGCTTGTTGGTTGTAAGTGACTTGTACATTAATTCGTGTTTGCCTATTGCATCTGGCTTTAATCCCTATATAATTTGTGATACTCTGAAAGCCACAACAAGTTTTGTCCAGATTCTAAACATGTCCTTGCTATGCATTTCCAATTACTAGGGATTAGGATTCATAAGAAAAATCTAGTAACATCTTAATATCCCCATAAAGAGTGCAACTTTTTTTTCAAATCTTTATTTTTTTTTCTAAATCAAAAGGAATATATCTTCTCCTTTTTTGACCTGAAGAATCAAGCTCTTCAATCACAGGGTATACATTTATAATATCAGATACATCCCGTCCTTCATTTTTTTGTCTTGACCAATGCCTTTGCAATCTTGTCTTAAGCTGCTTCACAGGTGATTCTGTTTATGTCACTGCCTCTCCCCCTCCTCCTTCTCCTTCCACCCAAAAAGCGTTAATTTAGGGGAGTAGGTCAGGGGAGGGGAAATGCTCCTGTTGTGAAATGCCATGATCAGAATTGTACTTAACTCCATTCTTATCTGATTCTTCATCATTTTCATCTAGTTTAGTTGGCACCTTCCCTTCCTGCTCTTTCTTCTTTTTCCTTAATCTATAACTTATATAAGTTCCTAAAGCAAGTTGTAATAAATTATATGTATTAAATGTATCTTTGGAAATTGAGTCAGGTCCATTTTTATTGTAGAATTGACATAATTGCTCTCCTACTAATTTCCATTCCTCTAGATCCAATTCTTTTTCCACAGAGAACAAAGGAGATGTGTACTGTACAGTTTCTAAAAGTTCAGTGATCTGTTCCCAAATTATAATCAGACCTTGGCTTTTCATAAGTCTGACAATGCTCTCTACACATTTTCCTTGAAGAGAAACAGAAGGCTGTTTTTGAAACATCTGTCCCATTTTAAATAAAATTCTACTTTAGCCCTTTAACAAAGTTTCCTTGTTGTACTCACCCTGATTTCTGCATCACAGATGAAGGTTCTTGGTCCCACGTTCAGATGCCAAAATGTAATGTTCTTCTCTAAAGTGTAATGTTCTCTGGGAGCAGGTTTCTTGGGGAACTTCTAGAAGCAGACTTAGTTTCAGTTAAGTTCAATAATCACCTCAAATTCAGGCAGGAGTTAAAATCCATATCTTTTGTTGCCTCTTTCAAATTAGCCCTATTAGCTTTCTTAGAGGCCTATCTCTCTCCTTGGTTCTGAGAGCTCTTGCTGCTAGTCCTTTGTCTCTTTCAGCTTCTTCCTCTAGCTCCCTCTGAATCCAAAGCCTCCAGCCAGAATAAAGGTGGAAAATGGAATGAATCTGACTCGGCCCCAAGAGAGGGCTTGTGGGCTTCTCCTTATATATGCTCTCTTAAAGGTGTGAACTCTAATAAGTACTAAGTACTTAATCATTTTCTCTATCAATTCCAGTGACTTAGCACCTTGTTTAAAGTTCTGGCCCATAACAATAAATGACAATTATACAGGAGAATAATGAAAAAAAAAAAAAAAAAAAAAAAAAAAAACAGTCAACATCTTGGGAAAAGAAGCTCAAAAAAAATCTATTCATGGAATAAAAATAAATAATAAAACAATTATATGAAATTAGATTTGGTCACGTGGACAAAAATACACGGAAAAAAAAAACTACTGTTCCTTTAAAAGTATAATTGACCAAATGGAAAAGGAGGTACAAAAGCTAACTTAAAAATTAACTGGGCTAGTGAAAGTTAATGATTCCATGAAACATCAGGAATCAATCAAACAAAATCAAAAGAATGAAAAAATAGAGGAAAATATGAAATATCCCATTGCAAAAAAAATTGACCTAGATAATAGATCCAGGAGAGAAAATGTAATGATTATCGAATTGCCTGAAAGTGGTTATCAAAAAATAATCTGGACATCACCTTTCAAGAAATTAGTGAGAAAACTATTTGATATCTTAAAAACAAAAACAAAAACAAAAAACAGAAGGGAGAGTAGTAATTAAGAGAATACACCAGTTAGCTCATTAAAGAGATCCTAAAATGAAAACTCAAAGGAATAATTTAGTGAAATTCTTTTTTCCCCTGAGGCATTTGGGATTAAATGACTTGCCTAGGGTCAAACAGCTAGGCATTCTTAAGTGTCTGAGATCAGATTTGAACTCAGGTCCTTCTGACTTCAGGGCTTGTGGTTTATCCACTGTATCACCTAGCTAGAATTTGGAATCAAATTCCAACATTAGTCTATCAAGGGAAAAATAATGCAAGCTATCAGAAACAAACAATTCAAACATTAAAGAGACAAGTCAGGATTTCCCAGGATCTAGCAGCTTCTATATTATAGGACTTCTATGTCATATTCCAAAAAGCAAAGAATTTAGATTAAAAGCAAGATTAAACTAACCAAGAAAACTGAACATAATCTTTCAAGGGAAAAGATGGATATTTAATGAAATAGGGAACTTTCAACCTTTCCTCTTGAAAAAAACAGAGCTGAACAGAAAATTTAGTATCAAATACGAGAATCAAGAGATGTATAAAAAGCAAACAGTGAAGAAAAATGTGTTATTCATTAAGATTAAATTTGGGATACAATCTTAAATTTGGGATAAAGATTAAAATGGGAAGATCATACTTATAATTGGAATACTCTATCTCTATTAGAAGAGCTAGAAGGGGTTTATATAGACTGTATATAGGCTATAAGCTTACTTTGATATGATGACATAAAAATAAGAGGTGAAAATAGTTATTGTAATGGGAGATGAGAAAAGGAGGTTGCAGAATAGGGTAAAATAAATTACTTGAAGAGCTACAAAGACATATTACAGCAGAGGAATCAAAGGGAGAGGGGGAGGATTGTTTAGACTTACTCTCTTCAGATTTGTTCTAAAGAATAAATAAGATGCACTCAGTTGGATATATAAATTTATCTTGCCTTATAAGAAAATAGTATGAGAAAGAGGAAAGAAAATGTATCTATATGGGGGGGTGCTAATAGAAGAGAGGGTAGATTGAAGGAAGCAGAAACAAAATTCTTTGAGGAGGTGCAGGGCAAAAAAAAAAATTTAAAGTATATGAAAAAAGAAAAATAGGATAAAGAAAAATCCACAGAATATGAATAAGATGAACACTCCCATAAAATAAAAGCAGATAGCACAGTGGATTAAAAACCAGAATACTACACTGTGCTGTTTTCAAAGAACCCCTTTGAAACAATGAGTAAAGGTAAAAGATAAGGAATAGACCATATTATGCTTTTGCTAAAGCAAAAAAAAAAAAAAAAAAAAAAGGATAGGAAAAGAAGGAAGAAAGGAAAAAGAAAGAGAGGAAAAGAAAGAAAGAAAGAAAGAAAGAAAGAAAGAAAGAAAGAAAGAAAGAAAGAAAGAAAGAAAGAAAGAAAGAAAGAAAGAAAGAAAGAAAGAAAGAAAGAAAGAAAGAAAGAAAGAAAGAAAGAAAGAAAGAAAGAAAGAAAGAAAGAAAGAAAGAAAGAAAGAAAGAAAGAAAAATGCAAGGGAGGAAGGAAGGAAGGAAGGAATAAAAAAATGAGTAGCAATCCACATTTTTAAAAAGCAAAAACAAAAATAAATCTAATTTAAAGAGATAAGGGAGGAAACTGCATCTTGCTAGAAGATAGCATAGACAATGAAATAATATCAACACTTAACATATACGCAATAAGTTGCATAGCATCAAGTTTCTTAGAGGAAAAATTAAATGAATTACAGGAAGAATTAAAAAATAAAAGTATACTAATAGGGGACCTCAACCTCCTCTCTCAGAACTAGATAAGTTTATTCATGACATAAACAAGAAAGGAGTAAAGGAGGTGAATAGCATTTTAGAAAAGTTAGATATGATAGACACCTGGGGAAAAAAAACTGAATGGGAAGGGAAAAGAATATTTATTTTTCTCAGTAGTTCATGGCACCTAAAAGGCAAACCTGTAATAGGTCATAACAGCCTCATAATCAAATGCAGAAAGGCAGAAATATCAAATACACCTATTTAGGAGAATAAAAAAATTAATCAACATCTTAAAAAGAAGCAAAACAACTCTACTTATTTTTCTTTCTACATTTTAGTAGCAATGTTCTTATGATGTTATATGGGTATTAGGAATAGAATGTTTCATCTGAAGAACTGAAGTTGAGGCTCAACGAAAGGTCAATGTGGGGATGTATGGTAGATATGAGTCCATGACAATATGCTGAAGAAAAATAATTCTATTGAACAAATAGTATAAATGATGCCATTAGAGAAATACATGAGAGTAAATGGAGATGAGCTGGTCCCCTTCTGAGAATTCAAGAGAACTCAAGTATAATTATTTTGCTTAGTATTATACTCATGGTATTAGGAAAACTGACTGGAGATCTCCAAATGTCGAGGTATAGCTAATCCCCTTATGATGAATTTATTGGAGGACACAAACAAAAATTTGATATGACTAAAGGGCGGAGGGAATATTTGTATTGATGAAACCACAGGTTCACTTCAGTAGATGAGTTAAAATTCAGTGGACTGAGAATTTTAATATACATACATATATATTTATATCCTTGAAGAATCCTTTATGCTTTTTTCAGAGCACATTAACTCAGCAGTTACAGTTTTCTTAAAATTTTAAGGATCATGAACACATACATACATTTCCTTCAGGTTTATTTTCTCTCATAAAGAGTGCTTTGAAAGAATAAATAGGCCATGGTTGAACTACCATGAGCAATATGTCAAATCTCTAAATGCTAGCAAATAAGACCATGTGCTTTATATAAAGCTCGTTGAACAAGCAGATGGGCTCCTTTCTGTCACCAAGGCTTATGGGGCTAGTTCAGGCTTGATGTATTTAACTGAGTTTTACACTGAGGACACTGGGTGTTTAAAGCAAAGCAGCTGTTTGGATATAAAAATTAAGAGATATAAACACTTAAATGTAATCTGATACCTGACTGACTAAACTATTAGCAATCACTGTTTAGCTGAACTCTAATTTGCTTGTGGACTGAAGGCTCACTTCATCATGTTTTTTTGTTTGTTTGTTTGTTTTACCCAATGTTTGTATTTGCCTCCAATATCCTTATCCTATTATTCCATTTTTTATTGAACCTTTTATTTTCAAAAATATGCAAGGGATAGCTAGGTGTCTCAGTGGATAGAGAACTAGTCCTGAAGCCAGGCGTTCCTGAGTTCAAATGTGACTTGGAAACTTACACTTCCTAGTTGTGTGACTTTGGGCAAGTCACTTAATTAACCCCAATTGTCTCAGGGGGAAAAATATGCAAGGATACTATTTTACCACTGACTCATGCAAAACCCTATGTTCCAATTTTCCCTCTGCTTGCAGAAGGCCTGGTCAAGAGATCCATTGAGTCAGTCTTAGCAAGTCTTTGGTCAAATCCTTACCTTTATTGGCATTTTTTATTCATAAATTGCAGACTGAACCCTGTTTTCTCAAAAGCATCGTGATATGAATTACTCATGCAAGAGTAACCTGCCCAAAGACAAAGAAGATGCTAGAGTTGATGGTACTGTTTGACTCTTGCTACTGACCCAGAGCAGCAGGTTTATGAGCATCAGGTCCAGTGTGCTGCAGAGCTGATTGACAATGTTAATGACAAGTGTTTGAAACCCAAACTCAAGTAGAGCAGCACAATGAAGCTGGAGATCACAGCCTGTTTGTGGAAGAAATTGAACATCTTTGTGTTGTGTTTGGAGAAGTCACTGTACAACCCACTTTCGTATGGCAAGCTGAAGTCCTTGATTCTCTCTGCAATCTTCTTTCTCTTCTTAAACTGGTCCATGGTCTGATATCTGATTTCATATTTCTTTTGCAGTAGTTTGTGTAGAGGGCTGAAACTCCAAAAAGGTAGGTTCTTACTTCTGATTAACACAAATAATATCAAGGCCTGTAATTATTCTTGAATTCATGAATGTCATCTCCCAATTTTGAACTAATGGCCACTTGGAGTCTTGGATGTAAGAGGAGAAAATAGTTGATGTTGATGAAACACAAGTGAATGCAATTTCAAACATTTTGAATTTTGTTATGCTGCTGCTCCTTCACCTGGAAATGATTCTCTAGAAATGTCAATCCTCCCTCGAGCCCATAGTTATAAGGAAAACTCCAGTCTTGAATCACAAGCAGAAAAGTTTGGAAGGCCTTTTGGAAAATTTTATCAATTACCAGAAGACCATAGCTGAAAGTATTGTTAAGTCATACTCCTGAATGTTTTGGGAGAGACTATAAATCAGGATAGAGCTAGTTATTGTACTATGGGCAAATATAAAAGCACAAAGTTCCATTGTTGAATGACTCTCAAATGCACCTTGAGTATCCATCAGAATAATTGCAATCTTTTCCCCACCATACTTCTCCATGTTGAAAATTTCATTCTAGAACTGAATTTAAGTGATTTCAGGGTAAGAATCCCCTTGCCAAGAAATGTTAGCTTATTTCTCTTCATCACCCAGATGTTGTTGATGGACATCTTTCATCTGATTATATAGACAATGAAGCATCAAGTCAAAAAATTAGAAAATGACTTGCCTTTTCAGTATACATGGGCCACTGACATCACTATCCTATTGTGGTTTTGCAAGAAAACTTGGGCCACAAAAAGTTATCAAACTGTGCATACCCTTTGACCCAGCAGTGCTACTACTGGGATTATATCCCAAAGAAATACTAAAGAGCGGAAAGAGACATATATGTGCCAAAATGTTTGTGGCAGCTCTTTTTGTTGTAGCTAGAAACTGGAAGATGAATGGATGTCCATCAGTTGGAGAATGGTTGGGTAAATTGTGGTATATGAAAGTTATGGAATATTATTGCTCAGTAAGAAATGACCAGCAGGAGGAATACAGAGAGGGTTGGAGAGACTTAAATCAACTGATGCTGAGTGAAATGAGCAGAACCAGAAGATCACTGTACACTTCAACAACGATACTGTATGAGGATGTATTCTGATGGAAGTGGAAATCTTCAACATAAAGAAGATCCAACTCACTTCCAGTTGATCAATGATGGACAGAGGTAGATACACCCAGAGAAGAAACACTGGGAGGGGAATGTAAATTGTTAGCACTAATATCTGTCTGCCCAGGTTGCATGTACCTTCGGATTCTAATGTTTATTGTGCAACAAGAAAATGATATTCACACACATGTATTGTACTTAGACTATATTGTAACACATGTAAAATGTATGGTATTGCCTGTCGTCGGGGGGAGGGAATAAGGGAGGGGGGGTAATTTGGAAAAATGAATACAAGGGATAATATTATAAAATATATATATATATAATAAAAAAAAATTTAAAAAAAAAAAAAAAAAAAAAAAAAGAAAACTTGGGCCAAACCTTTCTCATCCAGCTCAAAAAAAATGCTGCTTATTGTGAACCAAGACAAGCTTCATGTTGTTGGGTGCTAAGGGCTCCATGGCATTCCTATTATGCTAACATATTGTGGCTGGAGAAAGATCAAATACAAGGATTGCACATATCTGCTAAATTCCAGTCTACTTTTTTTCCACTTCGTTCTGCTTTCTTCCTGCTGTCTTTAGAGGTTACCACAGAGCTCAAAGAAAGGAAAAAAAGTGCTGCTTCCTTGCCCACATTGCTGCTGCAGAGGGCCAGAATGTAAATTTTTGATGGCAATCATTGTTTTATTTTTCTCTTTTTCTCTCCAGCAACTATACCTGTGCTCAGAAATGTTTTAGTGTTTGGTAAATATCTATATTTATATCTCTATCTAATCTATCTATCTATATCTATCTATCTATCTATCTATCTATCTATCTATAGAATTGAATTAAATTGATGTCAGCTGAGTTTAACAGAAATAACAGTAACAATGTATTGAAGAAGAAAAAATATTTCTTCTCAAGATGTTTTAAGGAACTACATTCTTTTGCCAAATAAAGAAAAGATGACTTCAAAGATGACTCTCAGAATGTATCAATTCAAGTAGATAAGATATTTAATTCTGTTAGTGGATGTATGTACATGTGTATTATTTAACACGATGGTACCAACAAAACCCTGTTCATGTCTCTGATCCCTTGTGAACTTCTGTTTTTTTTTTTTATTGCTTATTTATTGTTTCATCACTCTTTTCTTTCTTTTTTTTGCCTATCATTCCTTCTTCCCTCTCACCAAAAAGACTCTCCCATGCATCAAATGAATTTATTCACATTTTAGCTATATTAAAATGTATAAAATCTGAATGTTGTTTTAATCCATTGATTCAATTTGACCTCAAGATTCAAATTCAAATCATTCAGTTTCTGTTCTTATTTGGTACACAATAAGGGAAATTAGATAAAATGAGGTTTTTCCATAGTAATAAACTAATATATTTATATGAAGCTTTATGCTTTGTGTATGTTTACATATGTTAATTAATTTGATCCCCATAAGAACCCTATGAAATAAGGGCTTATCGTACACTAATTTTACAGATAAATAAACTGAGGCAGAAAAAAGTTAAATGACTTACACAAGAGTATATTGCAATGCAAGTTTATAAGATAGGAGTTGAATTCAAGTCTTCCACACTAGCACCAGCACCTCATGTATCATTAAAGAAAATTTCCATAAAATAAATAAGCAGTTAATGTACTTTATAGAACCAATTTTATTAATGTCATAACTTTAAATGATGGTGTTAATATTATGTTTTAATATGATTATCCTTTTTATATTGGAATGCAATATCTAGTTCCATTTTTTCCAGTGATGATCATGAATATAAAACTAGACAAAACCATAATGGACTTAAATAATTTGCTCGTGGTTTTCAAATATATCAGATTGTCAAAATATTTTGGAGATACCTATTTCCTAGAGCTAAGGTCCAGCAAGCAGACTGTGTCCTCATCTTGGTATAACAATAATCCTTTTTACTCTGTATATCATTATCTGGCTATGTGTTTTGCTGGACCAGCACCAGGTATTCACTAGAGGATTTAGTTATCCCTATTTCCCAGGGACTTCTACCATTTGTTCAAAATGTCTGTTATTGTGTTGTTTTCCTCATCCCATCATAGAACTCTGATTTTGTGCCCCACACAGTAATCATAACTCCCAATACTTGAGAAAATTATTTTTCCCCAGGATTCAAAGACACCTGTATTGCCCCAAGAAATCCCAACCATGAAACTTTCCTCAAGACGAAGAAATGTTGTGGCTCAACCCTTTCATTTAAATAAATGGCACCCACATCAGCAGCTTTAAGCCTTTCTTCTTAGAAGGGACGGGGTAGATGTCTGCCTGCAGGTATTGTCTGCCTCTTGAAATTATTCAAACTTCTGTTTGTGTCCTAACTCTCCTATATCTAGTCTGCTCTGTTTTAGCTCTTGCCACACACTGGTTAGAAGTTAACTCACATTTTCATTATTTTGTTCAATTATATAGATCCATGATACACTTATGCATACACACAAATATATATAAATATGCATATATATACGTAAATGTATCTATCTACACATTGAAAAATTGCCTGATTTTTCAGGTTTTTTTTCTCTAAATTCAATTATTCTTTTATTCCTGCTCTTCTAATCTGGGTTTAAAAGTGAATATGCTTAAAATAATTTTCATGCTTTGATCTGCAATATATTGTTGTATAATCTGGAGCTATGGATGTCAATGAAAAGAAATAGAATAAAGTTTTTGATTATCACAGTAAGATTAATTTTCAATGTTATATTGTAGTACTGGTTCATAATAGGAATTAATATCTTCAGGCCATTTTATTTATAATCATGGTTTGCTCCTTTTAGTGCTCTATACCATCTACAATGAAAATGTTTCTAGCAGTAGAGTATTGGAATCATTGACCTATTCCAATGTAACTTGACTTCTTGATCAGAACATGAAAAAATGCTACTGTGCCTACTGTCTTCCTTGCCAAACTTATCATCAAAATAGACATAAGTCAAGGTATTCTAAAACCATGTATCACTCTTTCTATTTTTTAGATGCATAGGAACAATTAAGTCTTATTGGAGGCAAGCCAATCTAATCATTGTTTCCAGTGGTCAGTATTTCAGGTTATTGCTAGTTTTTTTTTTTTTTTTCCAGTTAGCTTAGGGCTCACAAATTCCTTGATATTTAACACCCCTTTTACAATTCCTCTAACTGGCCATTGATACCCATTTCATGGCAACATGCTTAATCAAATTTTTAAAATGTTATTATTATAATTACTACTATTATTACAACTATATTCAATAAAATAAAATAATGAGGTAAAAGCCTTTATTTTTTAAGCATTCACTGAAATGATTAATGGATTTCATATTGATTTTCATAGTTATGTATTTAAACAATCAGTAACAGAAATTAATTCATTTGGGGTTCAGGAAGACAGCAATTGTCACTAACAATCCTTATCAGGTTAGTAAATTTTCATATTTGTCTACAGCCAACTTAAAAGGCACAACTATTCAGGTATTTTTTTTTAATCTTCTTCAAAAATTACTACAATAAGTGGAATCAATCTGTCTTGTCAATTCTTCCAAAAACAAAGAAACAAAAGTATGAGAGCCAACTGATATAAGGGAGTGTAATTGCCTATATACTATAATTTTCATCTGTCTGTATTATATGTGACTTTGAAGAGTTGTATTATAAATTTCTAAAACTGATAATTTCCAAAGTCATCACAAATTCCTAATTGCTAATGATCTTTTAAAAATGCATATCCTTCTTGGATTTCCTGAAAAAAAAATTGACATTGTTGATCACACTCTGCAACCTCCTCTTCACTCTAGATCTTCACTCTATAGATGGATTTCATTCCTTCATCTCATTTGCCCTTCTCAGTTACCTTTAATGGATCTTCATCTAAATTGTGGTATTAACTGTTGAAATTGCCCATGATTCAGTTCTGAATCTTCTCTCTCTAAACTATTTGGGTTTTTATCTGCTCCCATGAATTCAATCATCATTTTACAGATGATTCACAGATTTATTTAGCAAATTCTGAAATCTCATCTGACCTGCAACCTTAGATCTCCAAATGGCTATTCAATATTCAGACATTTTAATCTCAAAATATCTAACACTAAAATAATTATCTTCCTGCCAAAATGTTCCTTTCTTCCTAATTCCCCTATTGCTCTTGATAATAACATCATTTTTCCAGTCTTTTAAATATTTGGAAGAATGTTAATTTGCCACATTTAAGGGATATGGGTTATTTGATTGCTTAATTTACTTTGAAGTTTTTATTTTTTGATCTCTTTCCTGAGAAAATTAGTGAATTCTTTCAGTGCGTATTTTACTTTCTTATTCCAGGACATGAGGACAGTTTTCCTTTATAATTTTCTTAAAAGATTCTTGCCAGGTCTTCCTTTTGATCATTGACTTCAGGTAGTCCAAAGATTCCTTCCAAAGACATTGTCTATTTTTTTTCCAAATTAGTTGTTTTCTTGTAGAGGGCAGGAACTCTGAAAAGGTATACTAAGGATTCATTATAATTATTGTAATCTTACAACAAGATTTTAACTCAGTGGAATTGATAAGATAATGGTTCCCTAGTTATATAATGATTGGCTTATACTCAATATAATGAATATAATTGTAATAGAGTATTTTAGAAATCAGAGTCTGGCCAAAGCCAGAGACTGAGATGTAAAGACTGCTGACTGGCTGACTGGCTGACTGGAAGAGATGAGAGACTATAGACTGGCTGACTGACTGAGATTGCTGGCACAGACTGGGAAACTGAAGGAGACAATAAAGACTTTGGGCTTTATTCCTGACTATTCTAGTGGTGATTATTCTGCTGAGATCAAGGACCATTCAGAGAAGCTTCAGAAATCTAGCCAGAAACATTATATTTTCTCATGAAATATTTTATATTTTCTTCTATTTTTTTCATTTTTTTGGATTTATTTGATTTATTCTTGATATTTCATAGATTGCACAATTTTAAATTTTAAGGGATTGTTTTGCTTAATTCTATTTTTTTTATTTTATTTATAAATTTTTGACAGTATATATACTTGAGTAATTTTTTATAACATTATCCCTTGTATTCATTTTTCCAAATTATCCCCTCCATCCCTCTACTCCCTCCCCTTGATGACAGGCAATCCCATAAATTTTACATATGTTACAATATAACCTAGATACAATATATGTGTGTAAATACCATTTTCTTGTTGTACATTAAGTATTAGATTCTGAAGGTATAAGTAACCTGGGTAGATAGACAGTAGTGCTAACAATTTACATTCACTTCCCAGTGTTCCTTCTCTGGGAGTAGTTATTTCTGTCCATCATTGATCAACTGCAAGTGAGTTGGATCTTCTTTATATTGAAGATATCCACTTCCATCAGAATACATCTTCATACAACATTGAAGTGTACAGCGATCTTCTGGTTCTATTCATTTCATTCAGCATCAGTTGATGTAAGTCTCTCCAAGCCTCTCTGTATTCATCCTGTTGGTCATTTCTTATTGAGCAATAGTATTCCATAACCTTCATATACCATAATTTACCCAACCACTCTCCAATTGATGGAAATCCATTCATCTTCCAGTTTCTAGCTACAACAAAAAGAGCTGCCACAAACATTTTTGGCACCTACAGGTCCCTTTCCCCTCCTAAGTCTGGTTTTTTTCTTAGAAACAAATGGAATTTCTCTGTTTCATTAAATGACCATCTTCTTCCATGGAAGAAAATGCTAAACTTAACTGGGTAGTTTATTCTTGGTTGCAATCCTTGATCTTTTGCCTTTCGGAGTATCAGGTTCCAGGCCCATCCATCCTTTAATGTGGAGGCAGCCAGATCTTGAGTGACTCTTATTGTGGCCCCTTGATATCTGAATTGCTTTTTTCTAGCTGCTTGTAATATTCTTTCCTTTGTGTGGTAATTCTGAAGCTTAGCCACAATATTCCATGGAGTTCTTTTTTTAGGGTCTTTTTCAGAAGGTGTTCGATGAATTCTTTCAACGCCTATTTTCCCTTCTGTTTCTATTATCTCTGGACAGTTCTCTTTGATAATTTCCTGTAAAATAGAATCTAGGCTCTTTTTTTGGTCATAGTTTTCAGGAAGTCCAATGATCCTCAGATTATCTCTCCTAGATCTATTTTCCAGGTCTATAGATTTTCCCAGTAAGTATTTGACATTATTCTCCAGCTTTTTTGTTTTGTTTGACTGATTCTTGGGTTCTCAATGAATCATTCATTTCTATTTGTTCCATCCTGATTTTTAATGAGTTATTTTCTTCATTCACATGTTTTAGTTCTTTTTGTAAATGCCCAATTGAGTTTTTAAATGAATTATTTTGCTCTATTGAATTTTTTTTCCATTTCCCTAATTTTTTTTTAGAGAATTATATTCTTTTTCCAATTCAGAAATCCTACTTTCTTGAGACTTTTTTATCTTTTCCAATTCAGAAATCCTACTTTCCTGTGATATTTTAACCTTTTCTAATTCACAAATTTTGTTTCCCTGAATCTCCTGTGAATTCTTTATTTTTTCCAACTCCAATTTCAGAACGTTGTTCTTCTCTATCATAGTTTCTCTTTCCTTTCCCCATTTTTCTTCAAACTCTCTTAACTTTTTAATAGTCTCTTCAAGGAGAGAGTTATGTGATGGGGGGCAGGTATCATTCCCCTTTAGGCTATTATCTGCTGACTCTCTGCTATTAACTTCCTCGGGGTTGGATACACACTCTTTCTCTATGTAGAAGGAATCGATCGTTCTCTTTCGCTTTTTACTCATGGTTAAAAAAATCTGTTGGGGTCTGCCCTTGGGGTAAGAAGTTTATTTATTTATTTCTTTAGCAGCTTCCTTCCAGTCCAGATGGTTGCAGTGGCTCCTGTGCCTGAGCTAAGAGAGAGCTCTGGGAGAGAGTTCCCCTCCCCCTCCCTGGAAGTGCTTCAGGGGTGATTAGTATGGCTGAGCTGTGAGGGTTGCCCAGTAAAGAACCCCACTGTGTGTCCTAGAGACTTCCATGAGGTTTAAGACTGAACAGTAAAGGTGACACAAAGCCCAGCCAATGTGTCCTGTGGGGTGTGGATATCAGCAGCTGATGTGAAAAGCCCCTGTGCTCAGACTGGAAGTGTCTGCCCAGAAACCGTGGTCCCTATTTCAAAGGTTCTGCTTCTCTGGGACTTCTGTGGCTGAGTTCCACAGCCTTAGGCCAAGCCTGGCACTATGTGGATTAGAGGCTGCCTTGGCCTGTGTCCTGGCTATTCAGGCTCTTTACCCCAAGGTGAAGCCCGGAACAGCAGAAGGCGGCTTCACAGCTGTGCCAAGACCTGCTAGGTCACTTCCAGATTGGGATGGTTCTAGGCTCTGGCTTTATATTTTAAAGTGGCTTAATTTCTCTTCTGAACTGCTGTTTTATAAGCAGAGAAGAGCTAACATCCTGTGTCAGATTCCTCTATCTCAGTGGCTTCTCTGATCCCAGAGCCCTCCCCAGTCTGCTCAGTGCAGTGTGCTAGCACCTAACAGTCTGTGCTGGCCTTTCTTCTTCCTCCCCTGGGAACCGACCTTTTCTGTTGAAACTCCAGATTCTGTTCAGCTGGTAAGTCGTGCTTCCAGTCCTTGTGGTTTCTATCAGTCCAGCGTTATTTTTGAGGCTGATTTAACTAATTGGTAATGAGAGAAGAAGGGAGCTTACAGATTCTGTGTATCTTCTCCGCCATCTTGGCTCTGCCCCCTGCTTAATTCTATTTTGTTGTTCCTTTCCCACTTGGCCAATTTTACT
This sequence comes from Sminthopsis crassicaudata, assembly GCF_048593235.1. Lineage (NCBI taxonomy): Eukaryota > Metazoa > Chordata > Mammalia > Dasyuromorphia > Dasyuridae > Sminthopsis > Sminthopsis crassicaudata. The sequence goes on along the minus strand of NC_133617.1, from coordinate 710,604,907 downwards.
TTTTAAGTATTATTGTTCCCCTAGCTGTTAACTTTTTTCTCAATTCCCATCATTCTCATTTCTTTTCCCAATTTTTCTTCTACTTCTCTTATAATATTTTTAGATTTTTGATTTTTTATCCTTTCTGAACTCTTACTGTTTTCTGGGCATGAGAGTACTTCTCATTTATATTTGTGGCTTTTCTCATAGATGTTTAGACATTATTATTCTCTTGTGAATTTGTATTTGATCTTCTCTGTCAGCATAATAACTTTCTATGGTCAGATTCTAATTTTGTGTGTATGGGGGGTTGTTCATTTTCTATTATTTTTCTTTTCTTTTAAATTTAACACTGTTCCTAGAGTCTATACCACTCTTCTTGTGCTAGGGGGCTACAGCCCTGCCTATTGACCTGAAGCTCAACTGATGCTGCCTTGAGGCCCACAAAGTATAACCCTGTTTTTGGTGCTGGGATGAAGTGGTGGTTAGAAGGTTGCCTAGTACTCCTGGAAGCCACAAGTCTTTGGCAGCTTACCTGATGCCAAGGCAGGGTCCTAATGCTAATATCTGGCATGTACTCCAACTGGTGAGGTATTTCTGCATTTCCTCAAGATTACATTAAAGAATGTAATGGTCTAGCTGCCAATAGACACCTTTTTGCTCAGGTATCTGTAAGGTTAGTGTCTACCTGTTGGGCTAGGGCTATGTTGAAGGACATGGCAATTCTGTGAGCTATACTCTGCCATTTTTCTATCTATGTGCTGGGGTTCAGGATATCCTTCTGGTTTGCTAAGGAGGAGCTTTCTGCTGGCTTATTGAGTTGCTTCCTATTCTGGACTATGTGCTTCCTTTACCCCAGTGAGACAGAGCTTTTCTGCTGATCTCCCAATGTTCTTGGACTCAAATATTATTTTGCCCCATTTTTGTCTGGTTGGGATATTTTATGGTTGTTTGGAAATGAATATGGGAGAGTCATGGCAATGTACAGCTTACTCCATTATCTTGGCCCCTGGGAGTACCATTTTTTTAGAAGAAATACAAATTATTCTATTTCTCATTTAATGCTATTTATTAATTTACAATTCAGCCAAATTGGTTTTATTTTCCTTACAATGCATTCCATATCCAGTCTCTGTTTTTGCACACAGCCTCCAACCCCTTCTTATCCATTGTACCACTAAATTACCTTTTAGAATTCTAAGCTATCTTCCAATCTAGCTACAGTGTTATCTTCTACAAGAACTCTCTCTTGATCTTTCAATTTCTAGAGTTTTTCTTTACATACTCTACCCTCCTAAGAAATTTGCCTTATATTTATTTTGTTTTTATTTTTGGTGAGGTTTTTTGTGTAAAAATGTTTGCATGTATTTTTCATCCAATTACATATAAGGTCTTAAGGACAATGACTATTATGTCTTATTGTTGTATCCCTAAATGCTAAAAAAAAATGTAGTAGGCTAGGAATTGTTTATGGATTTATTTGACACAAAGCAGTAAAGCAGTATAATGATTGTTATTGCCTTTTTTTTTTTTTTTTTTTTTTTTTTGCTAAGACAATTGGAATTTAGTGATTTGCCCAGGGTCACACAGCCAGGAAGTGTTAATGTCTTAATTCAGATTTGAACTCATGTCCTCTTGACTTCAGGGCTGGTGCTCTATCCACTGTGCCAACTAGCTGAACCCCTAATCTTTTTTTTTTTTTTTTTTAATGCAAATTGAAACATTTTACTCTCCATGGCGCATAGGTAATTATTTTATTCTAAGTTGAGATTCATGTGTTTGGCCTTCATGGACATGACAGTGAAGGAGAACATGTTTTTTTTTTTTTTTTTTTTTTTTTTTTTTTTAAGAATCATCTTTATTTTTGAGTCATGGCCTGTACAAATGTCTCAGCTTGCATCTGGTTGTCAATAGTGATGTTGTTTGTTTTCAGCTTACAAGTTTTGATATGAAACTGCTTATGAACTCACCATGGCACTGTAGAAAAAATATTGAATTTTGTGCCAGACTGTCTGAGCACTCTTCTCCTAAATTGAGCAGGCTGCAAGGGTCATACCAGTCTTCAGAGCCCATCCAGATAAACACAGAGATGGAAAGATCGGGGGGTGCAAGTAGTCTGTCTTTATTTTATCTGAGCAGATAGGAAGGAGACAGGAGAGATAGTTGTGATCAAAGCCATCTATTTATGCTTCCTCTCTTCTGGGATTACCTGTGCCAAGCCACTTGGCAAATACTAAAAGTGAAACACTGGGAAAGAGGCGTGTGGAGATGATGTTGCACCAAAGGAGGAGATCTAGCAAGAAGATAGGCCCCTCACTACCTCAAGGAACCTCTTCAGGTTCCTTATACTCCTATGTGGCACAACCTCCTACCTCAGGGGCTGCACCCCTTCTATTTCCTGGGTCCCACCTTGTCCAAGCTGAAAGGCTACATGGCATATAAGGCTATGTGGCTATTCTTGAAAGGAAGAATGCCCCCAAGAGAATTTTGAGTTACTTCCAAGTTTGCCTCTAATTATATGAAATAAATCATACCCTTTCTTCCCCACCCATGAATATACATTTTAAAAAGAACATTTTAACAGTTCTATCTAGACATTGTTTTTTCTTTGCTTTTTGTCTCTTTCTCTTTCTCCTGCCCTATTTCATGAATATAAGAAATTTATTTTTCCATTGCAGAGCAATAATGCTTTGCAACATAATGTCTTAGGGAATTAACCAGCACTGGTTTATCTATGCATATACATATATAAAAGATAGGACTTGAACCCATGATCTACTGATTTGTTAAGACAGAATGCTAGCCACTATGGTACCTTGTCTTTTGGTTCTGGTGATAGAAAGAGAAAATGAAATAGTACTTCTTATTAGAACATTTATATTCCTCTACTTGTTGTTGTGCGCGTAAATAAGTATAAAAAATAAAGAAACAAGCATAATTTTAAGCAGAAGAAGGCACTAGCAAATTGGAGCATAGCTGAAAAAGGTTCAAGAAAAATCTCCTATATTTGAAATGTGAGTTGAACTCTGAAGGAAGTTAGTAGACTTAATAAAAGAGGCAAAGTAAAAAGGGTTTAATTCAGACTCTTGAAATGCTATCCCAAACATCACACATATTCCAGGTCTAGTCCCTCTACCAACACTGCTAGAATTGGGGTGATATTTCCTAATGCTATAATGCTTGTGTTCTTCTTCCTACTAATCATCAATTATTATTAATTAGCCAGCTGAACTAATACTATTTTAGAAAGTAGTAGTAACCAAATTGACTTTGTTAAGAGCAGCTATAGAAAATATTCTCTTAAAAGTATGTAAAAACACTTTCACACAATATTCACAACAATATATCCAAAATCCAGGAAATAGTGAGTCCATATTTAGGGTACATATGACAAAGAGGCAAATCATTTTATTTTTTGGTGGAGTCCTCATTATGTGTCTTTAGGCTTGGTATAGTTTTTCTTTAAGTCTCCTTATGGAGCTTTTGGGCTAGCTTTCCCCCCCTTTATTATTTTTCTTCAATTTTTATATTGATATAGACTCATTGAAGATATTCCTAGCAAAAAGTCCAGAAAATCTCTTGAATTTTGTAAGACCTTTCTACAGTCAATGACATTGAAGTAGAGGGAGAGGAAGATAAGGTCAAAACTCTTCTCATTCACAAATGAATCCTTCTCAAGGGCTTTATCAAAGTTATCTTTTAGGTTTTCACTCTAATTTCTCATTTCAAAGTCACTTTATGTTTTATATATCTCATAATGTATGTCAAAACTAGTCTTTCAAGCAATTTGAATTTAAAATGTTAAGATGTTTTTTGATTGATTCAATGGTTACCTCCTTCAATATGTCTAATTGATTAAATAAGGTGATATTCTATATCTCACATATATTCTCAATGATAAAGATTTTGGAATGGGGAAGTTGAGTCTATGAACACCCCCACCCATTATACTGCAGATCCTATGTGACTTTCCAATTCTTCTACAGATGAAAATTATTTTCCGGAAATATAGAGGAAGAATATGAAGAAAGTTGCTTGTAAACAGTTAGTGGTTAATACCTTAAGGAAAAAAGGTCTTTAATTTTAGAGGCAAGAGTGAGATTTTTGAGTGAAGAAATTATATGATAAGGCTTAATATTTAAGGATTTCAAGTTGTCATCTGTGTGAAGGATGGATTGCAGAGGAGAAAGACTGGAAGCAGGGATACCAATTATCTTTGTATTCATTGGATTTAGCAATCTGCAGAACCAGATTAAAAAGTGTCTTTAAAAAGAGGTACTAGAATTTCCTTATAAATTTCCCCATCTGTATTTTTCTGGTCTCTGTATAGTCACAGATGTTTCATTCAATCTTTTTTATTAATACATTCTTGATAAACAATACAAATTCTCTTTAAATATATAGAAATACTTCCCCATTCCAAAATCTTTATCAAATTGGCTCAAAATATATTTCCTGAAACCACTTTTTCTCCCCTCTTAGCTATTTGTATTTATTGTTAGCATGTAGAAATCTAGACTGTAGAGATAAAATGATAAGAATAGTTAAAGGAACAATAAATATCAAAGTGACTATATATATATATATTATATATATATATATACACACACACACATATATATATATATATATATACACACACACACACACACACATATATATATATATATATATATATATATATATATATATATATATATATATATATATATATGTGTTATGTGTGTGTGTTTGTATGTGTGTGTATATATATATAGTCCTCTACATTGACCACTATGGTATACATCTTGTGCTAAACTTCAGGCTCTATGCCAACATAATAGCATGAAAACAGCCCAGGATTTGGAATTGGAGAAGCCTAAGATTAAATCTTATCTATGCTATCAGCATGAAATTGAGAAGATCATTTATTTTCTTGGGTGTTGGGTGCTGTAGTCTCCAGAAGCTGCCGGATCGCTCTCTGGGAAGAGATCTGCTGTGTCTACTCAAATCTCTCAGACAGATTCTTCTTCCTGTAGAGAACCGTTGTCTCCAGGCAGTTGCTGTTAACTCTTGTCCAGAGAAGTGACTTCCCTTCCTGTAGAGAGCCCCGTCAAGCCTGATGTAATGCAGAGACTTCTTCTATCTCTGGAGTGGTGTCCTCTTTTATCCTCCCAGAGAATGGGCGTGGGATAATGCAAGGGCTTCTGGGAAGAAGTACTCCAACCAATGAGCTTGCTCCTCTTATCAAGTCAACCTGAGTTCTCACCTTGTAATTGTCCAGACAGCCTGAATTCTCACCTTGTCATTGTCCAGACAACCTGAGTTCTCACCTAGTAATCCTAACACTTGGGACCTGTTTTTCTTCTTTCAAAGGAAGGACTTGGACTAGATGATCTCTTTGGTCCCTGCCACTTCCACATTTTGTGATGCACAGCTTACTTACTTCTGGATCCCAAGTGTTGATATTTGTCCCGCCATTGGACAGAAAATGTTTTTCTTTTTATCACTCCAGCATCCATGTAGTGATTCACACATTGTGTATATTCAGACAGTGTTGACCTTCTCCTTGTTCATCCTATTTAAAGAAATAGAAATATGCCTTTGATTTTCTATGTATGTTTTTATGGCATGTCATTACAAAGCAGACACATCTACATATTCAAGCAACTTACTCTTGTGATTGTTCCACATATGTTAAAATAATTTAATGCCTCCAGTTCTCAGAGGAAATGTTTAATTCCCCATTACATTTTAATTTTTCTTGATCATCCACTTTCTATTCTTCTCTGAAACATTCTGTCATACCTTCTTAAATATATATTTTGTTGTTGTTCATAAATGTATATTTATATACCTTCGTTATCTTTTTCCTTTTTTCCTCTTTTTAAAAAAAAAATTTTTAAAGTTTTTATTTACCAGATATATGTACGGGGGTAATTTTACAACATTGATAATTGCCAAACTTTTTGTTCTAAATTTTCCCCCTTCATCTCCCCCCCCCCACCCACAGAGGCAGGTTGTCTTAAATCTATTTTTTTTTTTTTAAATAAGACTCATTGTCTTTGGGTTTTGAGTCAGATTCTCAAATGTCTTTCTCTTTTGTACCTTGCCCATTATCAGAGGTCAAGTGTGTTCTTTTCTTTTAGTCTGAAAGATTTTTAAAAATATTTGAGTTTACTTGAATGGAGGAGACACACAGAAATGATTGTCTTTTGCAAATGTGAAAAAGATAAGTTTGAAGATGAACTTTTGGGAATAAAAGTGGTATTCTAGGATTATGAAGACACTATCTAGAAGTTGGGGAAATAATTTGCTTATATTTTAGTATTTACTATGTACAAAGCATTTTATTGAACCATAGGAACCATAAAGAAATAAGTATAACTTAACTCTTTCATACAGATAGCATTGAGTTCCCTTATGATGCAAACATTACAGTCAGATATGAATGATATAAAGGATTTGTATATGTAGCTGGTACACAGAGGAATTTTTCCATACTGTGTGTAATTTTCTTAGTGTTTCTTGGGGTCTTGGGGCAGCCTTCATTTCAGTAGAGTAATCACCACAAGAACAGCAATGGGGTAAAATCCATGTCCTTTATTGTCTCTTTCAAAGTCTTGTCTCCTTTCCTGCGGCCTGGTTAGCTTTCTTAAAGGGCCTTCCAGAGTCTTGGTCTCAGTGAAGAAGCTAAGGAGGAGAGCCTGCTACCAAGATGGTGTGAGATGGGATGAATGAATCTGAGTACAAGGGCTTGTGCTTCAGCCTCCAGTCTGCTTGTCTTCCCTAGCTCTCTCTTTGAGCCTCTCAGTCCCACAGGAGAGCTACCAGGAGCCTGACTGAAGGTGGAAATGAATCTCTCTCCTTGACTCTGAGAGATTGGCTTATATGCTCTACACTGAGTATAAAACAATCATTATGTCACTAGGAAACCATTATTTGTTGTGAGATTAAATTAATCATACTGAATTTAGAGAACTACTAAGCACCATGCTAAATTAGATAACCATTGTCTCATCAGTTTCATTTAGTACCTTATAAGAATCTTTGTTTCAGGTTCAGAATTCTGGCCCATAACAACTGTGTGCTAGACAAATTTTCTTCTTACAGCAGGACACAATGCCACTTCCTGTAATGAAATATCTAATGGATATTTACAGCCCCTAGATATAGTACTTTTGATATCACCAATTCCTGAATTCATTGTACACTTTTCTTGAATTCATTAAATTTGCTTACTCTGCCAAATAAAGGCATTCTATTGTTTATTGTGTAAAGACAAGTACAATAATGAAAGAAAAAGTTTTAAAGTAAATAACATTTGAGAATATTTGCTCTTTTAGGACAGGTAAAGTGTAAAGAGGAGGAAGCAAAGATTTATTAAGTGCCTACTCTATGTAAGGCAATGTATTAAGCATTTTGCAAATGTTTTCTCATTTGATACAAGATATTTATCTCATTTATATTTGTTTCTCTTATGCTGAATCTAATATATAGAAGACTATTAAATTGTTTGTTGACTTAATGAACAAAGAAAAGCGAGAGCGCTAAAGGAGAAAAGATGTCAAAGAGGCATTTTGACCCAGTAGTTATTCATAAGAACCACCAAAACCATTTAAAAGAGAGCACAAAATATGTAAAATCTTTTATAGAACAAATGACGATCTCATTATTTCAGTGACTATCATCTTTGCCAGTTTAAATTGTTATGTCTCTATTTGCTGTATCTGTATATTTAAGCTTTATTTCCTAAAGAACTGAATTTCTGCAGCACCAAATACATATTGAACATATAATGCTCTGTATATAGTTAATATTCCATGTGTACAATACGCTTTCATCTTTTCTTCAAAGCCAAGTGATTTTATCAATCAGTTAAAAAATACCTTTATTAAAATACACCATTCATTTGATAAGCATAAAAAAGTATAGGCATAAAAGGAGCATTTTTAAACTTATAAAATATTGATATAGAAACAATATAAAAAATAAAATTAATAATAAGCAATAGAAAAGTATCAGAAGTTTTCATATTAAATGTTAAAGCAAGGGTTAAGGAAAGAATGTCACCCATTGTTAATTGACCAAGTTCTAAAAATCCTAAACATACAAATGATGATAAGAAAATATAAGAAATTAAAATAATATTGACAAGTAAGAGACAAAACAAATTTCTATTTGCTGATAACATGATGGCAATTCTAATTAGTATAATTTTTTTTGATTTGTGCAAAAGAAATGAATCCTCTGAATGATTGCATATATTTAAATTTGCACTATTAAACTTTATTATAATATAATATATACAATAATTATAATAATATATATAATATTACAATAACTTTGGTAAATGGATTTTGGTAAATTGGACTATAGTAAATGGTTCCAGTCCAGGGAAATATTTAGTGAGAATTCCAACAATGCAGCCTCTTCAGAGGATCCATTACTTCTACTTATGGTTACTTTAACAGTTTAGAAAGTCTAGATAATAAATAAACTGTAGTTCAGCTAAAATAACTGTACATAAAACAAATTCATAAGCATCAACCTCATTTCTACAAAGCAATTAGAAAATTTAGGATGAAACGATGGGAATAGAGATATTGACAATAACTAAAAGGCATAAAACATATGGGAATCAATATTTGTTCAGTTTGCCTTTTAGTTGTACACAACTCTTCATGACTTCATTTGGGGTTTTCTTGGGAGATACTGGAGTTTCCTCTATCTGTCAATCTGTCTGTCTCACTCATAGTATCTTCCTTTTAAAGGCATCTTTCTATCTACTATAGCTAACTGTGGTGTGGCTGCTAAACTCCTCTATAGATTTAACCTGACAGTCAATAGCATACTGGGGCATATTCCTTTAATGAATTCTTCCAAACTTATCTCCTTGATAATCCTGTTATTCTTCTAAATCTATTGTAATATACTTTTAATTACTCTTTTAATATACTTTTGGATATTTGGACACATCCTTTTGGAATTTGTTATGGCATGTGAAATGAGACACTAATCTGAAGAGTTTCTGCTTTTTTTCCAAATTGTAATTAAAAGCTCATGTCATACAAAAAAAGGTATAAATAGATCAGATAAAATATTTTCATAACTATAGAAAAATGGGAATATTTTTCACCAAAGAAGGGCTAGAAGTGATTATTTAAAATGAAATAGATAATTTTGATAGCATTACATTTAAAAGTAAGCTCTAGACAAACAAATTCTGATTGTGTGAAATAAAAACAAAACAAAACAAATAAACATCTCACCCCTACCAGTAAATTTAACACAGATGGAAGAAGAAAATAAGTGTATTGGGGAAATTTCATCAAATATCTCTCATAATTATGTAATAATTTTGGTATGGAAGAAAATGACACAAATATGTATGATTAATAACTAACTTTCAATGACAAAGTGGTAAAAGATTAAATGCAAGCTGGAGTAGTTTGACATTCCCTTCTCTAGCTAATTTTACAAATGAGGAAACTGAGGCAAGCAGGATGAATTGACTTACCCAGGGTCATATAGCTAGCAAATGTTTGAGGCCAAATTTGAGTTCACGAAAATGAATCTTCATGACTCCAGGCCTGGCATTCTATCCATTGCACTATATATTTGCAAACTGTATTCTCAAAAGAAGATGTAAAATATTAACAACTATTTTAAAACTTCATTAAATAAATAGTAAGAAAACATACATGACTTTTCACTTCTTATAAAACAAATTGGAAAAAAAACTTGAAAATGAGAATCAAATTATACACATACACACACACACTTTGAATCCAGATTCTATTTGTTGGTATATGCTTCAAAGTGTCAATATATGATATAATACTTATAGTCACACATTTTGGTTGTATCAAAGAACAGAATAACATAGAAAAACACACATATGTGTGTGAGGGGGAGGTATGTATATGGAAACCATATCTACCACCAGAGAATAAAAGAAAATAAATTATATGAAATTTGATAAAAAAAAAATATCCTTAGGGGGAAAAAATATATAACCCTTTTTTAAAGAGGTGGGAGACTATGTGTGTGGTACTTGCCTTTAGTATCATATTGAAGTGTGTGTTAATTTTATTGAATTTTTTTGTTCTTTTTTCATCCTTGATATGTTTTGGCTCTAAAAGTTGGGGAAACTGAGAAGAAATATATTGAAAAATATGGGGGGTATAAAAAATGAGAGAGAGAAAGAGAAGGAAGGAAGAAGGGAGGGAGAGAGAGAGGGTGGGAGGGAGAGAGACTATCTATCTATCTATGTACATATGTACATATATATATATATGTATATATGTACATATATATATGTATATATGTACATATATATACACATTTACATACATATATATACATATTGATATATAGAAAAGGATTTACAAAGTAAAGAGAAATTGATTTGAAGGATATCGTTTCATTCTGAATGGTATTTTAGAGAATAAAATAAACAAAATGGTAGTGTGTTTTTAAGATATATTAAAAAAAAAAAAAAGAGTATTAGAAAAGGTGAAAGAACATTTGAAAGGTTAAAGGAGTGGAATTAAGTGAAATAGGTGACCCAGGGAAGAAAAAGGACACTTAACATTAGGGAAATAGGTAATAATAATGAGGCTATTTTCTCACAGTAAATGTTAATACTCTGTGGAGAAAGCAGCTATCAGTAATACCTGAAATAATTATATCACCAAGTACTATAAGGAAAGACATTATTCAGTAAGGTTAAAAATGAGGAAGCAATAAATACTAATAACTGCTGGTTTCTTATTGAGTTTTCTATGGTGTGTTGGGGGAAGGAAAAGGGGCATTTGTTTACTTGTTAGTAAAAAAAAAAAAAAAAGAAAAAAGAAAAAAACAATTCTTAGTTTTCTTTCTAAAACAATCAAAATACAAATGAGATAACTTATAGGGCCAGGAAAAAATTCATTTGGAATAGACAATAATTTGTAATCTCCAAGGAAATTTTAAAGACATAATTAAAGGAAATAGCTCATAGAGATTTCAAAATATTCAGAAATTATACAATTACCTTCTTCAAGTATGCATATGGAATGTGACAAAAAAAGATTCCCATTCTTTTCAAACCTTATGATTAGTGCCTATTCCTTGTGATTTCTATGAGCAATGACCCTGGCAAAAGAAACATAGAAATGATTGCTAAGTCCTTGATGAGAAATTATAGGCATTAGAGGAAAAAATAGTGTTCTGATTGCTTTGTCCATTGAAAAAAGTAATTTTAAATGGACATATAGATAAATGATATGTGAACCAGTAATCAGTACCATTTACTAATAATGGTAAATGAACCAGTGTATTTGAGTGATGATCAAGTGGAATTGGAAAATGGGTAAGAGATTGTAGGATTTGCACTGAAGCTACATATTATCAGGATAAGGAACTTCAAATAACTGGAATTCTGCCAAAAGCAGAATAGCTAATTAATTATTGGTTTACTTTACAGTATTTTATGTTCTTCTGATCCAAGCATTCTCGAGATCAATTTGAAACTTGCCCAAAAGACAATCAAACAGTACATGTCTTTTGATCCAGCAATACCATTACTAGGTTTGTATCCCAAATAAATCATAGAAACCTGGAAAAGTTACACATAAACAAAAATACTTACCGCAGATCCTTTTGTAGTGGTAAATTATTGGAAATTAATGGAATTTCCATCAATTTGGGTATGGTATAAGAATATAAATGGAATTCAGTTGTGTTGTAAGAAATGATGAGTTGGTATGAACTAATGGTGAGTGAAGTGAGCAGAACCAGGAGAATAGAAGATACAGTAACAGCAACATTGTGCTAAGATCAAGGAGGATAGACTTACCTCTTCTCAACAGTGGTCTAGTACAATTCCAAAAGACTATGCTATCCTCATCCAGCAAATAAATATGGGCTATGAATTCAGATCAAAGAATATTATTTTGACTTTTTGGTTTCATTATATTATATGTGTGTGTGTGTGTGTGTGTGTGTGTGTGTTTGTGACTTTTCCCTTTTGTTGTTTCTTCTTTTACAACATAATTCATGTGGAAATGTTTAACATGGTTATAACCTCTGTCAGATTGCTTACTATCTTGGAGAGGGGGGATGGAAGGGAGGGAGAAAAATTTGGAACCAAAAATTTTATTTAAATAAATGTAAAAAAAAACTATGTTTAGATGTAATTGAAAACATAAAATCCTATTTAACTAAAAAATAAAGTGTTCTTTAAAATATTGATACTTTCTAAGAAAATTATTTTTCTACTCTACAAAAAAGTCAATGGGGAAAAATACTTTTGTGAAACTGGTTTTTACCAAAATTTAGTGTCTGGTTTTTGAAGTTAAATCTATTAGATACGTTGGGGATAAGCAGTCATTGTAGCTTAGAAATCACAAAGAAAAAATATAAAAAAGAGAGTATAGTTTTATATAAATCCTAAATCGTGGTGGAAGGAGGGTGGCAAATTTCAAAATATTCAGAGAAAAATTTAATGGGATTGCATGTATAAAAATTTAATAGAAGAAATTATCCCAGGAGAGAAAGGAAGGTCATTAAAATTTTTGAAGACAAAAACAAGAGCAATTACAATGAGAAAGAAGATATGGAGCTTTTTTAAAAAATTATATCATTGTATTTAGTTTATTTATTAATTTATTTTATTTATCAAATTATTTATTTATTCATTTTATTTATCTATATATCCATTCATTCATTTATTTTTAGGTATGAAAAATAAGATTAAAACAGGAAGAGGTGATGGAGGAATAATTGAAAAAAAACTGATATGATAGCTAATAATAGCTAGCAATGGTATATTGATTTAAGGTGTAAAAAGTACTTTACTTTTTATTTTTATAACCTGGCTTTCTGCCTTTCCTGGCTTTCTTGGCTTCTTTCACATGTCAGTCAAAATCTTATATTGTATAATTTTTTTCCCCAGTTTTTCTTTATCCTTATGCCTTCCCTCTATTGATTGTCACTAATCTAGCCTTTATTTATTTTATTTGTAAATAGTGGACTGCATGTTTTTTCTCACTTTAGACTGTGAAACTCTTTGAGAGCAGAGATTGTTTTTGCATCTCTCTATATCCCCAACATTTATCATAGTGCTTAAAACATAATAAATGTTGCTATATGTTTTGTCATTTTGTCCTTTACCAATATTTTCAGACACATTAAAGTAGATAATGGATGATGATGAATGTTAAAAAATATTAAAACTATTTTAAACTTGTATTGGAGAAAAGAAAAAAAATATTTATTAACTACTAGAATCACATTTTCTAAATGAGTAAATTGATTTAAAGTTATTAAGGGTGACATATCCCTTCAGAATGTATCAAAAAGATTGTTCTATAAGAGTATATGTTCTCCAGATGCTGACATAACCTGTCTTTCAATTACACTGCTGAATCTATAGGATTCATCAAATAAAAGACATGAGGAGACTGGCTTATGACAATGCTATTCCCTTTTCAGTAAAGGGGGTAGGTGGAAAATGTGACATGCTAAGCCATGCAAGTGTGATGGGCAATTAACTAAGAACTCAAACAGCAGATTTATCATGCCATCATTTCATCCATCTGCCTCTGAGTCTCCTCTGTCTTTCAGGATTGAACAAGAAGCCCATTTAAAGAAAAGAGATGAAAATTAGATTTTCATTTTTCAATTTAGACTTTTATGTCTCTTTAGATCTTAGGAAAGGTAAAGTTCCAATTGTTCTTATTTTGAGGGTCTATTTTCAGTTTTGGTTTCTTACATTGCATTTTCATGGAAAACAATCACAAATCACACTAGTTTTTCTGCTATGTTAATTCATTAATAGTACAATCATAAGAAATGTTTTATTAATTAATTAGTAGTACAAACATTTCTTATGTTTCTCTTCTAATATCTCTCTCCTGCCTTATCTGAACAATTGAAAACAACAACAAACAAGACCTCATAACAAGCTCATGTAGTAAAGTAAAATAAAAAGCCACATTGGCTATGACCTAAAAAGTATGTCTCAGACTGAGTATCTAATTTATCACCTCTGGGAGAAGGTGGGAGGTATGATTCAATTTCAGTCTTTTGTACTTGCTATTTTTCATTGCATTAATCACTGATCTAAAGTTTTTCAAAATTGTTTTTCTCTACAATTGTTGTGATTATATAAGTTCTTCTTAGTTCTGCTCATCATCATCATCATTTCATAAAAATGTATCTAGTTTCTTTTTTACATAGTTTATTTCATTATTTTTGTGACACCATAATAATTCATTAATTCATATATTATGATTTGTTTAATTGTTTCCCTGGAAAATACCCTCTTAGTTTTTAGTTTTATTGGTTCTATGAAAAAAGATTTTATATATACATATAGATATATAATTTCATTTTCTCTTTCATTGATCTTTTAGGGGCATAGGCCTAGTAGTCCCATAGCTGGATACTGGTAATGCACATATAAAAATCTTTGGAGACACAGTCACAAATCCTTTCCTACTTATACCTTCAACAATAGTCCTTAAGTATACCTATTTTCTCACAGTCCTTTCAACTCTTGAAATTTTCTTCTTTTGATATATTTTCCAATCTGATAAATATGAGGTATATTTGATTTTAATTCCTCTAATATTAATGATTTGACATATTGTTGATATGATTCTTGATATTTTTTAATTGCTGCCTTTGAAAAGGACCCATTCAAGGCTGATTTCTAAAAAGCCTACGAAGACTTACATGAAATAATTCTTAGTGAATTGAACAGATCCAGGAGAATATTGTACTCAGAAACAGCAAGATTACATGATTATCAAGACAGCTCTTCTCAGCAATACAGTGATTCAAAACAATTTCAATAGACTTCAGATAGAAATCACTATCTGCATCCAGACAAAGAACTATGGAGACTGAATGTGGATAAAAGCAAGCATACTATTTTCAACTTTTATTGCTGTTTTCTTTTATTTTTTGTTTTGATTTTTCTTTCCAACATGACTCATACAGAAATATGTTAATAACTCTTTATACATGTGTAACCTATATCAGTTTGCTTGCTGACTTGGGGAGGGAGGTAAAAAAAGTAAGGGAGAAAAAAAAAAGTTGAAACTCAAAATCTTAAAAAATATGAATGCTAAAAATCTATCTTTATTTATAATTATAAAAGGATATATACAATTAAAACTTAAAAAAAAATTAAAAGAAATTACCTGTTTCATATCCTTTGACAATTTGACTACTGGGGACATGTTCTTAGTCTTGTAAATTTGATTCATTTTGTCATATATCCTGCATAAGAGTTGCTGATCAGAGAAACACTACAAAGATAATGTTCTAGATTACCCATTACTCTTCTACTTTTAACAATATTAGAATTGTTTCACAAAAGTTTTCAATTTTATAAAATTTTAAATTATTAATTTAATTTTTGTGATCCTTTATATTACATGCTGAGTCATAAATGCTCCTATAAATTCATCTGAAAGGCCATTTCTTTCTTCTTTATCTATTTTTATTTTATGCAAACATTTAATATGAGTCTATCTATTTGTATTTCACCTTGTATATAAAGTAAGATGTTGACAGAAATATTGACTGCTATATTAATTTCTAGTTTTCCCTGCAATTTTTGTCAAAAATTGAGTCTTTATATCAATGACTTGGATCTCTGAGTTTGCTGGGTGTTATATTACTGTGTTTACTTATTTCTATATATTCTGCACCTAATGTGTTCTACTAATAAATCTCTTTATATTTTGACAATATTTCTAAATTTAATTAATTTTAATGTTTACTCTTCATGATAATTATAGACTTCTTTCCTTCCCACTTTTTAAGTATCATTGCCCTTAAAAATGCTAACTTGTTATATGAAATTTGTCATCTTTTTACCTCTGTAAAATAATTCTTTGTTTTCAGCATTCATTTTTGTAAGATTTTGAGTTTCAACTTTTTTTCTCCCTCACTTTTTTATCTCCCTTCCCAAGTCAGCAAGCAAACTGATATAGGTTATACATGTATAATTCTTTGTTTAATTGTGATAATAGTAATTAAGTGAATTAATTTAGGTGGTATTGTGATTTTTATTATATAACCTCCCCATAAAAAATCATTATTTGTTTAATTATTCTGGTTTGTCTTCTACAAAATATGTTTTATAGTTGGATATATATATATATATATATATATATATATATATATAATATCACATTTATAATTATTAAATACACTATATTATATACTATATGATAAATTATTTATCATTGACTCTAATTATATCTTATCTACATTTATGCATATATGTATTTATTTTATATACATATACACACATACATACATACATACATACATACATATATATGTGTGCACACAAATACATACACAAAACACACATATTTTCAAAGACCTCAATCTAGCTTTGATTCCATTTGGAAATTAACAGATGATGGAAATTTTTGTTTCTACTTTATTTCATCATATATTAAAGCAAAAAAGCCATCAATATGGCACAACATCTATTTTATATGACCCTTCTTTCCTTTGCCACAGCTGGGTTCAAGCCCTCACTATTTTAGCCCTGAAGTACTGCAATAGTCTACTGGTTTGTCTGCTTGCTACAAATCTGTCCCTACTCTAGCCCATCTTAAATTGCCAAAGTAATCTTTCTAAAGCACAAGTTTTGACCAGGCCACCCTCCTCAATCTCCTTCAACTAACTCCAGTTACTTACTCAAACATGTGAAATCTTTTCTTTGACATTAATAAGCCTGTATAACCTGGCTCCTCTCTAACTTTCCTGTTTTCTTTCACTTTATCACCCCTTACCCATGTACTCACTGACCCAGGGACACTTTCAGGGAAGTACACTTAAACACGGCCTTGTACTAGACTTTGAAAAATAATTAAAAACTCATAAAATCTTATTCCTAAATTTGTATTTCAATGTCTACTGAGTTCAGTAAAAAAGGGGACATTTAAAAGTTTCTATGTATCAAGAATCACCTTTTTTCATATATGATAAAATTTGTTATATGAAAATGAAGTAGTGGAATGGAGAGCAAAGTGTTGGCTTATTGTGGCTGCCAGAGTTATGTACAAAGATATAAGCAGATGATAGTTATGGCAAAGACTGACAATATTTTGAACAGTAAAGTCCTATCATTCCAAGAAGGCATATGATTTGATTCTTTGGGTTATGATTAGAAAACAATTACATTTTTTGTTGGTAAAGCATTACTGCACTTAATTTTTTTTTTATGAGATATAGATGATAAGCACATTTTCTTTGCCCTGAGTTTTTCATCAGAACATGGAAGCATTATTGTATGCAACATTTATTGTTGTTGCTTTTTAGTCACACCTTTGAAACCATTTTGGGTTTTCTTGCCAAGGTACTGGCATGGTTTGCCATCTTCTCCAGCTCATTTTATAGATGAGAAAGCAGAGGCAAAAAGGGGTAAATGATCTGCCTAGGATTATAGAACTAGTAAGTGACTAAGACTGAATTTGAACTCAGGAAGGGTTTTCATGATTCCAGGCCTAGCACTCAATCCATTCTGCCAACTAGCTGCCCTTCATTTTATTAGTGTGTGGAAAATGTTGCAGAACAAAACGTGGGTTGAAACTTAACTGCCACAACAGCACTAGGAAATGGAGATAAGAGGAGAAAGGGCTCTATCTTTTATTTAGGGGTAGACTTAGAACTACTAAATATCACTTGTGTTAATTTTAGAGGGAATGGGGGGGTAAATTTGGGTGTTTCTCTCACTCCACACCAGAGAGAAAGCTTTTATCTACTGCCTTCCTCCTTTCTCCTTCAAATTTCTCATGTTATGTGTTCATATATGTATACATATGTAAATTAAATACACACACACATATATAATACATATATAAATTAAAGCTGAGAAGGTTTAAAAGAGGTGACCTGACAAGAAGTGGTTATATAAGGATATGATTAGAGAGCTCCAAAAGGACAAATGTGTCATGGGACCAGTAGGATGTAAACTAGAATTTCCCCATCAACGAATGATATAATATAGGAGACTTCATAAAAGGTTGCTTCTAATCACTTTCTTGCCTAGGGTACAGCAAAATAGGCAGTGGCAGCCTCTGTTGACCTCAATACCTTCCTCTACCTAGCTAACTAATGTCTGAAATTCTATAAGTAGACAAGCATTCTTTTTCCTTGAGGCTTTATCCTATGTTAACGTAATAAGCTTGTGGTGAATGGATGGATGAATGGATGAACAAACAGAGAGATATCCAATTAGAGATTTCTTATAAGCAGCAACAGCAGATATGAGAACAGAACACAGCTGTGTCATCAGGGATAGACTGACTTGCCTTCAGGGTATTAAATGAAGTCAGAGGAAAAGATGAGATTATGAAGGGAAGAAGAAAGTACTCAAAGAGAAAAGGATAATATAGTAATAATGCTATTGGATTTTGAATCAGGAAGCTCTGAATTCATATCTGTTTTTGGACACAACTGTGCAACCCTGGTTAAGTCACTTTATTCATCAAATTAGAACATTAGTTCTTTGAAGGGATGGCTCATGTTGTTGTTGTTGTTGTTTTTTGTCATTATTCCCAGTGTTTAGCATATGATTTATGCATAGTAAATACTTAATAAATGCTAGATAACTGACTTACTTTAATTCTCGCTGCTTCAAGTTTCTCATCCCTAAAATAAAAGGGTTAGTCTTAATGACATCTGAGGTACTTTCCAACTCTATGTACATCAATCAATTAGCATTTATTAAGAGCCTACTCAATGCAGGGTACTATGTTAATCATTGGAGATACAAAGAGGGGTTAAAAAACAAAAGAAAACAACAACCACAATCACAAGTACAAGCAGCCTTTATCCTCAAAAGGTTTACACTTTAATGCTTATATGCAGAGTTAGGAGAAGGCTCCAAAAGGAGACTTCATAGTAGTCAGAAAGGTAGTGGGAGAACCAGGAACATTTAGTGCTTTGTAAACCTCAAAAAGAAAGTTTCTCTAAAGATAATTGGAGCCACATTCTTCTGAGTGCTAATTACTGCAGGAAGAGCAAATAGAAGGAGATTCAAAAGAGTATGTATGTCTTTGTCATTCTATTGTTTGTATATTGCCCATTACCTGGAATAAGCATGGCATATAACCAATTAATAGGGTCCAGAATTGAATAGCAGTTCATATTGTACTTGGGAAATTGCACAGTGACATTAACCATCCCCAGCTATTCCCCAGGGCAAAAACCATTTTTAGACTCAAATATTCTTTCAAATTTTGTAACACAACAACTTCCCAGTAATCAGAGTTACATAAGACATAAAAAGGAATGGAAAAATATGAAATGAACACAGGCAAGTTTAAACTTATGGTCACAAATTTATTTCAATAAATAATTTTATCCACTAATATGTAATAGGTTGTTTTTAACAAATTTAAAATTAAAACAAGCAATTCCCTGCTAACAAGAAGCTTACATTTACCTGAGGGACATGGTGGAAGGCAATATGCACAAAGATAGCCAAATTATCCAGTGAGAAAGGAGAAAAGCTAGAGATAAAATGCTGTGCCACAGTTCTCTTTTATTGTCCTGACTCAGTTTCCCTAAATTGTCCTGCCTCAATTGTTCTGCTCCATCCTGCAACAACAACACCCCTCCCTCCTAAGCATGATGATCCAGGTAAGATGAAAGACTTTCTATCTTAGTCTAAGATCAGATATTGGGTGCCTCTCTCCATTCTGTAATCTGAATTATCAGATATCCTCCATAACTCCCCTCACCCTGTCAGATCCCTATTGTTAGTCCTGTGTTCTTACTCTCAGCACCCTGACTCGGCCCCTGCCTCAGTCTACCCTCTGTAGCTGAACTACGTGTATATATGTCATTGAGAACTCACATAGTTTGCTGGATTCTTGGAAATGATAGTCTCATTCAATCCTGGGACCAAACCATGGATCCATTTGGTCCCAGTAAATCTCTCCCTTTCAAATAAAATATTAGATCTCTATCTTGCCTCAGTTTCTCTGGCATTACAAAAAAACCTCTTATCAGTGATAGACTTTGAGATGAAAGTCATTTACATTCAATCCCTCTGCTTCCTCTTCTATTGCTCTCTTATAAAACCTCCACAATCTATTTTCTTATATCTACATTAAACTGAAATTACTCTCTCCAAAGTTAAAAGTGGTCACTTAATTGTCAAATCTAATGGCTTTTTATCACTTGTGATCCTTCTAGATCTCTTTATAATATTTGATAGCATTATCTACTGCTAGATGTAGCTTATTCCTAGGTTTTTAAGGCATTGTCAATCTAAACGCTACTTTTATTCTTCTTTGTCAGTTCTTCATGCAAATCATGTACAATAATCTTTAATGCCCCCTACTTTTTGTCCTTGTTTGTTTTATATTATACCCCTTGGTGATCTCATCAATGCATTCAATTACTTTATAGATGATCTGCATATCTATCAAGTTCTAAAACTTCTCCTAAGCTACAGTAATGCATGATTAACTGTGTTTTGGGCATTTTGATTTAGATGTCCTGTTAAACTTAATAGATTAAAAAAAAAAATCATTATCTTCCCTTTCCCCCACAAAGTCCTTCTTTCTTCTGAACCAATTTTTGGAATACCTCCATACTCACAATCATGCTTTCATATTCAGTTCCCAATTTTCCCTGTATATCAAATTTACTACTAGACTTATGGCAGCATCTTTTTACAGTATCTGTTCTTTACAGTGTTTCTCATATACTTCTCTTTGCCCCTACTCATATTGCTACAATCAAAATTTAATTAATTATTGACTAATATCAGGAGTACTACAATAGTCTTTTGAATGTCCCTGCCTCATTTTGCCCCTCTTCAGACCATCCACATTTAACTCTTAAGGTGATTTTTTTTCCTCCCTAAAACAAAATCTGACCATATCACCACTCTATGACATGTATGCATTTTTATCAATAAAATCAAATAAAATATTTTCCTACCTTTCCAGTATTTTTATACTTTAGTTCTTTTCACATAATGGAATCAAACTATACTGGATTATTTTTACTTCTTCAAACATAAAACTGCATTTCCAATCATTATGCCTTTTCATGAGCTATCCCATTTCCATGGTGTGATACTCCTTACCTCTTCCCTTGGATTTCCTTTCTTTCATTTAAACTTATTCCCTATCTCACCTACTTTGGGAGGCAATCCCTAATCTCTCAGATGCTTACACTTTTCCCACTTAGATTACCTTCTTTCTATTCCATGTATAACTTATATAATTTACATGTTATCTCTGAAACATTATGTGAGTAGGGAGAATTTTTGCCTTTTTCTGAATACCTAATTCTCAGCATAGTTATACTAAGCATTATACTCAGCATTATATATATTATTATATATATTATATATATATACATTATATATATTATATATATACTTAACATTAGTATACTAAGTGTTTAATAGATTTTTACTAGTAAATCATTTGACTGCTTGGGGGTTCAAAGAGGGAAAGTTGAGGAGCAAGGCATGGGGAAGTGGTTGTGCAATGGCACAGAAGACAAATAAGAAATGTTACATGCAGGGAACAGCAAATATTCTAATCTTGCCATAGCATACATATCCAAATGAGAGGATTACTCAATAATGTAAAAAGTTTGGAAAAGGTAGATGATATTCAGATTTTAAAAGCTTAAAATGGCAAGCATAGCACATGAATTTCATTTTTTGAGGTAAATGGAAATCACTGAAGCTTCCTGATGGGAGTAATGACATGGGCCCACATGTCCTATAGAAGATCCATAATTCAAATATATTTTAAAGGATCGAGATTTCTTAATTAAAACTCTATATTTATACATAGTAGAGAGAGTAGGATGAAAATATTTATTTCAGAAAATATAAAATTATACTTATTTAGTGCCATACCAATAAAAACCCAAAAAATCATTTTACAGATCTAGAAAAATAATAAAAAAATTCATCTGGAAGAACAAAAGATCAAGAATTTCAAAGGAATTAATGGAAAAAAATGCCAATGAAAGTGTCCTAGCTGTACCAGTTGTAAAACTACATTATAAAGCAGCGATCAAAAAAACATTTGGTATTGGCTAAGAAATAATGTAGTCTATCAGTGGAATAAGTTAGGATCACAGGATCAGAAGGAAAGCAAAAAATTGGGAAAACATTTTTACATTCAGAGGTTCTGATAAAGGCCTCATTTCTAAAATATAGAGAGAATTGACTCAAATTTATGAGAATTAAAGCCATTTTCCATGTGATAAATGGTCGAAGATTATGAACAGACAATTTTGAGATGAAGAAATTGAAACCATATCTAGTCGTTTGAAAACATATTCTAAATCACTATTGAACAGAGAAATGCAAATTAAGCCAAGTCTGAGATACCACTAAACACCTCTCAGATTGGCTAAGGTGACAGAATGTTGGAGGGGATGTAGTAAAACTGAGACACTAATACATTGTTAATGAAACTGAATGGATCCAACCATTCTGGAGAACAATCCAAAATTTATTAAACTATATAAAAGTATATTTAACAATATTCTATTGGGCCTATATCCTAAAGAGATCTTAAAGAAAGGAAAGGATACAGGACCAATAGAAACACTGCTGGATCAAAGGGTATTCACAGTTTAATAAATTTTGGAGCAAATTTCAAAATCATCTGAGTAGTGAAGGTATTCAAACTCTTAGGGCTAATGAGGTTATTAAGCATGTAGAAAGATAATGACTCAGAACAGTCTTGTGAGAAACCCACATATATGAGGCAGAATTATGATGACCTTGTAAAGGAGACTGAGGATTGGCCAGAAAAAAAGGGAAAGACTGAAGAAAGATCACTATTACAAAAATCAGAAAGGAGAGAATTTTAAGGAGTAAGATCAATAATATCAAATACTTCAGAGATGCCAAGAAGTATTATAATCAAGAAGAGGACATTAGATATTATATGGGATGTAAGATTAAAAAAATATTATCAGAAATGTATTGAGTATATCATCCAGAAGAAAGGAATATTAAGCAGACAACCTGTATTCTCCCTTGGTACCCAAATAATGCAAAACGTTTTGGGTCTCAGTATAATGGGTGCATCTAATTTGAAGTCTCTATGTAAAATCACACATAAGAATCACAAAGAATGAGAAAACATTTATGAGGGATCTAAACTATGAACAAATAAATGACAGATCATTTGATATGTCAAAGGCATTGTGAATTGATTTATCAGGTCTTTTGGAACAAAGTTTTTTGTTTTTTGTTTTTTTTTTCTGTGCATGAGGCAAATGAGGATAAATATTTGGAGCATTTGGGAAAGGGATATTAAGGGAGCAAATGGCTTAAAAAGAAACCTTTGTAAGATACACTTTGCCAATATTACCTAGCAATTTGCAAAGGTGCAAAGTCCTCGATGAAAGCTTAGGAGGCATTAATTCAACTGTCTTTTCAGGAACAGTGTTACATGTACTCAAAACTGTGAGCAGTATCCTGAGGTCTTGAGACTAAACAGAAAGCTTAGTTATAAAATTTATAATCTCAATTCTTTATATTGCCATTAGTTTATGATAATCAGGTTAATATAGGGCTCTATGCCTGAAAGAACACTTCCATTCATTTACCCTTTGCATCTTTTTTTTGAGGTACATACAATTAAATAAAATTATCCCCAAAGTATGATTTCTCAGATAATTCATTTCATTTTTATAGGCTTCAGATTTCCACATAAAAGGTTTGACTAGATAATCTCAAATGCCCCTTCTTTAACTTTCTTTTCTTATCTTAAATCATGGTGTTTCATTACAAAATAGAAAATAACTCTCTTAAGTTTTGTGATAGGATCAAAAGATCGACAGAGAGCTTGATGTGAAAATAAATTTTCTCATATTTAGAATTATCTAAAAGTGGAATAGAGTGCATGAGGAGGTAGTGAATTCTTTTTTGTTGTTCTTCAAGAATAAACTGGGTGATTAGTTGTCAAGTATGAGTTAGAAGAAGAAATCCCTTTTAAAGTTTGCATTGGACTAGTTACTCACCAAGGTCCCTTTCAAATTTGAAATCACCTACTTGGTTGATTCTTGTCCTGAAAATAAACAAAATATATGAGGCTCTGTAAAAATAATAGTGTTACATGAGTCCCATTTTCCTGGCAAATGATGTTGCTTCCATTTCACAAATCCCTTTCTTTCCTGCAACAGAAATCAGGATTATTGTGACAGAATTATACACAATTGAGTTGTTCTGAAAACAAGAAGAGCATATTTGTCATTGACATAGTCTGAGCTTTTCCCCATCTAGCCCTTCTCATCAATATTTCACATTATAAAATGAAACTGAGAAGGTGGCCTTTGAGACTGGAAAATTAGGCCAGGATTGGTTTGACCTGACAAATTCAAGAGGGGCAGCCTCACAAAGGAGGAGCTTTTTTTCATTATTTACAAAGACACAGAGGCAGATGGGCAATTGTTCTTGGTACAATTTTCATACATAGCATATCAAGTACATAGAAAACACTGTGAAAAGGAAGAATGCCCCACATTTATTACTGAACAGTTTCTATTCCATCACATTGTTTAGTAAAGACACTTTTATTATGGGAAGTAGATTGTTGTTATTTAGCTTTGTGTTGGAAATAGCTAATGTCCATCTCTGTTTCTTATAACATTTTTGTCTCTCATTTTGTTTTGCTTTAAGGTGAGATCTTTTTGATAAATTTATTTTCCAGAATATATTGAAAAGAAAGTTTTCATATTTTCTGTTACCTGAAAATAGAAGTCTTGAGAATTTTTATATGAACCAGAAAAGATTCTGCAAGTCTTGATCAAACCTAATTCACCAGAGCAGTGATACTCCCAGGGATACTTAAAATGGCCTTAGAGAGTGAATTACTCTAATGGATCATTAGTAGACCATTTGGTAAGTGGATACTTTTGTAAAATAGAAGAAAAGGTAGTGAAAAGGGTGAAGGAAATTATAGGAAGTGGATTGAATAGCACAAGCTCAAAGCTGGAAGGAGCTTCAGAAATCATTTATTCCATCCCATGCATTTATTGAAGTCCCCAAATGGGTATGATTTATATAAGACATATAGTATGACAACATATGAATGAAGGCAAGTGGATAATTGATGGGAAAGATGGAAAGGAAACAAATTTAAAGCAAAACAAAAAATTATCCCTCCAATGCTTATTCATACTGTCTTCATGCTTACTCTGACTTTTATCTAGTCTAATATCTTATACATGTTGAAAAAAATCAGGACTAAAGAGGTGAATGAAATTTCTCAAGTATATCCCAGTTCCAATTGGCAAATCCAATATTGCTCTTCTACCTTAAGTTCTAAGATTATTTCTAGTACTGCATGCTGCCTCTTAGATATAATTATTCCTATAAAATAGATGAGTATATTGGATTGCAAATGACTTGTCTAGGGTGACAAAGACAGGAAATGCCAGAACCAGAAATCATATTGAGCCTTTTTGATGCTAAGTACAGTGTGTAATAGGGGAAATTCTATTTAACAAAAGCATTAATTGAATATATTTCTAAAACAAAAGATCAAATTCTAATTTTAAAGTTAACGGTATAAAAAATGGACAAACTGCGAAACCAGCAAGTTTACAAACCTGCTCTAGATCCAGGTCTGATACTTTGCTGGGATTACTTAGGTTAGAACATAATTCTCTTTCACATTGATGTTTTCTAATTTGAATCCACAGAACACTGTTCTAATAAATAAAATTTAAGAAATGAAATAAACAAAAACATAAGTAGTATTCTTAGAATTGAGAGATATTCTGAATTTTCTAAGAGCAAGTGTGTTTCACTTTGATGTTTATAAGCAGCCTGAATCATCAAAGTATTACCAGTATGTGTTTCTAATGAAATCCCAGATATATCACCATTACTATTTATTCTATTTTATTGATGTTTTTGTTTTCACAATATGGTCACTTTCAGATATATCCTTGAATAGGGAAGTGAAATGAACAAAATTGTGAGTTTGCAGCTATTTAGAGGATGAATTATAGAGAGCCTCACATTCAGTTTCTTCATCTAAAAAATGAAGAAAAAAGAGGGATTTGGACTAAATGATGTTCTAAGTTCCCTTTAAGCTGTGAATCCATGGCTTTAAAGACTCTGAAATAAGAGACATTTAAAAGTCATGAAAAAACTTTAAGGATTTGAATAATTTTTTTTTCATTTATAATATTGAATTTATTTGATCCTAGGATAACTAGACATACTAAGAAGAAAATTTCAAGTATTTTGCATATTATTTCCTTTAAAAATAACTGAACTCAACAAATATTTATTAATAGAAATGTTTAACTTGGCCGCACATGTATAACCTATATAATATTAAATATCCAGCAATGATATTAGTGAGGGGTAAGTAAAGAGAAGAATTTGGAATTCAAAACCTAAAAAAAGAATGTTAAAATTGTTTGTACATGTAATTGGAGGTTATAAAATATTATTTTAAAAAAACCAAATATTATTAACCATATGCAGTAGGATAGAAGCTGGAGACTAAAGATGAAAATAGAACAGTTTCTGCACTAAAGTTTAGATTGTTATAGTCTGTATATTGGAATAGACAAAATAAATTGAATTTCCCACCTTTCACCCGAAAACATATAGTTTGTTACAAAATGATTCATTTTAAGCCTTCTCATAATGTTTAGCTCATTGTTCATTGAATACATATTCAGGGTCACATAGATAAGACGCATTAGATGCAAGTTTTGTACTCAGGTCACCATGGCTCTGCTAATTCACCAGAGTGCCCTTCTACAGTTTATCTCAGAAAATTCACATAAGTTTTGGGTTTTAAGAGCACTGAAGCTAAGATTAGAGGGAAAAAAAGTAGGAAAAATTATGTTAAGTCAAACAGAACCCAATTATCAGGGTTGATAAAATAGGATTGTTTTCATTGTGCTTGAGAACTCTGTTACCTTCACAACTTAAATTAATCCATCAGTCAGGGCTTCAGGAACTTTAGTTCCACTTAATCTTTGAAAATCTTCACTATTCGATAGGAAATTCATTGGAAGAGATTTGCAGTCCTGCTGATAAAATGATTGTTATTAATATGTGTGAAGGGAACTTTTTAGACTTCATTTTTTTCCCATAATATGTGAAGCGTTTCCTTTTATTTAAAAAAATTGATCTTAGTAAGCTTAGATCTAAGAAAGGATTTGTTAAAGAAAACAAAGTTTCAAAGTTAGCTAAAGGTATAGCCACTGCATATCTCATACTTGTCCTGAATAAGCCTGATTCAAATCTTCTATCCAATAGTGCTCATACACTACTGGAAATCTGAATAGATCAACACTTTAATGGATCCATAAAGCTCATGTATGTTAGATTCTCAATGAGTGCATCTTATAGCTCATGATTCTCTCCTGTTCTATGATTTTTGTTCTTCCATTTTTTTTTTTCTCCTTGGCAGATCAAATCTATGTGTCAGAGAGTTTCCTCTATTATTTTTCAATATTTTGAGAGTTCTATATGCTATCCCTTTCTCTCAATAATACCGACTTACTTTCTTCTTCAATTATGCCTTTAAAATTTGTTTTTCTTGCTCTTCTTCTTAAACATGGATTATCATTGAAAATATACTGTACCATTCTTAAAAATAACATGAACCTCTCTTCATTAGTCTCTGGACTACCCAAAATTTGATACATCAAAAATTAGGGAGTTCCAACTTTTGTAGCCATACAATAATATCTTTGTTAAAATGGTTATATTAAAAAGGGTTTTGATCACCTCATGATGGAATCTTTAAAAGCACTGCATAGCATGCCAAATACATTCCAACATATTTTCTTCCTTTGATTCAGTTATGTGACATTTGAATTGCAAATGCCAAATGTATGTAGTTATGTACTGAGTCTGTGCATTTCAAATAAATGCCATGTTTGGAAAAAAGACATTTGTTTTATCAATTTAGTTTTTCCTGTATGGATTTTTAGGCAAATCACTTTTGAATCATTCAGTAGATCTAAATGAAAATGACTTGTGAAATTCTGGGGATTTTTGAAATTAATATAAAAAGCTTCAACAAACAAGAATCTCCTGAGGACCTTGATGCTTAAAATTTTTCATTTGGAACCTGCACAAGCCATCTCACTTAAGAATAGGAGATACATGTATAAATACACACATATACACACACACACACACACACACACACACACACACACACACACACACACATATATATATATATATATATATATATATATATGTATATATATTTCATTTTTGATAGGCAAATAGATAAAGCATTTATAATGAGATTATTGTCTGCTAAACAATTAAAATATAGATAAAAGCAAGAACAATCAGTCCTTGCTCTCCAGGAGTTTATATTTTTATAGAAGAAAGCACTATACCAAGAAGAACAGGAATGTAGTGGTGCTAGATGGGATAGACAATATAGTGTAGGCATTAACAAGAAATGTAATGTAAACCCAGCTTTAGACAAGATAAAATGAATGCTTACTTATCAGAATTCAGCATCCCACAAATGGAGACCAAACTTCTGGTGAGTGAAAGATAGATATTTTAGCAAAAGTGAAGATGATAATAAAATGATGCTCAGGAAATACTTATCACTAGTCTGACAATCAGAAAACTATTAGAAAAATTATGTTTATGGATTCCTTAATCACATAATTTTGTATGATCTTAATCTATGACAGATTTCTTCTCAAAACCTAATATTTTTAAGGCTGATTAAAAAAACAAAATTAAATATTTTTAAATGAGCAATAAAATAGTAGAACCATATAGTCTTTGTATCTTTCAGTCATATGAATTACTGTAAATATTACATTATTGGCTTTAGTGCATAATTTTAAAGACTTCCTTCTCTATTCTTATATTTTCAGAGAGATTACTTATAATACACATGCAAATAAACATCACAAAATTGTATAGAAACGAGAAAGGGTGCTTATGAATTTCTAGCTGCTTTTTTTTGCATCAAAAATAAGTGTATTACAGGAAGTATAAGGGAGGTGTATAATGGTTCTGAAAAAGCTGTAACATAAAACTAATGAAAAATCCATGGGAGGACCAAAATTAAAGATTTAATTAAAGAATTGGATGAAAAGATGAGAAACTGAGTTGATCACATGGAAAGGTCAAGGAATGACAAGAGAGCTAAAGTGATCAACCACTACTGATGATTTTAGCAGAAAGCAAGGAAGTTCTCCAGCAAATTTGATGATGATCTGTGGCAAGTTTATTGGAAGGATGGATAATAGTCAGACAGAATGAGTAGGCTTGTCTGATATACCATCTGCTTCATTAGAGGAGATAAAAATGTGATATCACTGATATATTTGAATAATACAATCTGAGATTTTTCTTTAAAGGTAGCAGGTTATCTCCATGATAATATCTTTCTATCTTTCTCTCTAAAAATTTGCAAAGTACTTTTACATATATTATTTCTTTTAATCCTCACAACAATTCTGTGAGACAGATGCTATTATTTTACAGCTGAAGAAAGTTAAGCTTAATGTTCTAGTAAATACCAGAGAACCTGTCAAATTCAGGATCTATTGATACCAAATTCTACTAACTACATAAATATCTCATAACATGATTCTTTAGTGTTTCAAGATTGTTACTTTCAAGATGGAGTTCTATGGTACACAGTTGAAAGAATCTTTTCTAATTCCTATGGTCATTTATTATTATTATTATTAACTATTATCATTATTATTAAATACATTTAATTTATTAAATTTTCTACTTAATCTTTTGATCTATTTCACTCATGAAGCACTCTATTTCTTAGTCTATACCAGCTTGTTCTGATGATCTTTGTTTTGCAATTTAGTTTGAATATGGTGCTACTAGGCTCTCTTCCTTCACATTTTAAATAATGAATTTCTTTAACTGTCTTGAGCTTTTAGACTACCAAAATAATTTTGTTGCTATTTTTTCTACCAGTACAAAATAATTCTATGGTAGTTTGATTGATATGATATTGATATTATTGGGATAATCATGATTTTTTTTGTTTTTATTATAGACATGTTCAATTATGTTGATAGTTTACCTAATCTTGAACCAGTCTTGCCTTTAGTAAAATTCAATCTGTTCATTTTGTATCATCTTTGTGATATATGTCTATGATGTTTGTGCTAGTATTTTATTTAAATTATTTTGTATCAAAATCCATTAGAGAAATTGATTTATAATTCTCTTCCTTTATTTTTTCTCTCCTTCATTTAGGTATTAAAATCATATTTGTATCAGAGAAACAACTTGACAGGACTCCTTCTTTACCCATTTTTTCAAATAGTTTATACAGTGTCAGAATTAATTTGTATTAATTTATTTGGGGAATGACTGAACAAGTGGTGGCATATGCCTGTAATGCAGTACTGTTGTGCTATATAAAATGACAAGGTGGGTGTTTTCAGGAAAAAATATGGCAAGACTTAGATTAACTTTTGGGAAGTGATCAAAATATCATTGTGCACAGTAAAATAATGTTGTTATGATGAACAATTGTGGAAGCCTCAGCTACCATGAATAGTGCAATGATCCAAGACAATTCCAGAGGATTCATGATAAAAAAAAATGTGAAAAGGTATTTTCACCCCAGAGAAAATGTTTTGTTGTTGTTGTTGTTTTTATGACTAATATGGAAATCTTTTTAATGATTTCATATGTATATATTTTTTTGCATTCTCAGTAATTGGGGAAAGGGTTTGAGAGAGGGAGAGAATCTGAAATTCAAAATTAAAACAAGAAAAAAGAATGTTAAAAAGAAATAATTAATTGACTTTTAAAAGAAGAAATTTCTCTTGACACTATATGGCATGCCTCACATTACTTTATGTTGAGGATACTGAAACCTATAGAAGTTAAGTGGATGTACAAGATCATATATAATGTTAAGTGATAGAGTTTTAATTGGAATACAGCCCTCTGATTTCAGATACTGATCTTTGTTTTCCTATTTTGCCTCCCATGATGAGGTCATTATATATCTGAAGAAGATAAAATAATCTAAAAAGATTTCTCAAGACAAAGCTTTATAGATTGAAACAAGAAATAAGAATTTTGATTAATCAACTTTGTTCTTACTACTCAGTGAATGGCAATTGCTTTTGAAGAATGATAAAAGGATTCTGCCTCTAACTAGTGATGCTCTCATGAGGATATGTGGATACATAGGTATAGCTATCACCTAAATGGTCTAGAGACCTTAAATTCATGAATAAGTTAAATAATAAATAAAAAAGCTATGAAATGGGGATAGATACTTCACAGATTATTGTGAAAATGAAATACTCCATTCCAATTCAATAAACATTTATTAAGCACCTTCTATATGCCAAGCACTGTGCTATGTAAGAGATATGTAAGCCCTGATTTCAAATACCTTACTTGTCACTGAAAAAACAGTATAGTGTAAGATCCAGAAACTCAAGTTGGAGTCAGAAGATTCAGTTAAAATCTTCTACTGATCCTTATTATCCATGTGACCATAGGTTAATCATAATATTAGATTGTCTCTAAAGTCTAAAATGGTCTCTTTTGCTTCTCATTTTATCATCTTTTCATTCCTTCCCTGTCCAAATACATATTTTAATAAATCCAAAGATCTATAAAACTTTATAGATCCAAGGATCTGGTTTCAGTGTGCTCATAGTAGGTTAATATTAATAAAAATGCAAAACCAGAAACTAGATAGCCACTTGACAAGAAAGATACAAAATTTTCCTTTTAGGTTGTGTTTATTCCCTTCCTCTGAAACCATAAGATATTTATAATGCATTGGATTATTATACATTTGCCACATAATCTAGTTGTTTATTTTTGCTCATATGTCTTATCTCTCTACTCCAAATGCAATGTGTTCTAAAATTCAACCATTTCATGCACCTTAATATCCAGCAAAATAATAATAAGCCATAAGTATTTTTTCATAATAATGAACATAAATTCATGTTAAGGTCTTAATGAGTGATATTAGCTTACTTGAAATCTAAAATAGGTAATATTGTCTATTTTGCATTTTGATGAAATTTTCCTAGAAATAAAATACCTTATGAAAACTTTAATATCAACTAGGCAGCTATCTAGCTGAGCTGGATAGAATGTTGGCCTTTAAGTCAGGAAAACCTGAAATTGAATCAGACAGTTACTATGACCTTGGGCAAAAGATCACCAATTTTGTTTTCAATATCCTTAGCTATAAAATGGCTTACTTCACAGATTATTGTGAAAATTAAATACTCCATTCCAATCCAATAAACATTTATTAAGCACCTTCTATGTGCCAAGCACTATGCTATGTAAGAGATATGTAATCCCTGCTCTCAAACACCTTACAATCTATAATAAGAGACAGTACACCAAGTGGGGTATAGAAGGGGGCCCATTGGAATGGGGGATCTTGTTCTTGAGAACTGAAAAGTGCCAGGGCTGTAGGTGCAAAGTAGAAGGAATTCAAAGTCTGTCCCATTTAAAAGAATGCTTTGAAAGAAGCATAGTACTAGGCCCTCTAGCCCTCTAGTTAGTTGGGAAAGATGGTTGAGAAAGTGAAGTTAATCAAGGGTTGAGTTTGCTGCAGGGTGATAATTTTACAAGTGATGAATTGTGGAAAGTCAACTTGAGTCAAAACTAGGAAGAGTAACAGATGCAAATTTGTATAAAGTACTTTCTTTGTATGCTTTGAAAAACCATAAAATGCTGGCTATTGTTATTATTGCTGATAGTATTTGTAGGCATTTGTTAGGACAATGATGATGCAGGGCTTTCAAATGCTCTTAATTTATATGAAGTTTTGGTTTATGGGAACAAGTTTGCTGTGTATCCTAGCTAACAATGCTAATATACCTTCCTTCAACTGAGTAAAAATTAACCCAGCAAACCTGATTTTGCATAGTGAAGGCTGCTTCAGTCATTCTACCAAATTACAAACATCCTGACCCAGCTATAACAGGAAAACAACTGGCCAAAACATCCCCTTAAGCAGAAAATTGCAACTCATTGGAACTCTATTATATGCTCAAATGAGTTCTGGAACAAAGCTACTGTGTGCTATTCAGAAAGCTATGCATGATTGCCCAGGTAAA
The DNA here is from genome assembly GCF_048593235.1 of Sminthopsis crassicaudata. Taxonomy (NCBI): domain Eukaryota; kingdom Metazoa; phylum Chordata; class Mammalia; order Dasyuromorphia; family Dasyuridae; genus Sminthopsis; species Sminthopsis crassicaudata. Next base: position 710,571,832 of record NC_133617.1, on the reverse strand, counting down.
TACAAGCACCAGTCCTGGCTGCAGTAAATGGTGTTATTACTATATTAATGTAGCTACAGAACATATGGAGTGCATTGAGTTCTGCCCTGGGCAATGGTGGGGAGAATGATGAACATTACAAAAAATGGTTTGATTTAGTACAGAATTTCTTCCTTCTTTAACACAAAGAACAGGTGGTACAGTGCAATGGAAAGTATACTGGTTCATGAATGAGAAGATGGTTTCAAATCCTGTAGCTGACTCTTAATGCCTGCCTGTCTGTAGACCTGTTACTTAGTGTCTTTTAAACTGAGTTTCCTTAAGTATAAAATAAGAAAGGCAAAGTACTAGATTGCTTCTGAAGGCTCTTTCACTTTTAAACTTGTGATCTTTGAGACTATATACTAGGCCTTATTCATCTGGGTAGCCTTTCCAGAATTTAGCAGAATGAAGTATATACTTATTACACAATTACCTTTATTTATTTTAAAGTTATGAATGAATGTGTAGCAATTACCTACATTTCTAAGGAATAACAAGAGAAGAAGCTAGGAGCATAGTAAAAGCCTGTACAGCTTGCCTTCCTTTCCATGCTCCTACACTCCCTCCAGGGAAGAACCCTCGTGGTTTGAGACCTAATGAAATTTGGCAAATGGATGTGACCCATTATAAATCTTTTGGTCGTCTATCTTTTATCCATGTCGTGGTAGACACCTTTTCAGGATTCACATTTGCAATACCAGCAGCAAAAGAGACAGCCCGAGTGGTCACTGAATTCCTTATACAAGCATTTGCAATTATGGGCGTGCCACAAGCAATAAAAACAGACAATGGACCTGCATATACATCTAAACATTTTACACACTTTTGTGCACAGTATAAGATTTTACACACCACGGGCATACCCTTTAATCCTCAAGGGCAGGCAATAGTAGAGAGAAGAAACAGAGATATTAAGACACTCCTCCAAAAACAAAAGAAAGGGGGAGCCACGGGTAACCCTAGAGAACTTCTAAATTTAGTTCTCTATACCATTAATTTTTTAATTTTTGACAAAGATGCACTGGCTCCAGCAGACAGGTTTTATAACTCACCGGAAGGGCAGTGTCCAGTGCGAGCAGCTCCACTGTCTTTAGATAATCGCCAAGTGATGTGGAGAGACCCAGAAAGTGGTGAATGGAAGGGACCAGATAGGTTAACTGCTTGGGGGAGAGGGTTTGCTTGTATCTCTACAGATGGAGAAGGAATCAGATGGGTGCCAACGAGCCGTATTCGCCTTGTCCATCGGAGAGAGACAGAACAGACCCTTGAAACGAAGGAGAAGGCCCAAGAAACATCGGGTGGTTCCGTTGCTGACTGTGCCCACCACTGAAAGAACCTGGCAGTTATGGCGTTTGACCCATGGACATCAAAAACTGTTGGACTTGAAAATTCTCAGGAATCATTGGATTCTCTGAGACATCATAAGACTATTGTAGGACTTGAAAGTCTCAGGAATCATTGGATTCTCTGAGACATCATAAGACTATTGTAGGACTGAAATCCTCAGGAATCATTGGATTCTCTGAGACATCATAAGACTATTGTAGGACTGAAAGTCCTCAGGAATCATTGGATTCTCTGAGGCATCATAAGACTATTGTAGGACTGAAAGTCCTCAGGAATCATTGGATTCTCTGAGGCATCATAAGACTGTTGCTGGACTTCAAAAACTTGTGGGGATCATTGGATTCCCTAACATATAAAAAGACTGATGTGGGATTTCAAAAACTTGTGGGGATCATTGGATTCCCTAACAGTGAAGCAATGGACAATAGATTGGTTTTGGACTATTTCTTGGTTGCTGAAGAAGGGGTATGTGTGTCTGGTGTCTACATACCCTCCTTCTAGGACTTCTGGAAATCTCTTACAATACCATGTTGATTTATATTGTTTGTTATGTCACTATTTGCATGTACAATTCCTGTTTGTTACACCACATCGAGTCTGCACTGATTGTGGGGAGAGTCACCACTAATAGCCTCTGCGTTATTGCTATGTGCTTGTGTAATAACTCCCATGCTGATGGGTTTGTGCATACTTGTCTCTAATAAGGCCCTTCAATCCAGAAACCCGCTAGCAAATCCCCACTTCTCTTTGGTGCTTCTCATCTCCCTTCCTGAGATGTCAGGGAGGGCGTGATTATCTCCTTTTTAGTGCTTTCATCTCCCCTCCTGAGAAGTCAGGGGGGGCGTGATCACGTCCTTTTTGGGGTTCTCATCTCCCTGAAAGGTCAGGGATGGCGCGACCTCCTGTGGTCTAAAACAAAAGAAAGCGGGAGATGTAAAGGGCTAGAACTGAGCAATGCACTTGGATGATGAAGCACGTGAGACTAATTGCCAATTGGACGGTTCCCTATTAACTTGTTTAAGGTTGACCCTCCCCAGCTGTTCTGTGCTGACTTGATTGGTGAGACAAAGAGAGGGAAGTGACTTGTGTGGGAGGAGCAAGAGAAACTTGGGTGGTGGAACTCACGCTCACTTGCACTCGTGACCGGGCGTTGGAGGCGAAGGAAAAGATCTAGAATAAAGACGTTTAGTGATCCTGACTCTTGCTGATTTCTGGAAAGATAGAGTTCCAGCAGTAGATGGAATTTGGATCTATTTTGGCATGAAGAACTAGAACTAAATTGATTTATTTTATTTTGTTCATACACTTCTAGTCCTATTAGAATGGTTCTGTTTTCCTAAGACCAGGCTTTTGAGGGGTGAGGATGGGAGGAAGCAGCATGGACATTTATTCCTCAAAAACATACTAGCAGAGATGGATTATTTCTCAAATTGATGGGGCTGTGAAATTACATTCCCTTTAATCTATAAAATTAATACTCTAAAATTACATACCCTTTGATCTGTAAAGAAGGGAGATTCCAGTTTCAGGACCTCCTGGGAAACATATCTCACCAGACAAGTTAAGTGGAGTTATCTGATTGGGCCATTTCTAAGGCAAATCACCTCCATAGATAGCAGATCTATTCAAATTCAGGCTGAAAAAGCCTTCAAAGCAATTTCATTTGGGAGATCCTGGTTTGATCAGCTCAAACTGCCCCAACCCCCCACCAAGATCTGCTCATATAATAAGTTTGTATTTAGTCATTTTTTGCAGAATGTCCAAAGCAGGACTATGCCTTGTCCCTTGTTATAGCTGCCTGTCAGGACTCTGCCCATTGAGAAGACATGCTTTTCTCAGTACCAGCATCCATTACCCTAATAGGACTTTGCCACTATGAAGTCAGTATCTTAGAAAAGCTGACTTCTCATCCAACAATAAACTTCCATTTTTGCCACCTAAAACACTTCAGGTTAAAAAGGGATTTCCACAACTCTGATTGCTACTAGAACTCCGTCAAAATCACTTCTTCCATCCAATTCACTTCCAGTTGATCAATGATGGACAGAAACAGCTACACCCAGAGAAGGAACACTGGGAATTGAATGTTAATTGTTTGCACTACTGTCTTTCTACCCAGGTTACTTATATCTTCAGAATCCAATTCTTACCGTGCAACAAGAAAATTGGATTTGCACACATATATTGTATCTAGGTTATAATGTAACACATTTAATATGTATGTGATTGCCTGTCATCTAGGGGAGGGAGTAGAGGGAGGGAGGGGAAAATTTGAAAAAATGAATACAAGGAATAATGTTGTAAAAAAAAAATTACTCATGCATATGTACTGTCAAAAATTATAATTATAAAATTAATTTTTAAAAGGAAGAAAAAAAAGAATGAAACAGAAAAAGAAAAAAAAAAATCACTTCTTCCACTAACTATCTATAGAATATTCACACAATGACATTTATACTTCTGTGTAATTGCCTACAGTTGCTTTAATATAGGTATTGATTCCACTTAAAATAGCAAAAAAAAAGCGAACATTTAGATAGGCCCTTAAATATGTGTCTGTATTCACATATATGGATTTATGTTTATATGCAGACATATTCCTCAAATTACTGACAATATAGCAAACATCTATATAGAACTTCATTGTTTGCAAAATACATTGCATATTTCATCTCAAGTCTAAAAATAATATTGTCACATTATCCCTATTTTACAGATGAAGTTACTGAGACTGAGAGGTTAACTTATTTACCCACGATGATAGTGTTAAAAAAGGTGTCGAGTAAAGATAGGAAATAAGGTCTTGATTTTAAGTTCAGTATTTTATCCACAACACTGTCTCAGTACCCCAATATAGGGCACAGACAGTTTATTTTCTTTTATTATTAAAGATTTTTATTTTCAAAACATATGCGTAGATAATTTCCATCTTTCATCCTTACAAAAACCTTAAGTTCTAAACTCTTGCTTCCCCCTTTTGCACACCCCCTACCCTATTTGGCATGTAATCCAATATATGTCAAACATGGGCAATTATTCTATACATATTCTCACAATTATCATGCTGCACATGAAAAATCAGATCAAATGATGGACAGAAATAACTATACCCAGAGAAGGAACACTGGGAAGCAAATGTAAATTGTTAGCACTACTGTCTATCTACCCAGGTTACTTATACCTTCGGAAGCTAATAATTAATGTGCAACAAGAAAATGGTATTTACACACATATATTGTATCTAGGTTATATTGTAACACATGTAAAATGTATGTACCTGCCATCGGGGGGAGGGAGTGGAGGGAGGGAGGGGATAATTTGGAAAAATATTAAAAAAAAAAAAAGAAAAGAAAAGAAAAATCAGATCAAAAAGGGAAAAAAAAATTGATAAAGAAAACAAAATGGAAGCAGAGAACAACAAAAAAGAGTGAAAATACTGTGTTATGATGTACACTCAGTCCCCATATCCTCTCTCTAAGTGTAGATGGCTCTTTCCATCACAAGACTATTGAAACTGGCCTGAATCATCTCAGTTAAAAAGAGATATGTCCAATCAGAATTGATCATCATATAATCTTGCTGTTCCCATGCACAATGTTTTACTCACTTCACTTAGCATCAATCCATATAATCCTCTCAAGGCCTCTGAAATCATTGTGCTCATTGTTTCTTACAGAACAATAATATTCCATAATATTCACATACCATAACTTACTCAGGCTTTCTCCAATTGATAGACATCCACTTAGTTTCCAGTTTCTTGCCACTATAAAAAGGGCTGCCACAAACATTTTTATACATGTGAATCTCTTTCCCTCCTTTAAGATCTCTTTGGAATATAGGCCCTGTAGAGACATGGCTGATCAAAGGACATACACAGTTTGATAGCCCTTTGGGCATAGTTCCAAATTGCTCTCCAGAATTGTTGGATGGATCAGTTCACAACTCCACCAGTTTTCCTACATTCCTCCAACATTCATTGTTATCTTTTCCTGCCATTTTAGTCAATGTGAAAAGTGTGTAATTTCATTTCTGTGATCAGTAGTGATTTAGAGCCCCTTTTCATATAGCTAGAGCCTTTTCATATGGAGCAAATTGGGTTTCTTAATAACATAATAATGATAATAGTAACTATTTTCTGAGTAAAAGTCCAGAAAAGGATATCTGTCTTAATTGAGGTCTGTAGATTCCAAAATTTAGCAGCAAAAAAGCAAATCTTAGGAACAGACACTATACTGTGAAGTTTGAAAATGAGTCCCTTAAGATAAGTTCAGATTTACCATTTCTGAATGCTAAACAAGTCTAGGAATAGCACATGATTACTTGTCATACAGCCACCAAACCTAACTATATTCTAAATACATAATTCAGTTCATAATTCAGATAACTGTACCACTTTACCCAGGCATAGAGCTATTTATTTACCATTTACAGTGAACATTAATCACATGCTAAAACACAAAATTGTTTCCTTCATTATCATTCAAAGAAATTGTTCTCCAAAACCATAGACACTTGCAATTATTCTAATGCAGAGTTCCTGCTTTGAAACTACAGATATTAACTCTGATTTTTTTATGTCTCTATCACATGAACTTCCACAACACCCAAAGTAGATTATCTTGTTCTTCTGAAGAAATAACTCAAAAATCCTTTAACTCAGTCACTAGATTTCCAAATTTAAACTGTTTCTGAAAGAAGCATTTCTTCTGCTGCTTTTAGAATTATTTTGAAGAATGCAGTGAATTTAAAAATAGCTATATTTATAACATTGTTTAATTAAAAAAAATAGATTTTCTAATGCCTATTTCAGATGATGTAGACCTAACCCCACCAATTTCTTTCCATCACTGCCAGGATGAATCTTAAATAATATATAAGGGAAGTGATTTCTCCACAATCACTATCTCTTTTCTAATGCTATTGCTTCCCAAATGTCTTTTGTTGTTGTTACTAGATGATAGAATTTCAGAGGTCATAGTTAAGGGGAAATTAATGTTAGACTAGAAATTTTGACACTTGGACTCTCATGTTGACTCTAACAAAAATGCCCTTCATGAAGTTAGGTCAATCAATGAACCTTTCCTATTTTGTTTTTCTGCTCTACAAAATGAAGCAGGAATTTTTAATGGGAAAAACAAACAAACAAACAAACAAACAAACTCATATCTCTTTTGGCTCCTTCATTCTATGATTTCAAATCAGCAAGAGAAAATATTCTCTTGTCAAAAGTTTTGTTTATAGCCACACTTAGAATACTTCTTTATAAAGCAAAAGTAAAGCCTAAAACAAAACAAACAAAAGTAGGAACTGATTAAACTTCAACATCTTTTACCAAATACACAAGTCTATATTTCTTTTGCTGATCTGAAAAGCTTACCAAGTGGGATAAGATGTTAAGCTGGCTTTTGAGCAGTTAGGGTAAATTGTTTTTTTCCTCCTCTTGGTTTGTTCTTTTCTTTTCATAGGGAGCACAGAAGCTTAAGGTGGAGGAGGACTTGTTTTTATTCCTACTCATAAATATAGCAGAGAATACTGCTTGTTTAAAAGTAGATAAAGAGATTACACATTTATCTCTAGGGTATATAAACATTCTACAAATCAGTGGATTGAATATATCCATGTTCAAACAAGTGTTTTTTTGGTTTTGTTTTTTTCCCCAGATCCATCCTATCTATTCTGTCTACCAAAAAGGCCTTCTGCTAGACGCTGAAACAACAGCACCAAAGCTATTTGCTGTTAAATTTGGATTTTGATGGATTATGAATCAAATGTTGAACTGTTGTTGAATTGGATTTAATCAAACTGACCCTTCTTTGACTCTAACTAGTAGAATACAAAAACTCAATTTAAGGGGAAAATAATTCATTCTTTCAGGTAAGCTTTAAGGCAGAGGAAGAAAGCTAATAAATAAACAAGTCTTAGGGGATTTTCCCAAGGGAAGTTTTTATATTATTTTTTTCTGTGCCTATAGTTTGATATAACTCATGTTTAGCCACTAATGAATGATGAAATATCAGCAACATGAATAGAAAAAACAAATGTACACAGTTTGTCTAAGAGATATTTAGTGATGCTCCTTTTATATTTTTACAAAAGATTGATGAATTTATTTTTGTTATCTACAATCTAGAAGATGATACATCAAGCATATAGCTTTAAGATTTGCAAAATGTTTATGTATATATATATATATATATATATATACACACACGTTTATTTATGTATTTGTTATGTATCTATAACAAATATATATTACAAATTAAAAATAAATAAATATATATATATATATATATATATATATATATCTGTCTACTTATGTATAGGTATACCCTCCACATATTTATAAATTTGTTTAAACATCACAATTATCCTAGGAAGTAAGTGCTATTATTATCCTTATTTTACAAATAAAGGAATTGTGACTAGAAAGGATAAGTGACTTGATATGGTTAATATCTCTAATAAGAGGATGAAACAAGATTTGAATAAATTGACTCCACCTCCCACCAACTTATTCAATAAACTGCTATATTACCACAATGCATGAGAGACACCATTTATAACTTTTGAAATAGTCTTCATGAGATGTTGTAATCAAAAAAGGATTCATCAACTTATCACTCTTTTTCCTCCAGACTGGTTTTGTACAGAGATGTCTCCTTTTTCTCTCCTCTTCCTCCTCCTCTTCCTCTTCTTTTTTCTACTCTTTCTTTCATCATACAGGGTCCCTCTATGCATGTGGGGAGTCATGCTCATAAATGTGGGTGCTCTGTCTAAAGTAATATAATTTTCAGTCACACATTTTGTAAAATATATTGGGGTTTAGTGGCTAGGTGTTTTTAAATGTTTTATTTATTTTATCATTTGTTTTCAAAATCTTGGAGAATTAACTCTTTATCTTGTAAAGTAGTTATTATTTCTTGAAATATAACTGGAAAAAAAGCAGGCTTCAAAAAAGTCCATTGTTATTCCAATGGGGTTATTGAACTGTGCATTTAAACTCCAATTACTCTGGCTTTCACTGAATGGCCAATAATAGGTCCCAACCCAATCTGCTCTTGCTAATTGTTTTGGTAAATAGCAATTCTTTTCTGTTCTGGCCAGAAACTCAGAGGGTTCTTCCCTCCCAGATTAATTATTTTCTGATAGCAAACTAAATTTCTTTTCATCTCAATTATTACCTAGCTGTTTTTGAATGGGCATTGTATCAGATAAACATAGACCTGGAAAAGACCTGAATTAAAAATTTTAAAAAGGTCAAGGTTATCCAGAACTTCCTAGGCCATTGCCTGTCTTGACTTTTGTCTTGACACTAAACCCTGATGACTGTAGAGGATAAGGCTGATTACATTGCACAGTTCTGCCTCACTTTAATCCAATTCAATTGCAAGTTAGAACTTTACCCTCTCAATATTACTGGTCTTTTCTAGAACACAGGACAAGCAATAACAATTAGTGACCAAAGAATGCTATTGAATTTCCTTTAAAAAAAACAAAAATTGCTTGAGAATTCTGTGTTGCTACTGTTTCAGGAATTTGATAGTTAGAAACATGCCTCCAATATGTGTTTATACATATCTATCTTATCCATCTATCTATATATCTATCTATAGTGTTATACATACATTATAATATATAAATACGTACAAAAATTCATATACAGTGGTACCTCAGTACTCAACATAAATTGTTTCCAGAAACCAAGACCAGTGTCAAAAACTTGAGTACCAGATGAATATTTCCCATAACTACTTCATATCCAATCTAACCATCTCCCTCACCAAATTCCTCAAAGGGGTAAGTAAGGCTTCCAGCTGTAGAAAAACAAACCAGCCCAGCCTAGCTCAGCCCACAAAGGTGCCTCCCTTATTTCCCTAATTCACATTTTGAGAGGAATCATGACATTTATATTCTTCCCTTCACCTCACACTGTTCAAGCTTCCTTGGGTGGAGGCATATTGTATGTGGAGGGGAAGCCTGGGTTCCACATTGTCCACTGTCTAAATCTCAGGCTGCTGCCTGGAGTTCAGAGTTGCTAGAAGTCTTATATCCTCTGCCAAGTCTAATTGGGCTACAGTAGCTGCTGCTTGTGCCATTGCTGCTGCTCCTGATGATTCTTCTCCTACCCTTCCTCCGTACCTCATGCTCTATCTATGTCCTTTCTAGTACTACTGTTGATGTACAGCATAGTACAGTACAGTACATCAACAGTAGTACTGTGAAGATGGGAGGCTATACACTGCAAACACATCATCTTGTAGGAACTTGTCCAAAATCTAACCTCATCATCTTGGGCTCTAATCTGACAGTCCTGCACATCATTCTCTTTGCTATGTTGTGCCAAGATATAGAGACAAGTTGAGAAATATTAAATTTTAATTGGAGGATTTAAGTCATGTAGCCTGCTTCCTTATCTGAAATACTTGCAAGTGCTGTTAAGAAAATACATTAAAGACAAGGCAGAGAGATAGTAGTCTTGCATGAGATTTCCATTGTTCTTATGCTGAGAAGAGTTCTGACAGAAAAGGAGAACAGAGTCATTTTAGGGGTACAGAAGGGGGAATCACTGGGTCATTTTAAATTCTCAGATTTCGGTTTTCCTGGGGGCTTGGAACTATGGTCTATAATCCAGATTTTATCAGGTAGGGAAGAACTATCTTGGGAAGTATACCTGGACAACTTCATGTGCCTACTGCTCAACCAAGAGAACACCCAAGTGTGAAGAGGGCCAAGCAAGTGCCTAGACCTGAAACATTTTTTCTTGTTGAAATGCATCAAACACATAATTTAAGTTTTGAAATAGATGAGTGACAAGGTAACATTTTATATGTGTATATATGTGTGATATATATATACATGTATATATATATATATACATGTATATATATATATACATATAAATATATAGATATCAATATCAATATACATTTTGTATAATATACAAAATATATACCTATAGGTTTGATTATATTATATGCATATATAAATATGTACATATATAAATTAACACATATAACCATTCTATGTATTAATAGATATATATATATGTATATCTGTATGTGAGTTTATATTTTATATCATTTAATCATATGTCATAATAAAAAGCAGTGACTTATATCAAAATTTCAGTTATGCAGAACTGAGAGAAGAATACTTCCGGATGGTCAATGTTACTGAATTATGCTGAGGGTTAATTCTTGAAGTTGGAAGTTTTTCAATTTAACTCTATTTATGCAAATTTTTCTGAAATGGAATACATACAAACTGCTATCCTAAATAGAATATAGTGAGCATAATTTAAATGTTCCTTGATGATTTGGGGCCATCATTATGAACATCATTTTCTATGATAGGTTATCAATGTAACTCATCTACAGCTGCAGCTGCAGATGGTTTGAGAGGGATAGAGGGGTGAAGAATTTGGCAGCATAATCCAGCATTATTGTATTCAGAAATTGTCAATCATTTTTTCACCCTTCTCTACCCCATCCTACCATCACATACAAAAAATAAAGAGACAAAACTTACTGATCTGTATTATGCCATCTTTCTTCTTTTCTCTCATTATTTAACCATTCTTAAATTTTAAATGAAAATCATACTGTTTTGTTGATAGAAACTGTCAAAATTCCCTAGAGGTACTACTTCCCAGGAGAACTATGAAGCATAAAGTAGGGAACATTTCACAGTGGTCAGTAGAGAGGAGGAGGAGACAAAGAAGGAGAAGAAGAGGAGGAAGAGAGAGAGAGACATCAAGAGACAGATACATGAAAAGATACAGTAAAAAATGCAGGATAAAAATAAAGAAGATAGAGAAAAGAAAAAGGATGAGGAAAAGTTGGAAGAGAAAGAGGTACATTTCAACAAGAAGATAAAATAAGAAATAGAACATAGAGAAACATATGTTAGACCTATGTCAAAAGGTTGAAAGATAGAAAAATATGGCAGGAGAAATTAGGAAAGGATCACTGAATACTTGGAATGAGATAAAACATATGAAGATTTTCCTGAAGAGAAAATCATTGACTCAACCCAGAAAGGAGACACTACTTGTCATGAGAAACATGGTGTTGTGAATTGCTAGGTAGTATCAAGGAAAATATGATACAGTAAGAGTTAAAGAATAAAAAAAGAGCAGTTTATTGCCCCAATACCTACCCCACTAGTAATATAGGGTAATAATTCATCAACTTAGTAACAAAATTAAAGAGGAATACTTACATCCTGGATGAAAGAGACACCTCTCAAGACTCATTCATTCAAACCCAGGGCAGCAAAAAAATATTTCCCTGGTAACCAATAAAATAAATGATAGGGAGAAGAAGGAGATTTAATACCTCCCACTTTTCTACTCTACTATTTTTTTACAATTCCAAGTTCTATAGCATGTGCTTCTTGGTTTCACATCTACATCTACATTGATCTTCTTGATATTCCTGAAGGGCCAAGCTAGACAAACCTGATCCCTTTTTAATGTGATGGAACTTTAAAAATTAAAACAAACAAACAAATGAAACTACAGCAATTGTCATGTGATCCTTAAATCTTTTCCTCTTCAAGCTAACACATTCAAATCATTCAAAGTATCCCCAAATGTCATGAATGCAAGTGTCTTCATTATTATAGTTTTTCTCTCCACATTCTTCAGGTAATCACTGCCCTTCCTAAAATAAGGCACAAAGAAGTGAGTACAATATTGAAAATGTATGTTTAGAACAGAGAATAGTAGCAATATAATTTTCTTGGTATTTTGATGCAATTGGGGTTAAGTGACTTCCCTGGCATTACACAGCTAGAAAGTGTTAAATGTTTGAGACCATGTTTGAATTCAAGTCTTCCTGAATTTATGGCTGGTGCTCTATCCACTGTGCCACTTAGCTGCCTCTACTTTTTTTTTTTTTTTTCAAGAGTAGTTTATTTTCCCAAATACACGTAAAGATAGTTTTCAACATTCATTTTTATAAAACTTTGTGGTCCAGATTTTTCTCCCCTTTCCCTTCCCTACTACTTCCTAAGGAATCTGGTATAAGTGAAATATGTGAAATTCTTTTAAACATATTTACATATGTGTCATGTTTTTCAAGAAATATCAGATCAAAAACAGGAAAAAAAAACATGAAAAAGAAAAAAATAAAAATAAAAATAAAAAAACAAACAAGCAAATAACAGCAAAAAGATGAAAAAAATGTTTTCAGCTCCATTCAGTCTCCATAGTTTTCTCTCTGGATCTGGATGGCATTTTCCATTGAATAATATATCTTAATTATTCCAGAGAGTGAATTAACATTCTTGGCTCCCTCTGTATTCTTTAAAAAAATGGTTTATGTTCAATGCTATAACCGCACATTTTAAAATTTTTATATTAAGAATTATCTGGTCATGACTTCCATGACTTGAACTTGTATTTTCCTTCTAATGATTCTTCCAGTTTGTGCTGTTTATAGCTTGTTTTATCATAGGTATTTGTATTGTATTTCCCATTAGACTATGAATTCCTTGAGGGCAGAAATTTTATCTTTTTTATATACCTACAATGTAGTATATTTCTTGGTACACAATAGCTTTTGTTAAATACGATAAGCATTTATTAAAAACAATTACTATTTAAAAATGTTTTTTGACTGACAGTTTGATTATATGGAATCATATGATATTTCATATTTTTATTTGATTGTATCTCAGTAGATTTGTTGTGCCACAGTTCTCTTTTAATGTCCTGATCCAGTTTCCCTAATTGTCCTATTTCAGTTACTCTGCCTCAGGCTATAACCATTCCCTCTTAATCATTAGAATGTTTGGTTGAATAAAGCCCTTATATCTTAGACCTTAGGCTTTAATCATTCCCTGTTTATATTTGATAGCATAAAGGTCTTTAACCATTTTAGATATCATTAGAATATGAGGAGCCTCTCCAGTACTGGAGAGTATCCCCCTCCATTATGTCATCCTGGGTGCCTCCCCCCATTAGGTCATCCTCATTATATCATCCCCATCCAGGTACTTCCTCCATTATGTCATTGTTCTTTTTATACTATAAGAAAGTCTAGTATCTGACATTCACTGTTGGATTCTTGGAGATGATAGTGTCATTCAGTCCTAGGACCAAATCGTGGATCCATTTGGTCCCAGTAAATTTCTCCCTTTCAAATAAAATATTAAATCGTTCTCAAATTTCTATCTTGCCTCAGTTTCTCTGGAATTACAGATTCAGCTCTAATCCTATTGAGATCTTTTTGATTCCTAACCCTTATCTAATATAGTTTGTCCTTCTAATTTTTGTGTTATCTAAACATTTGAAAACCAGGACATTTGGGTTTCTATCCAAGTCAATGTTGAAAATATTAGACCATATTAGACAATTAGAGTGACCTATGGTAATCTACTGGGATCTAAAAGAAAACTAAGACTTTGATTTTTGTGTTAGCAGGTGTAACTTCAATTTATAGCAAACTGCCAAAATATATTAAACAAATGATACATGAACATCTAGAAGGGAAAAAAAAAATACTTCAGTGATCACAAGAATAAATCATGCTAGGCTAGTTTAATTCCCTTTAAAAATAAAAAATAAAAAAAAAAACATCAAAGGACTATTAGGCTGTATATCAGATGACTGCTATAGCTATGATCTACTCAAATTTTAACTAAAGTAAAGCCTCCCATACTATTGTTTTAAGGAAGACAGAAGTAGGATACAGATGATAGTGTTTTGGGATTGGATGCAAGCTCATTAAGTAGTCTGAGTCAAAGCTTGGTAAATTAATGGCTAAATATATGAATTTTGAAAAAAAAATTCTATTGGAGTGATTATATCCTCTGTACTCAACTATTGCCATTAATTTCAATTTTATAAACATTTATAAAGCTTCCATTATGTACAAGGCACTTCCAAGATATTTGAAGACACTCTGTTTCCCAAAGCTAAGGCCCAGCAAGCAGATCATGCCTTGAGCCTGGACTAACAACAATGCTTTGTGATCAGCATTTTGTCAGTCTCTGGCAAAATTTATTTCTTTGATAAGCACCCAGGCATTCACTGAGGAATTTATGGAAGTTTGTTGAAGCTCCTTCCCCTTCCCACCTTTTTGTAGGAACCAGAGAGCCAGAAGCATAAGATGTGCTGCATTCTAAAGCTACTTCAATGGCAATAATTCCTGAATTCCTATGTTTGTGTAAATGAACCCAAAGCTACTGCACTCCTGTTCCCAGGAATGTAACTCAGGTTCTGTACTCTGTTGAATAATCGCAAGGATCAATGACTCCTAAAATTTGAGATAATCATCTTGGAGATATTCCTATAAGAAAGAGGAACACCTGCATTCTTTATGCAGGAGCCTGGTGTGATTTAAAAGAGTAGTTTCTAGTCCTAAATGATGTGTTTGGGGTTTGTACCAAATGATGAGATTGATGTTCATGTTGTTTAGTCATGTGAAGAATTCACAATAACCATTTCCTTTGGCAAAACATAGGTTTATTTAGGAGAGGAGTTACAGAGACAATGAAGAGATGCAATAGACACCAGAAATGGTCAATATAAAATAGAGTTGGGAGAACATATAGTTACCAAGGAAAGAGTTTTTAACAATTAATAATATAAATGACAAGTTCCCAAGTGGAACTCACAATTAACTAGGAGAAAAAGAATATTCCATGAGGTTGGAGTATGCCCTTACTTGGCAGATTAACTCCTAAAAGGGATTTAGCACACTTAAGAGAGTTAGCTACAAGAAGAAAGACATTATGAAGCATGGTGTTGATGGAAATGAGAAGAGTGATACCATATGGCATAGGGGTAGAGTTAGGGAAAAGACACCACAAGGCAGAGTGTCAGTGTCTGGCTATAATCCCAAAGGAATTTAGCAAAGATCAGGTGAGTTATGGACAGATTTATAGGGGAAATTAAACCTCCAGGATTTTACATAACTTGGATTTCTGGCTGGACATAGCCAGGAGGTGGCTATAAGGATTAACTATCCTCATGGATATCATTCTCTACTTGCCTCTGGGAATAATTCCATCAAAACTTTAGTGTCTCTCTGCCAACCCCACCTAGTTACCTCATCAAGCCTACGATGGGAATCGTTAGTCAAGACTTAAGAATGATTGTTTTGTGGTTTGTGCTTATTTATGGATACAAATCCTGCCTTTGTCCCTCAATGACAAGCCCTCCTTCTCAGGAGGTGAAGTTTCTGCTTGCAAGTCTTTTCTTCATACTAAAGTTAATTAGACCTCTACTAGATTTCTAATAAACCTACTTTTGGCTTTCTCTACTCAGCAGTTGTCATATCCAAGTTAGAGGTTAGTTCTAGCTGATTGGGAGTACTATGGTAGGCATTCCTTTTCCTTAAAGAGCTTAAATTTTACAAAGTTCTTATAGAAGGCCACCTTTTCTAATTTACCAGACGATTGCCTACAAAGTATTAGCCTTGATATTACCTTATTTATACTTACTTTGCTACAAACATGACTTCTACAAATAAATTTTCTGAAATGTCCATTTATCAATTGATATGTAAGTCTAATGTCTAATAATTCTTTATTATCCCAAACTCATTTAATCTTTAAATACCTCATTTTGAATGCATTAACAATAGACTAAAAAAGCTTTTGCTGCCTCATCCCTCAAATAAATTTTCCCTCTTTTCAAGCCTTGAGATCTAATATAAGTCTTTTCCAAAGTACTCTTTTTATTTTTTGTTTCCATCTCTCTCTCAGAGTATCTTTCCTCTGTCTCTCTTCCTCATTTCTCCTTTTCTACCTGAATTTTTCTGTCTATATCTTTGTCTTTTGTCATTATGTCTCTGTATTTCTCTTTCTTCCAACTATCCTTCTACCCATACTGCTTCTGTCCTCTAATGCATTGACTCTATGACCCAGACCTCTCTGAGTCTCATGAACCTGAGCAATGATCCTGCTATTCTATCAGTGATGCTACAAGAAGAAAATGGAGATCTCTTCAAGCTAAAGGAAAAGTGATGGACAAGAAAATGGTGATTTTTTTTTTTTCCTATACCTAGTCCCAAGTCCACTTCCCATGTATTCATTAGGAATGCCTTAGAGTTAAATGAATCTTCTGGTAAACTGTCTGGGTTATATTCAATATGCATTATATCATCCCTGCTACTAAAATTATGCAAAGAGTACAATGATGTATTGAATAAAGTATGATTTCCATGCTTCCTGGCATACCTATTATATTATGATGAGATTATATCACTAGGACTCAATAAAATAAATAATATCAGAGAACATGCAGTGTCACCAGTAAGTAGGTAGAGGCATAAAGATATTGCTGATTGGATAAAATAACTCTAGTCATATCTATTAAATCAATGACATGACACAAGCAGACAAAAAAAGGAGGCATGGGGGAGAAGAGATTTCTATTCACTTTCTGAAGATCATTGAATGCTTAGTTTTCTCAATGAATCTACTCAGAAGATAAGCTGAGATATATAACAGCCAAGGTAAGTATGCTGGGCATGCAATTTTTGAGTCTTTGAATCTGTGACCAAATAAGAACTGGAAATCATTATTGATCACAAAATAGATAATTTTGATTATATTAGTTTAAAAAGTTAATATAATAATGCAAAACTAATGTAGACAAAATGAAAAGGGAAGCAATAAACTGGGAAAACATTTTTACATTCAAAGGTTCTGATAAAGGGCTCATTTCTAAAATATATAGAGAGAATTGTCCCAAATTTGTAAGAATTCAAGCCATTCTCCAACTGATAAATGGTCAAAGGATATGAACAGACAATTTTCAGATGAAGAAATGAAAACCGTTTCTCATCATATGAAAAAGTGCTCTAAATCTCTATTGATTAGAGAAATGCAAATTAAGAAAACTCTGAGATACCACTACACATTTCTCAGATTGGCTAAGATGACAGAAAAAGATAATGATGAACATTTGAGGACATGTGGGAAGACTGGGACACTGATTCATTGTTGGTAGAACTGTGAACAGATCCAACCATTTTGGAGTGCAATTTACAATTATGCTGAAATATCAAATTGTGCATACTCTTTGATCCAACAGTGTTTCTACTGGGGTTATATCCTAAAGTGATCTTAAAGGAGGGAAAGGGACGCAAATGTGCAAAAAGTTTGTGGCAGCCCTTTTTACTTTGGCAAGAAAGTGGAAACTGAGTGGATGCCCATAAATTGGAGAATGGCTGAATAAATTATGGCATATGAATGTTATGGAATGTTATTGTTCTGTAAGATATGAACAGCAAGATAATTTCAAAGAGGCCTGAAGAGACTTACATGAATTGTTGTTAAGTGAAATGAGAAGTACCAAGAGAGCATTATGCACAGTGATGGACTTGGCTCTCTTCAACAATGAGATGATTCAAATCACTTTTAATTCCTTAGTCATGAAGAAAGCCATCTATACACAGAAAGAGGACTGTGGGAACTGAGTGTGGTTCACAACATAGCATTTTCACTCTTTTGTGGTTATTTGCTTGCATTTTATTTTGCTTCTCTCTCGCTCTCTCTTGTTACTGGTTTGATTTTATTTTTCTTGTGTGGCATGATAATTGTATAAATATATATGCATATATTGAATTTAACATATAATTTCTACCATGTTTAATATGTATTGCACTACTTACCATCTAAGGGAGAGCATGGGGGAAAGGAGGGGAAGAATTGTCCATGCATATATTTAAAAAAACAAAAAGCTTTAATTAAAAAAAAAAAAAAGGTAAAAAAAAAGTAGTTAAGAGTTGTAAGCTAAGGAAATATTTATTTAATAGGTAATTGCTAAACAAATCGTGCTATCTGTATATATTGATATATTACTGTATGGAAAAAAACACTAATAAATATAAAGACTACAATTTTTTTTTTCTTTTGATCTTTCCTACTAAACAACACTGGATTACTCACTAACAATACCCTGTAATGATTAAAACAATATAAATTCTTTCTTAATAGAGGTAGTTTCTTTATGTTCTAAACTGAGCAATTTTATAATGTAGCACTAACAGTAGATTGTTAGGGGTGAATCTGAAGGTCAGAGAAGGTTAAGGAGTAGTAGAAGCCATCTCTTCACTGAGCAACTATTCATAATTTCCACTCTGAAGCAAATTTTTCTCAAATAAATTATTGAAAAGGATGCATACCTTATTACTTTCTCTCACTGTGGGAAAAATAAAACCGACTTATCAAAAATGAAAATTGAGTCATAGGGGGGGTGAAGGTATGAGATGTTATGTGTGGATATATGTTCCAGAGGTTCCATTTTCTCTAACTCCAAGGTTTCTAAAAAATAGAAGATGAAGCAGTATTGGATATAATCATAATCCCATTTTAATAAAGCCCTTCTTTATTTGGTCTTGAGAAGGAAAATACCAAAAAAACAAATCAAAAAAAAAAAATTGTAGCACATAATTGGATAAAATTCCAAAGTGGAAAGTATCATGAGAAGTTTTAGAAACTGCTAATTCAAAAACCAAGTGATATTTTAGAGAATTTCTTTTGCTTCTCCCTTTTCCTATCATAAATTTCTGATTCTTTGAAAAAAGGTAATCATTATGTAGACATTTATCATGGACTACAATGCTCCAACTCTATTAGCTGTGGATTATTTTTATATCTCAGAGCTACCACCTGATAGACTTACATAGAGGGGAGCCATAAAATCTGTGGTGGAAAAGATTTTTAAAGTTTTAACTGTCTAAAGAAATTGCTTGTATTTATTGTGTATTTATGATATTTTTGGATATCATAGAGCTCTGATCCAGAAGATGGATAGTAATCCAGGAATAAATTTGTACCTTTTACAGAACATTACCTTACTTTCTTTTTACCTGTCAGACTATGATAGAATTTATTATGTAGCTACTCTCTGCCTCACTAGTCTCCTTCCCACTTGGGGATTGCATATTTATATTTCTCTTCCACCTTTGACCACTGAATTTGACTTAGTGAAGCATATATGATAATGGATCTGAGCTATAGGGCTGTGGTTTTTCAATACATGAAGTCCTTGGTGGGTGGGTGGAAGGGAGAAAATTAGGAATCATTCTCAAGTCAAGTAGCATAAAACTGTCAAACAAATTGGTGGGTTTTATGCTCCATGATGGTACATCAGTACTTTTTATTTTTTAGTCAAAAATATATCTCAGATTCAAAATCAAAATTTCCTAAAGGCAAGTATCTTTCTGAGTAATAGGTTAAGTCCTAAATTTCAAATGCCTAAGGAACTGAATATATTTCATTTCAAAAAAGAGCTGAATTTCTAACCTTGATACAATGATGGGCCATTCTGATACATTTCATTTCTTTAGTTTTATACTAACCTCAGATACTGTGAGGTTAAAATTCTGATGTAGATACCAAATTTTATGGTATAACTGCTCTGGTCCCCTTCATGCCCTATGCCCAACATTTCACTTTTAAGGAAGATATATATATATATATATATGAATATAATTTTTACCTGTTAGTTTCATTCTACTTGAAAAGTGATAAAATAATCACTTATTAAGTGAGTATTATATGTTACACCCCTATGGACCTGGTAGCTTCCCTTAGAGCTACTCTTAATGCCCGTCCCTCAACGGCATGCTTAGGCCACACTTACCAGTCTTCGGGCACCAACCTGGATCCCATAGAGACAGACCACCAGAAGATAGGAGTGAAGCGAAAGAGAATTTTATTCAGAGATAGCACATATTTATACCCCACTGATGATATGGGGGAAGGGAGAGGGTCTTCTAGGAATCTGGCATAATGGGATTGGCCCGAGAAGAAGGAAGGAGGCCAGCTAGGCTTTGAGAGCACTAAGGAGGGAGGCATGGTACCTGGAGTCAGACACCGCCTCTTGGGGCTATGCCCCACCTCCATGTAGGACTCTCCTGCACCTCAGAACCTCTCATCCCTCAGGTCCTTCCACATGCCTTGAATTGCATTCTTTGCTTCTAGAGGCTTTTTAACCCTTACGTGATATAATAATAATAATAATAAATCTAATAAAGTAATAATAAATAACAACTAGCATTTTCCTAGTACTGTGTGTCAGGTACTTTGCTAATGATTGGAGCATAGATATACAACTGAAATGGCTCTCAGAGATCATCTAATCAGAATTTGTCATATATAGATGAGAAAATAAGTCATGATGATAGCAACCATGGAGCTTTGAATTTCCTTGTTTTCAGGAAAATTTGCAAGTTTGCAAAGATATTAAGTATGCATATATATACATATATATATACATATGTTTGTTAAGATTATACAATTAGGTAAATGTTGGTGATGGAATATGAACTCAGGTAATCTATCTTCAAAGTCACTGATCTTTCTGGGTATCATGATGACTCTCTTATTCAGAGAGATCTTTAATTCATTATTGCTTAAATTGTTTATTAATTGCATACTCAATATTATCCATGCAAAACTGTCTGAAATATTGTGTGGATACAGAAAAATGATCCCATTCATATAAAGTCCAGTAGAATCAATGACATTTCTTTATCCTGGAAATGAGAAAATTCAAGGGAGTGATAGCTGCTCTCATCAAGTATCTAAATAGTCATACTATTAGACAAGATATTACAGGACAGATATAGAGACAGAAGTAGAGACAATGAGGAGAATCTGCAAAGCAAGAAAACTTCCTAACAATTAGAGGCTTCAGGAAGTTGAAGAGATTTTATCAGGCAAAAAGTGATGGTGTACATTGGAAGATCACTAAGCTCTCTTTCAACTCAAAGGACTTAAGATGGTTTAATTGAATGAGCACCTGTTTGTAGTCAGGTAACTGAGATTCAAATTCCATTCCTTGCAATTTCTTGTTATCTTATTAAGTCACTTAACTTTGTGGAGGTCTCAATTTCTGCCTGTGTAAATTGAAGAGATTGTTACGGCTATTCTCTGAGATTCTTTTAACTTGCAACTCTATGATCTTGTCACAACATGAAATTCTTCCTTTTTATTTTATTTTTTATTTTTTTTTTTTGATAATAGATTTTTTTTCCCCCAAAATATATGCAATATTTTCAACATTAAACTTTGGAAAACCTTGTGTTCCAATTTTTTTTTTTCTCCTTTCCTTCTCCTTACTCCTTCCCATAGATAGCAAGTAATGCAATATATGGTAAATATGTGCAATTATTTTACGTATTTCTGCAATTATGCTGCACAAGAAAAATCAGATGATGTCAAGGGCTACAAATGAGCAGATGCAAGGTAACCTGGCAAGTGAGGCTAATCACCAATTGGACAATTCTCTATTACCACATATTTGAAGGATGACCTTCCCCAACTGTTCTGTGCTGGCTCCATGGGTGGGTGTGGACAAAGAAGGGGAAGTGAAATCAGTGGGTGGAGTAGGAGGAGGAGATTGATTCATTCTCCTGGTGGTGGAGAAAGAGGAAAGAGCTGTGGGGATTGCTAGATCTAATCCCCTAACTGCAACTGCAAAAGACCAAGAATAAAGACTTTTGCTTATCCTGACTCCTGCTGATTCTAAGAGATCCAGGGTCACAAGATCAATAAGGGAAAAAATGAGAAAGAAAACAAACAGCAATAAAAACAGTGAAAACACTATGTTTTGATCAACATTCAGTTCCCACAGTCCTTTCTCTGGGTGCAAATGGCTTTCTTCATCACAAGTCTTTTGGAATTGGCCTGAATCACCTCAGTGTTGAAAAGAGCCATGTCAATCACAATTGATCGATATCACATAATCTTGCTGTTGCCATGTACAATGATCTGGTTTTGCTCACTTTACTTTGTATCAGTTCATGAAAGTCTCTCCAGACCTTTCTGAAATCATACTGCTGATCGTTTCTTATAGAGCATAATATTCATAACATTCACTTGGAATCCACTCAGTTTCAAGTTCCTTGACATTACAAAAAAGGCTGCTATAAACATTTTTGTACATGTGGTCTTTTTCCTTTTTTATGATCTCTTTGAGATACAGGCTCAGTAAAGACACTGTTGTGGATCAAAAGATATGCACAGTTTGATAGCCATTTGGGCATAGTTCCAAATTGCTCTCCAGAATGGATCTAGACAACATGAAATTCTGATCCCCACTCTCAAACATCATGCACTGTCCTACGGAGATTATCATTAAGATTGATGAATATTTCTTCACAATATAGCCTATTCAGTTAAACACAACAATGTATAATAGAGATAATGCTAGATACTTTTGAAACACATTTAAAATAATCAGTCTCTGTTCCCCAAAATCTTATTCTTCAAAAGGATAGATATAATAAAAACTCAAGTAAATAATTGAAAAAATTTGAATTTAATAAAACAAATCTTAGTAAATGGATGTTAAGGGATATAAAGAAATGACTTAGGTGAACTATTCTTTAAGAGAAACAAGAGTCCGAAAGCGCAACTGCTGGAGGGAGGCGGGTCCCAGTGCTGCCCTCTTAGCCTCCCAGGTCCCAGATGAGCCTGTCCACTGCACCCTGTTCCCAGGGGTCCTGCTACAGCGGTGGAGACGGGACGGCTGTGGCTCTCCCCAGCTGCTCTGGTGCCCGAGACCAAGAGCCTGGGTTAGATTTCTCCTTCGGATCATCTCAGCATATGGACGATCAGAGTCTCCTGCTTGTTTCCTGCTTCCTGGCATTGTAGCATCTCCCCCGTGGGATGCCCTTGAATCCTGAACATCCACCTGCGCCAGATTGTGGTCGTCGACATCCTGGCTGCTGCGGTTTCCCTGCTGTACTTTTCTGACATCATCATCTGGAATAAGTATGAGGGCTTGTTCCGGGATAAGAAGTTTCACAGGTACCTGGCCCGCGTGACAGACATCGAAGCCACTGACACCAGCAACCCCCACATCCATTATGGCATCGTGATGGATTGTGGGAGCAAGCGGTCACCGATCTTCATCTACTGCTGGCCCCAGCACAATGGCCACCCGCACGATCTGTTGGACACCAGACAGGTGAGGGACAAGAACTGGAAGCCGATGGTGATGAAAATAAAACCAGGCATATCAGGAGTTTGCTACCTCTCCAGAGAAAGTCAGTGATTATATTTCTCCACTTCTGAGTTTTGCTGCAGAACACATGCCACGGGGCAAAACACAGAGACCCCCTCTCTATATCCTCTGTCCAGCTGGGATAAGAATCCTTCTAGAAAGTCAGCGAAAAGCCATCCTGGAAGGTCTTCTGAGAGACGTCCCAGAACACTTTGACTTTCTCCGACTCTCATGTTGAAGTTCTTTCAGGGCAGAAGGAAGGTGTCTGTGCTTGGATTGGCATTAACTTTGATCTGGGGCAATTTGAGCACATTGAAGAGGATGATGAGGCCATGGTAGAAGTGAATGTTACTGGAGCTGAGAGCCAAGCAGCCATTGTCCGCAAAAGGACAGCGGGTATTCTGGACAGGTGGAGCGTCTACCCAGATAGCATACGAAGTCTCCCAAAGTGGAAGCTTTGCCTCCTCACAGCAGGAAGAAGTAGCCAAAAATTTGCTTGCAGAATTTAACCTGGGATGTGACGTCCATTGAATGGAGCACGTGTACAGGGCATACGTGGCCACCTTCCTTGGCTTTGGCGGCAAACAAGGCCCAGCAGCGCTAGGAGGACAGCATACTCGCCAGCACCCTGCTGAGGAACGGGCTCCTGAGTAAGCAGATGGGTCTAACTTCCTATACTCCCTACCTGGACCCTTGCCTTACCTTAGACATCAGGGACGAAGTTCAGCAGAATGGGCAGACCATGTACCTTCAGGGAACCAGAGACTTCACCCTGTGCCGGAAGACACTCCAGCCTTTCATGAACCAGACCAACGAGACCCAGACTTCCCTCAACGGGGTCTATCAACCTCTAGTTCATTTCGAGAACAGTGAATTCTAAGGCTTTTCAGAATTCTACTATTGCCCTGAGGATGTGTTAAGAACGGGAGGAGATTACAATGCAGCTAAGTTTATTAATGCTTCCAAGGATTATTGTGCAACAAGGTGGTCACTCTTGCGGGAACGCTTTGACCTGGTACTGTATGCCTCTCACACTGACCTCCATAGGCTGAAGTATCAGTGGTTTAAATCCACCTGGATGTATGAGGTGTTTCACCAAGGCTTCTCATTCCCACTTAATTATAGCAATCTAAAGACGGCCTTGTAGGTGTACGACAAGGAAGCGCAGTGGACACTGGGAGCAATCCTCTACAGGACCCGGTTTTTGCCTTCTAGAGACGTCCAGCAGGAGACCTTCCGGGCCGGCCACGAGCACTGGCGGAGCTTCTCCTTTGTCTACAACCACTACCAGTTCTGGGACTGCTTCCTGATCCTCCTCCTCTCCACACCTCTCTACCTGCTGTGCCTGAGGCGGATTCACCAGAGCATGCAGTGGAGCATCTCGGCATCTTCCCTCTGGATGGAGGAAGGCCTCCCCTGCAGAAGATGGCTGGAGCCTTGTGAGCCGGGGCACTAGGGCCCGGGGAGACTCGGAAAGAAAAAGCTATTTTGCCTCAGGGGTTCTTTTCATTTCTCTCTCTTTTTTTTTTCCTCCCCATTTGGTCCCTCAAATAACAACAAAACAATTTTTAAAAAGACCTGCTTAAGAGAGAGAGAGAGAGAGAGAGAGAGAGAGAGAGAGAGAGAGAGAGAGAGAGAGTGAGAAACAAGAATTCTTTAAGGCCAAGGTGAAAAGGGAATTAGTTCAAGGTTTATGCAATTCCTTATGCAAACATATGTAGATAATGTAATGTTTAAAAAGCTTAGACAGAAATAATTTCTGGATAATTTAATTATTTTATTAATAAGATCAGTGGGTGATTAATAAAAAAAAGATGGTTGTCCAAAGACAGTTATAGTGTCAGGGCTTACCATTTATATATGCTTTTCAAGGGTTGCGGGAGGGGCTGAGAGTGACCCCTGGATAGAAAAAAATATCCCTACTCAGACTATCCCTAGACTTTGACTCTCTAGATAAAAGAATCAGTCTCTACCCAATTTTCAGCAGTTCACAATGGTCTTCCCCTTCCTAGATTAAATTCCTTCAAGATTGGGTGGAATCTACTTTATTTTTTAGGGAAATGAAGTTTGAATATCCCACTCAAGGTTTGCCCATTTCATCCTGATTTTTTCTCTTAAAATTCATTTCACTTATAAATATTTCTGACTTTATCATATTTCTTCCAAAAGACTGATTTCTTAA
Organism: Sminthopsis crassicaudata; assembly: GCF_048593235.1. Lineage (NCBI taxonomy): Eukaryota > Metazoa > Chordata > Mammalia > Dasyuromorphia > Dasyuridae > Sminthopsis > Sminthopsis crassicaudata. Next base: position 710,546,306 of record NC_133617.1, on the reverse strand, counting down.
CCCCACTATATTTCCCTCTCAAGTTCTGTGAATCAATAGGCTCTACATTTGTTTGCTGGCTATAATTTTAACAACAGCTTGGAGTAACCCTTGCTGCCAGGGAAACAGTTTAATTTATAAAGTGTATAAAGTGGTATAGCATATTTTTCTTTCTATCTCCTGAACTGTCTGTTGCAACATAAACAAGGTTGTGATTTTTGCAGTTGTAAAATTATCTCCAGACAATAGCATAAACATTACTCATGTTAGTTCAATGCCAAGTCAAGATAGAGACATGTCACTTTCTTTATATTTTCTGCACTGTTTTTTATTGTTTCTGAAGGAAGCTAAGTCTCTGGGAAATAGAAGACTCAAAGATGAATAGTTATATCCTGAAGCAGAGTAACTGAGGTAGGACAATTAGGAAAACTGGGTTAGGACATTAAAAGGGAATTGTGGTACAATTTAGGCAGGGTGTGAACATTGATCTTGCTAACTCCAAGTCCAACATGCTATCTATTTTAACCTAGCTTTCCCAAGGTAGACACAACATAAGGGCTGAGAAACTTAGCTGAAAGCAGAACAGTCAACACTAAGTTTTCTCTTTCTCCTGCCCAACCATGACAAATAACCAGTTACTTCTTTAATTATATCCTTTGTCTTGACAAGGATAAAGTACAGTCTGTTTGAAAAGTTTTTGTTGGTTTCATATTGCTGTTTAAAATCAGGAAAAATGCTGAAAAAGAAATTATATGGGGAAAATATTTTTTTTCATTTCAAAATATGTGTATGGGAAATAACAAAAAGGATGGGGAGGAATACACTCATAAATATATTGTCTGAGATAATAAAAGGTCATACCTGCCCCAAAGCACAAGGATGGACCAAATCAATGTTTTTCTCATCTTTTGTATGTGTCAGTACATTTGAGAAATTCTAAATTTGCTGTGGCAAATCAAACTAATGTGACCTAATGCTGACAGATGAAAATAGGCATCCAGAAGTGGTCTCATCAGGGATGTTGCTGGGGAAACTTGTAAGTGCTTAGAAATAATGTATCCAGGAGTGTAATGATCAACTATGACATAGATAAGAAAAAGATGGGGAGGTGGTCCATATATAGAAGTTAAAAACATTGAAAGAGGAAATATATTGTAGTGGACCAGACTAGCATCAGACTAGAAGAGGTTGATTATGCCAGTCATAGTTGCTGGTATTACAATATTTTTAACAGATGGCAACTTAAACACAACTTTCTTTGACCCTGCTGGAGGAGGAGACCCAATTCTTTAGCAACACTTATTCTGATTCTTCAGGTACCCAGAAGTATATATCCTCATTCTGCCAGGCTTCGGTATTATTTCTCACTTTGTCACATATTACACAGGTAAAAAAAGAACCTTTTGGGTATATAGGAATAGTGTGAGCCATGATATCGATTGGATTTCTGGGTTTCATTGTATGAGCTCACCATATATTCACTAGGAGAATTCCAAACCTAGAGAGGTTGATTATGTCCCAGGAGAAATTCCAAATGGTTTTAGAGGAAATAGAAGGAATGAAAGGAGAAATATCAACACAAGTCTTCACTCACCACAGATTTCTCTTCCTTTGTCCTGTCTTTACTTTGTTGGTAAATCCTCTTACACTTTCTACTTCTGAATACTGGAATCTCTTCTTATATTATCTTCCTCTAATTCTCAGAGGGAAAATGTTCTAGTCATTTAAATATGGTGCTTTAAAAGAAAATAAATAATTTTTTGTGTTCCTTTTATGAGTAGCATTTATATTATAAGGAATAAAGATTATGTCTAGTAACACTATTAAACAATCTTTTTTTTTTTCTAGAATTAAAGAAACTTGAAACATCAAAGAATAGATGGAGAAAGCATATTGCTGTGATAACAATAATAACATAATTGGTAATAACATATAATATTTAGGAAAGCATTTTTTTCCTAACAATCGTGTGAGGATTAGAAGCATTATTATATTATACTTATTTTTATAGATAAGAAATGTGTTATTTGAGAAATATTAGGGGTTTGTTGTCCATATTTACACTTCTTGAACTCTACAGATGAGAGATTTATACTGAGGGCCCATATTTCCAATTCTAATAGCTTTTTCCACACTCTGTCACTGGATTATCTGTCAGAGAGCCAGGATTTTAAATTTCCATTCTGCCATAGCATTGTACAAATCACTTCTCTTTTCTAAAATACTCTTTCCTCATTCCTAAAGTAAGGGTAAGAGAAGACAACTAAAGATCTGTCATTATGTACTATTCTTTGATTCCAGGTATTTATAGTGAAGTAATGAGATCTCCTCATGATTTTACAAGTCATCAGCCAACCACACAACAACTATTATTAAATACTCGCTATGGACTGCATACTGTGCTAAATCCTGAGGAAACAAAAACAGTCAAAACCTTATACCTGGTCTCAAGAAGCTAATATTCTAAAGGGGGAACAACTTTCAAATAACAAAATACATAAAAAGGTGATGGGATAAAATATTTATAAAGTGCCTATTATGTTCCAGGCACTGTGGCAAGAGATTTACTAATAATATTTCATTTGATCCAATATGAATACAGACTAGAGGTAGGTAATCTGAAAAGGGAAGACATTAATAGCTGAGCAAACTGGGAAAGACTTCTAAAAAGTGGATTTGAATTGAATCTTGGAAGAAGCCATGGTACCTAAGAACCAAAACTGAGCAACAGAATATTTCAGACACAGAGAACAATCAGGCATGAAGACAGAATGTGACATATTATGTTAGAAGATTTATATGTAATTTGGTCACCTTCTCTGTTCATGCTTAAATATAAGGATCCTATGCAGGAAAGCTGCCTAAAGAGTAACCTGCCTAAAGTCACTAATTTGTATCAATAAAATAATTTCTTCCTTTAGGAGTTCCTTACAGGTAGGCCTTAATTTATTAGTTAAAATGGTTTTTACTAGTTAAAAAGACATATAGAGGCTGAACTGAGTGATGCCAAAATTGGTTCATAAAACCATAATAAAGCAAACAGTTAAAGAACATTATGGGTCTTTCTGCTTGAGTTCTTGTGTGCAAATTTAATTGAGAACATGCATTCTCTTAATATGGGTCTTAGGAAGCTTTAAATGCATTCAAACTAAAGGATTTCTAATAAAAATAACAATGCAACAAGCATAGGCAATCCCATGTTAGAGGCAAGAGATAAACAAGACTCCCCTCAAAATGCTAATTGTCCTAAAGATTTTTTCTTTTTTTTGTGGGTGGAGCCAACATATATAAAGATAAGCAAATGTAAGATATATAAAGATCAGAACTGTTTTTATGGTTTCATTCATATAGAAAATTCCTAGATGAGAAAACTTCTACCAATGCACATTGGCAACTTCTATATAACTTATATTCTTAGAAACTTAGAGTCTTGAAATAGAGAAAACCATCTGTACCAAGAGAAAGGACTGTGGAGACTAATTGTGGATCACAAAGTAGTATTTTGACCTTTTTTTGTTGTTATTTGCTTGCATTTTTTTCTCTTTTTTTTTTTTCATTTTTGATCTGATTTTTCTCATGCAACATAATAATTGAGTAAATATGTTAGAGGAATTGTACCTGTTTAACATATGTTTAAAATATATTTGATTACTTTCCATCTAGGGAAGAGGGTGGGAGAAAGGGAGGGAGAAAAAAAAAATTGGAACACAAAGTTTTACAAAAGTGAATCTTGAAACCTATTTATGCATATGTTTTGAAATTAAAAAGATTTAAAAAGAAAAAAAAGAATATATCACAAAATCAACAGAGATCCATAAAAAAGAAAGAAAAAAAAATCCATAAAAAAGAAACAAAGAAAGGAAGAAAAAAAAAGAAAAAGAGAAAAAAGAGATAAAGAAAAGAAAGACAGAAAGAAAAAAAGAGAAAAAGAAAGAAAAAAAAAGTAAGAAAATAACCTAGAGTATCAAGATATTAAATGCTTTGAAATACTTATGAAGAGTGAGGGCTTTACTTAGCTCTGAGATCAGCTATCTTTTCAGTCTATCACATTGTATTTCACTATCAATTATATTCTATAATTAGTAAATCCAAAGGAATTCATGGTTGGTAGAAGGAGTATGCTCATCATTCTGCTCATTGTGACCATTATACTTCTTTTGAATCACTCCACAATTATATTAGATTCTTTGGTTTTTAGAGTTAGATCCCACTATTGACCCATATTGTACTTAAATGTTTTCCTTATGAATAATGTCTTATCCATATTGCTTCCATTTTGTCCATGGGACCTCCCATGGTGGGAACCTAGATCTCACTCTGAAGTCTAGGTCAAGTTCAGGATGTAAAGTTCATCCTTGATTGGCTTGTATCTGTGACCTCATTGACTCTATTTAAGCTCTGGACAAGAAGCACCCTTCCCTTTTTTCTCTTTTCTCTTCCTTTTTCTCCCTCTTACCACCTACAGACTGGACTGGGAGGTCGCTACTAAGGTATGTACAGGAGGTCATAGAGTAATTTATGGGAATAAAATTTAAGGTTGCTGCTCATTTAAACTCTCGGGTGCAAACTACTTTCTATGAGATAGTAGCTGGAGGATTCTGAGGATCTCAAAATAGAGGTGAGATTGATGATATTATATTTGCCAATTTTTCTCTGATAGGCCTAGGAATAAGGACCAATTAGAATTAGGGAGAGTAAAATAAACCCTAACAAATGAAAATAGTGATAGTTTTGTTTCTTCATAGTTTATTCTAATGTCTACTACAATATTGAATAATAGTGGTGATAATAGGCACCCTTGCTTTACTCCAAATCTTCTCAGGAATACTTCTAGATTATACACATTATAAATAATGCTTGAGGGTGGTTTTAGATAGATGCTGCTTATTATTTTAAGGAAAGGTCCATGTATTCCCATGATCTCTAGTGTTTCTTAATAGAAATGGATGCTATACTTTGTCAAATGAGTTTTCTACAACTATTGATATAATCACATGATTTTGGATAGTTTTGTTATTGATATGTCAATGCTTATAGTTTTCTTAATATTAAACCAACCACACATTCCTGATATAAATCCTACCTGATCATAGTCTATGATCCTATTGAAGTGTTACTGTAATCTCCTTGCTAACATTTTATCATTTTAAAATTTTATTTTTAATTTATGAATTTAAACAAAAATTTTCATTAAATAATACAATTAAAAAACTGAACATAAAACTACAAATCTACTATGCACAAACAGCTATTTCTGTCAAATATACAAAACTATTATTATATAATTTTTTTTCTTCCCTTTCACACCTTAGGGATGTCTACCATGATACATAAATAGGTATTAATATATAATTTTTTCTACATATATTTCTATTTATTAGTTCTTTCTCTGAGTGCATATAGAATCTTCCTTCACATGTACTTTATTGTTAATTTGGATATTTATGATAGTCAAAATAATTTATTCAGTCAAACATATATATGGCAAACATATTTGCCATATGGCATAGAGATGTCAAGAATTTGCCCAAATTCTTTCCTGTTTCCCTCAGAAACAACAATAAATCAAGCCTCTAATTGGATTCTGAAGTGACAGAACCCATAAAAAGACAGAGTGAAACAGTTTTTCAGCATAAAATCATTTAGAAAACCTCAGGAAAAGTCCATCTAATTTGAATAAAAGGGAAGCATAGCTCAGCATAGATGCTGTGCAGACAATTTAATGAGAGTCTCTTAGCCATAGCACAGAGCAGCAGCAGAAGCTCCTCAATCTTGATTCAACCAGCCAGTAATTAAGCAGGCCAACTATGAGGCCTCTAGTCCCAGCATAGAATCAAATTGCATACCACAAACCCAGGTACAACAGACCAGGTAAATCCAGTGCAATTGTAAAGCTGTCAGAACCTCCAGTCCCAACATGAAAAGCTGGGCAGAGGGTCCTGTCCCTCTGAAAAAGAAGCTTGGGACAGTGTCTCAAGTGCCCTAGAAACAGACCTCAACTTTAAAAAATGAGGCAAAAAGCAAAGAGTCCTGACCATAGAAAGCTAATATGGTTACAGGAAAGATCAGAACACAAACTCAAAAGAAGAAAAGAATGGCAAAATTACTATCTCTGAATGCTCAAAGCAAAATATGGATTGTTTTCAAGTTCAAATGATTCTCTTGGAAGAGGTCAAAAATGATTTTAAAAATCAAGGAAAAGAGGCAGAAGAAAAATTAGGAAAAGAAATAAGAACTATTCAGGAGAACTGCCCAAATGGAAAAGGAGATAAAAAAAAAATCTAAGTAAAGAAAATAATTTGTTAAAAACTAGAATTTGATAAATGAAAGCAAATGCTGTAATAAAAAATCAAGAATCAGTCAAACAATATTTTTTAAAAATCGCAAAATAGAAGAAAATGTAAAATACATCATTGGATAACAACCAACATGAAAAATAGAACCAGGAGAAATAATTTAAGAATTATTGGATTATCTGAAAACCATGATTAAAAAAGGAGCCTGGAAAACATCAAGGGAAACTGTCTCATATCCTTGATCTAGAAGGTAAAATAGTCATTAAGAGAATTCACTGGTTCTGATAAAGGCCTCATTTCCAAAATATATAGAAAATTGATTCTAATTCATAAGAAATCAAGCCATTCTCCAATTAATAAATGATCAAAGTTTATGAACAATTTTCAGATAGTGAAATTGAAACTATTTTTACTCATATCAAAGTGTTCCAAATCACTATTGATCAGAGAAATGTAAATTAAGTCAACTCTGAGATACCACTATACACCTATCAGATTGGCTAAGATGACAGGAAAAGATAATGTTGAGAGGATGAGGGAAAATTAGGACACTGATGCATTGTTGGTGGAGTTGTGAAAGAATCCAACCATTCTAGAGAGCAATCTGGAATTATGCCCAAAAAGTTATCAAACTGTGCATCCCCTTTGATCCAGCAGTATTACTATTGGGCTTATATCCCAAAGAGATATTAACGAAGGGAAAGGGACCTGTATGTGCCAAAATTGTTTGTGGTAGCCTTTTTTGTAGTGGCTAGAAACTGAAAAAAGAACTGATGCCCATCAATTGGAGAAGAGTTGGGAAAATTGTGGTATATGAATGTTATGGAATATTATAGTTCTATAAGAAATGATCAGCAGGATGAATACAGAGAGGCTTGGAGAGACTTACATCAACTGATGCTGAGTGAAATGAACAGAATCAGGAGATCATTATCAACAATACTGTAAGAGGATGTATTCTAATGGAAGTGGATATCTTCAACAAAGAGAAGATCTAATTCAGTTCTAATTGATCAATGATGGACAGAATTAGCTACACCCAGAGAAGGAACACTGGGAAATGAATGTGGACTACTTGCATTTTGGTTTTTCTTCTCAGGTTATTTTTACCTTCTGAATCCAATTCTTTTTGTGCAACAAGAGAACTGTACAGATCTGCACACATATATTGTAACATGTATAAGACTGCCTGCCATCTAGGGGAGGGGGTGGAGGGAGGGAAGGGAAAAGTTGGAACAGAAATGAGTGCAAAGGACAATGTTGTAAAAAATCACCCATGCATATGTTTTGTCAATAAAAAGCTATTATAAAAAAAATACTGATTGGCCCCTGAAAGAGATCCCAAAAGGAAAACACCAAGGAGTTATAGCTAAATTCTAGAATTGTTAGGTCAAGGAGAAAATACTAAAAGTAGCAAGAAACAAACAAATCAAATATTGAGAAATCACAATCAGGATTAACCAGGAATTAGAGCTTCTTCATTAAAGGATCAGAGGGCTTTACATATGATATTCCAAAATTTGAAACAGCTTGGACTACACCCAAGAATAAAACACCCAGAACAATCAAGCATGATATTTTAGGAGAAAAGATTAACATCCAATGAAATAGGGAATTTTCACTTATTTCTGAAAGAAAAGAACAGAATTCAACAGATAATTTGCTCTTCAAACAGTGGAATTAAGCAAAGTATAAAAAAGATAAATATGAAACAAAAAAAATATGTTATTTAAATGGAAGATAACTTTTTTTTTTTTTTTTTTTTTTCCTGAGGCAATTGGGGTTAAGTGACTTTGCCCAGGGTCACTCAGCTAGAAAGTGCTAAGTGTTTGAGATTAGATTTGAATTAGGGCTAGTGCTCTATCCACTACACCACCTAACTTCACCAGGTGTTAACTGAATTTACCTCAGGGCAGTTAGAAGAGTATGCATAGAAAGAGGGTGTAGGTATTAGTTGATTTTGATGGGATAACATAAAAAATAAATTAAGGGGTGGGGAAAAAAAAGATTGTACTGAGAGACTAAGAAAGGAGAAATAAAATAGGTGAAGTTAAATAATGTGAGGAAGCATAAAAGATCATTTAAAGCAGAGGGAAAGAAGAAATGTAAGTATTGTTTAAACCTTGATCTCATCAGATTTGGCTTAGAGGGCAAATAATATATTTATTTGTTTTGGCATAAAAATTCATCTTACCCTATAGGGAAGTAGGAGGGGAAAGAAAAGGGAAAAAGGAAAAAAAAAAATGATAGAAGCTAAACACTGGTGAGAAGAGATAGGATAAAAGGTGAGAGAAAAGTATAAGTGGGAAAAAATAGGATGGATGGAAATACAGAGCTAGTTAGTAATCATAACTATGAATGGGAATAGCATGAACTCTCCCATGAAACAGAAGCAGATAATAGAGTAGATTAAAAACCATAATCTTGCAATGTGCTGTTTACGGGAAACACATTTGAGGCAGAAAAATATACACAGAATAAAGATAAAAGGCTAGAGAAGAATTAGACCAATTTTTTTTTTTTTTTTTTAATTAAAGAAGGAATCAAACTCCATCTTGCTAAAGGATACCATAGATAATGAAGTAATATCAATACTAAACATATACATATATATATATATATATATATATATATATATATATATACCAAGTGAAATAGCATCCAACTTTTTAGAGAAGTTAAGTGAGTAATAGGAAGAAATAAATAGTAAACCTATATTAGTGGGGAATCTCCCTCTCTTAAAAATAGATAAATCTAACCATAAAATAAACAAGTAAGAAGTTAGGAAGGATAATAGAATTTTAGGAAATTTAGAGATGATAAATATCTGGAGAAAATTGAATGAGAATCATAAGTAAAATACCTTTTTCACAGAACATGAAACCTACACAAAACATGTCCATACATTAGGGAATAAAAACTTCACAAATGTATATAGAAAGGAAAAAATATCAAGTGCATCCTGTTCAGATCATGATGCAATAAAAATTATGTATGATAAAGGGTCATGGAAAAAGTTGACTAAAAATTTAATTGAGAACTAAATAATCTCATTCTAAACAATGAGTAGGTCAGACAGCAAGTCATAGAAACAATGTTTAATTTCATCCAAGAGAATGACCACAATGAGAAAACATACCACAATTTATGGGATGAAAACAAAATAGTTCTTAAGGAAAATGTTATATCTCTAGATGTTTACATGAATGAAATAGAGAAAAAGAAGATAAATAAATTGAGCAAAACTAAAAAAGCTTGAAAAAACCACAAATTAAAAACCTCCAACTAAATACCAAATTGAGAATTCTTAGAGTCAAGAGAGATTAATAAAATTCAGATTAAGAAAAATATTGAATGAATAAATAAAACTATGAGTTGGTTTTATGAAGAAAAACAACAAATAGTAAATCTTTGGCTAATTTGATTAGAAAATGGAACAAAAAAAACCCAAATTACCACCATCAAAAATGAAAAGGGTAAACTTACCACCAGTAAAGAGGAAACTAAAGCAATAATCAAGGAATATTTTGCCTAATGGTATGCAAATCTGACAATCTAATTGAAATAGATGAATAATTACAAAAATATAAATTGCCCAAAGAAAATATAACACTTAAATAATCCCATTTTAGAAAAAAAGAAATTGAATAAGCCATCAATGAACTCTGAAACAAAATATCTACAAAACCATACAGATTTACAAATGAATTTTACCAAATATTTTTTTTAATTCAATTTAATTTTAATTAACAATTTCAATACTATATAAAATATTTGGAAAAATAGGTGAAGAAAGCATCTACTAAATTCTTTTATGACACAAATATACTGTTGATACCTAAACAATGAAAAGCTGAAATAAAGAAAAGAATAAAAGCAATTTCCCTAATGGATATTGATGGAAAAATCTTTAAATAAAATATTATCAAAGAGATTACAGCAACTAATCATCAGAATAATATACTATGACTAAATAGGAGTTATATGAGGAATGCAAAGCTGGTTCTATATAAGAATAACTATCAGCATAATGATCATATTGATAATAAAACTAACAAAAATCATATGGTTATCTAAAAAGATGCAGAAAATAAAAACACTTGGGAAATATAACACTCATTACTAATAAAAACGCTAGAAAACATAGGAATAAATGGAATTTAAGTAGCTTCTATCAAAATCTGCCAGCAATCATTATATATAATAGGGATAAGCTAGAGCATTCTCAATAAGAGCTATTATACACAATTGTACTAAAAATGTTAGTTTTAATGATAAAAGAGGGAAAAAAATTGAAACAATTAAAATAGGTAATGATAAACAAATACTATCATTCTTTGCATATTATTTGACATTATATTTAGAGAACACAGAAATAATAACTTTAGCAAAGTTGCAGAATATAAAATAAACCCATATAATCATTGGCATTTCTATATATAACCAAGAAAAGTTGGCAGCAAGAGAGAGAAAGAGATATTTCATTTAAAATAACTATAGAGAAAATAAAATATTTGGGAGTCTACCTGCCAAGACAAACCCAGAGATTTTATGACTTTATGAAAACATTTTCCACGCAAATAAAATCAGATCTAAAAAATTGGGGAAATGTCTGTTGCTCATGGGTAAGCCAAGCTAATATAACAAAAATGACAATTCCACCTAAGTTAATCTACTTATTCAGTACCATACCAATCAAAATCTTACAAAAAATGAATGTCAAGACCCATCTTTAAATGGAATTGGAAAAATATATATTTTTAAATGTCTACAATGTTCTTTTGGTTCTGCTCATTTTTGCTATTCATTATTTCATACAAGACTTTCCATGTTTTTTCTAAAATCAGTGAGCTTATCATTTCTTTTATATGACAATAGTATTCCATCACAATGAGACCCCACACCTTGTTCATCTAGGTATTTTATTTAACATTTTTGCAACAATATTCATTAGGGAAATTGGTATATATCTTTTTTTTCTGTTTTACCTCTTCTTGATTTAAGTATCGGTACCACTGTTAATGAAATAAAAATAAATTTGATAGGACTCTTTCTTTACATATTTTTTTCAAGTAGTTTTGGAATTAATCATTCTTTACATGTTTGGTAGAATTCACTTGTGAACCAATTTGTCCCTAGAGAAATTTTCAATATTTTTCCTGAGATGGGCTTATTTACATATTCTGCTTCTTCTTTTATTAATCTGAGCAATTCATATTTTTATCAATTTCTTTTAGGTTATCAGATTTATTAACATACAATTTGGAAAAATATTTTCTTAGTAGTTGCTCTATTTTCCTCATCATTAGAAGTGAATTCACTCTTCATTTTTGATGCTTGAAATTTTATTTCTTTATAAATCAACTTTACCAAGGTCCATTTATATTATTGTTTCTTTTTTTTTCAAGAAAATCACATCTTAATTTTATTTATTAGCTCATTAGCTTTCTTACTTTCACCTTCATTAATTTCACTTTTCATTTTCAGGATTTCCAATTTGGTTTTTAATTGAATATTTTTAATTTTTTTTTCAAGTTTTATTGTTGTTGTATGTCCAATTCATTGATTTGCTTTTTTTTTTAATTAATGTATGAATTTAAAAAATAAAATTCTCCCTTAAGAACTGCTTTGACTATCACATAAATTTTCATATTTTATCTCATTATTTTAATTCTCTTTAATGAAATTGTTTTTTTATGATTTATTCTACAACATTCAGTCTATAGTTTACAATTAATTTTTAATCTATCGTTCCCCTACTAAATTATTGAATATAATTTTTATTGCCTTTCAACATAAGGTTTTGAGGTCTGTATACCCTAAAACACAATCAAATTTTGATTAGGTGCCATTGTACCACTGATAAAAAGGAATTTTTTTTTCCCATAACTCTACTCAGTTTTCTTCAGAAGTTTATCATAGCTGAGTTTTTTGTTTGTTTTGTTTTGTTTGTTTTTGTTTTTGTTTTTTGCTGAGGCATTTGTGGTCAAGTGACTTGCCCAGGGCCACAGCTGGGAAGTGTTAAGTGTCTGAGATCAGATTTGAATGCAAGTAACTCCAGACTTCAAGACTGGTACTCTATCCATAGTACCACTTAGCTTTCTCCATAGCAGTTTTTTTTGTTTTTTTTTTTAACTTCCTTAACTTCTTTCTTAGAAAGAAAAGTTGATGTTCCCCCTAGTCTATTTCCTCTGATAACCTACTTAACTTCTTTATGAATTTGGATATTACATATTTAACCTATGTCATATTATGTGGTGTTTTGGGGAGGAAGAATATAAGGGAGGGAGGGAAAAAAATTAAACCACAAAATTTTACACAAATGAATGTTGAAAACTATCTTTTCATGTATTTGGAAAAATAAAATGCTATTAAAATATTTTGGATGCTGTACAATTTGATACATATATGTTTAATGTTCATATTACTTCATTGTCTAGAGTACCTTTTAACAAGATGTAGTTAGTGTCTTTACTTATCTTTGTTTAATTAAATGTTTTCCTTTTGTTTTGCCTTAGATAATTATTGTAGCTTTTGTTTCTTCTTCTTCTTCATTTTTTTTTTTAACTTCAGTTGAAATAGATTCTGCTGCAATATTTTATCTTTACTCTCTGTGTCTCTCTGCTTCAAATATTTCTTCAAAAGAATATATTGTAGAATTTTGGTTTTAATTCACTCTGCTACCTGCTTTTGTTTTATGGAAGAGTCATTCCATTCCATTACAGTTAGGATTACTGTGCATTTTCTTCCATCCTATATTTCTCTCTCTCTCTCTCTCTCTCTCTCTCTCTCTCTCTCTCTCTCTCTCTCTCTCTTTTTTTCTTCTCCCTTTCTTTATCTTTTTTCTTCTCACTAGTGTTTTGCTTTTGATTATTTTTTCCTTAGTATACCAATCCCTTTGTCAAAACCTCCCCTTTACTCATTCTCTTCTTCCATTTCTTAGTGGGGTAAAATAAATTTCTATATATAATTGTTAGTGTTTGTTATTCTTTTTAGAAGGCAATTCTGATTAAATTACAAACTGTGCCCAATTGCCCATGTGCCCATCTTCCCCTCCACTATAAGTCTTTTGCACCTCTTCATGTGAGATAATTTACTCCATTCTACTTCTCCCTTCTTTTTGATACCAGTGTTACTTTTTTTCTTACTATTTTTATATCTTCCAAATGTTTCTTAATCTCTCTTATTTGATTTTTGATTTCTTTCTTTTTTCTTTTTTTTCCTTTCTTTTCTTTTTTTTTTTTTTTTTTTAGGCAATTGGAGTTAAGTGACTTGCCCAGGGTCACACAGCCAAGAAGTGTTAAGTGTCTGAGACCAGATTTGAACTCGGGTCCTCCTGACTTCAGGGTTGGTGCTCTATCCACTGCGCCACCTGGCTACCCCTTCTTATTTTATTTCTAAACTTTTTTTTTTTTTTTGTAACTATTCCAGGAGTTTTTTGTTTGTTTATTTAGTCTTGAGAACATTTTGTGGCTACATTTATCTAGTTCTGAGAAGGGAAAGTTCAAGTTACCCATGAGTATAGTTTGGCTGTTCCTTCCTGTAAATCACTTAATTTTTTTTTTTTTTTTTTTTTTTTTGTGGCTTTGAATATGGTTAATTTCTCATTGTTATCCTGTTCTGAATTTGTGTCTTTATCTTCCTTATCACCATAATAACTTTTTATATTTTTTTTTTCACTTTAACTCATTTTTTTTCACCTGTTCCATTTCTTTTAAATTTGATCTCTATTTCTGTCTTAGAGGAGTACTTTATCTTCTTGTAATGGAGGCAATAATCCCTGCCTGTTTCCCATTAATGGTTCCCTGAGACCCACAGGGGACCCAGTGCTGTCAAGATAGTGACTTGCTTGGTGCTATGCTGAGGTGGGGTAGGGGAGATTGGTGCTATTGATTGCCATAGGGGTTCGTTAGCTCACCTGGTATTACACTGAACCATGTGTGGGAGACTTTCTTCTGCTGTTTGCCCATTCACTTGGTGCTATAGAGTCACATGGGGGCCCATCCTCACGTGCTAGAACCACAAGAGTCTGGTTTCTTACCTGATGTTGTGTTGAAGTTTGTTGGAGGAAGTGGTAAAGTACTGAGCCAGGGTTATATGGGGGTTTGGTTGTAGCTACTTACCCACTGCTGCAATAGGGTCTTCAACATAGACCTGCAATGGGCCCCACAGCTTTTCCTTGGTTTGCTGGGATGTTGTTTTTCTGGACATTGCTCCCCTTTTATCACAGTGAAGCAGACTTTTCCTGTTAATCTTCCAAGAAGTCTTCATGTAGAAAATTGTTTCACCCTGTCTTTTTATGTGTTCTACCATTCCAAAATTTATTTTGAGATGCTAGTTTATGGTTGTTTCAAGATGAATATAGGAGAGTTCAGATGATTTCCTATTTACTCTGGCATTCTTTCTTTCCATATTTTCCATAAGAATGTTATGAGGAAATGTCAGAAAAAGTGAACTTTAGATATAGCTATGTTTAAAACATTTACTTTATCAACCAACGTGTCCTTTACCCAACAATGTTGTCAAATAGGTAAAGGGTTTGCCTACTATTACTTGCTCTCAAGAACCCCATTTATTACATTTATTTCTTATTCTGTATTGTTTTCTTTTAAAACATTGTTAAAATATTATTTCTT